>NC_090266.1:147586142-147911697 GCF_040414725.1 Anabrus simplex
TCACGGAATCCGGTGTTTCAACACGGCTACGGCCGTTGGCACAATACATTGCATTCCTACTATATTAAATTATAATTATATAGGTTTTGCTTTTTATTTGAGAGGGCCCGAATTTTTATTTTGGCAGGCGGGTCCTATCGCATTCGTTACCAATGTTTTGTTGTAAATCGTAAGCAGTTTCACTCTCTCTCTCTGTGCGTTTTCATAACTGCAGCATTGATTATAAAAATAGCAGAAAAGGGAAGGTTTATTGAGGGAAGGCAGGACTTCTGTAAACAAGTTTATGATACTTCTTATACGTAATCAACGCTTTTCCTAGTCCACGTCGACACTGATAAAATATAAAAGGAGGGAGAATAAACTGAAATGAGAATAAAAACCCAGGTTACCCATGTGGAAGTCAGGGAAGCGGTGCTTCTGATACTCTCGAGGTAATTGCCAACAGGTGGGATTTTCTTCTTCTTCAATCGCTTCTCTCACATCCTAGTGGCGTCGCGGGTGCGAATTGTGTCGCATATGTTGTCATGGTTCTGTTTTACTGCCAGATGCCCTTCGTGACGCCAACCCTATGTGGAGACATTAACTAACCCCATGGCACTACAGCCCTGAAGGGCCTTAGACTACCAAGTGACGGCTGCTAAGCCCGAAGGCCTGCAGATTACGAAGGGTCGTGTGGTCAGCACGATGAATCCCCTCGGCCGTTATTCTTGGCTTTCTAGACCGGAGCCGCCATCCCACCGTCAGATGCTCCTCAATTGTAATCACGTAGGCTGAGTGGACGTCGAACCAGCCCTCAAATCCAGGTAAAAATCCCTGACCTGGCCAGGAAGCAAACCCGGGGCTTCCGGGAAAGAGTCAGGCACGCTACCGCTGCACTACGAGGCCGGCTATGTGGAGACATTGCCAACGGATAAATAAGGTAATCGGTGACCCCATGGCTGAGTGTTTATGTTGTCAGTTTCGGTTTTGCTGTTGGTTTAAGGACAAATACCCATACCACCAACCATTTTTTTTGCAAGTTACTTTACATCGCACCGACACAGATAGGTCTTATGGCGACGATGGGACAGGAAAGAGCTAGGGGTTGCGAAGGAAGCGGCCGTGGCCTTAATCAAGGTATAGCCCCAGCATTTGCATTTGCCTGGTTTGAAAATGGGAAACCACGGAATACCATCTTCAGGGCTGCCGACGGTGCGGCTCGAACCCACTATCTACCGAATACTGGATACTGGCCGCACTTAAGCGACTGCAGCTATCGAGCTCGGTAATCACAATTGGAGTTATCGAAAATTTAAAGTGGACTAAGTCTCAGTTGACCGTTCATTCTTCTTTACAAACGTTTAAAGCTGTTACATGAGTTACCTAGAAATTATATTTTGAGTGTTAGGGTATATCAATAACCTGCGACTGCCGTCATTAGTATAACAGTTACTGCGACGCTAAGTCAATAGGAAAATGAACCCTTGTGGTACTAAGGGTTGATGATCACGGTGTTTTACCCCTTGAAACATGGATAACTGGATATCATCCTTAGTTAAAGAAATTTCCCGGAACCGAGTTCTGACATAGTCACGAAAGCCAAGCAGTTCGGCTGAGGATGTCGTCACGATGACTACGTAGAACTCCAGTACCTATAGGACATCTTGTTGGACAGCAGTCGTGTAAGGATCTCTCTTTTGCTAGTTGCTTTACGTCGCACCGACACAGATAGTTCTTATGGCGACGATGGGACAGGGAAGGCCTAGGAATCTAAGGATCTAAAGCGCTGCTGCGCTATGGTTTTTGTTTTTTGCTATCTTCTTCTTCTTCCTCTCCATGGTCGGTTTTTCCCTCGGACTAAGCGAGGGATCCCACCTCTACCGCCTCAAGGGCAATGTCCTGGAGCTTCAGACTCTGGGTCGGGGGATACGACTGGGGAGGATGACCAGTACCTCGCCCAGGCGGCCTTCCCTCCTATGTTGAACAGGGGAAAATTACAAGGATGAGGGAAGGAAGTGGCCGTGGCCTCAAGTTAGGTACCATCCCGGCATTTGCCCGGAGGAGAAGTGGGAAATCATGGAAAACCACTTTCAGGATAGCTGAGGTGGGAATCGAACCAACCTCTACTCAGTTGACCTCCCGAGGCTGAGTGGACCCCGTTCCAGCCCTCGTACCACTTTTCAAATTTCGTGGCAGAGCCGGGAATTGAACCCGGGCCTCCTGGGGTAGCAGCTAATCACACTAACCACTACACCACAGAGGCGGACGGTTACTAGCTTTTGGGCCATATTATAGCTCCTTGGGCAAGTGAAGTTAAAACATCTGAGCTGTTTATTTCTTAATCCCTGGAGTATGCCCCTCCCTAGCGGAAAATAAATTGTATCACATGTTCTCGGTCCCGTTTGGTGCGCGTAGTTACGTAATAGCACACAAGCCTGGGAAGTTAGTGGAGAACTTGTTGATGTTTGGCTTAACGGCTTTGGTAACACCATGTGCCGGAGAGCTTAGTACTGCCAATACATCGGTTGAAGCGAGCAGGATGGAAGTGACGCAAGCCACGGGAACATATCCTAACTTATTAAGTACTGATCTATAAGGGCCTGTGCAATATTGGCTAAATAATTCATTTCGCCACTAGCTTGTTTCATTTCAGACTTTTGCAGATTAGCGCATTTCTTGTATAACATGAAGTCTGTGGTTTTAAAAGCAGCATTCTAAATGTATTCATTTACGACTTACATGTGTTTATATTTATATTGTTGGCAGTATGGGCGGTCCAGACCGAATGCCATATCAACGTGTTTTAAAAACATGCTAAGTAAACTAGAACGTATATTTCGTTGTAGTCTCTCGGTAAAATTCGTCTCGTGATGATTAGTCTGGAAGATTTATAAAGTGCTAAGACATACTATTGTGTATATCTTATCTGTAGGCGGACCATTATTTTAGGTTACTTCCAAAACAAACGGGCCCATGACATCGATCATCATTATCTTAATAGAACATGTACTCGAGTTCTCCATTGTGATTTAATAATCCAGTAAGTCTAGACGAATCATGATTACTTTCCACAAATTTGAAACAAAACAGTAAGCAGAATGTCAGCTGTTGTAGATTATATGTTGAAAATGCCCAGCTCATTAATATATAAAACGAGTAGAAATAGTATTAGGATGCTTCTAACACAAATAAATGTGCTTATATTTCTAAAATACAATGCATTATATCAGATGTTCTAAAACTTTTATGAGATTGTACCCTTCAGTCATGGCTAAAAGTTCAATGTTCCCCCACGAAAAAATCCTTAAATAATAGGCTTAAAAATATGAATACCTGGCTAATTATTAAGGCATTTTAATTGATAATAAACCATTATTTTAAATATACATCGTAAAAGACGAGATTGTAAAATATGTTTTGATATCACATCACAACGAATTTAAGAGCTTGTGTCTGTATCAAGTATAATGCAGTGATAATAAAGTAACACAAAGTACCCTATTTGTATGACTGATTCACAAAACACTAGATTTTAGCCTCAATATCAAATTATTGATTAAGGATAAAATATGTTCGATTTTAATTCTGGAATTCATACATTGCAAGCCATCAAAATTTCAATGGGATGGGTGTGCCTGCATGCCGCGACACAGTTTTCTGATGTGTCGTAGTCCCGGTGAAACTTTCAGGGGAAGTGTGGCTCCATATAGACCTATACCTATACATATATACTTTCTTCTTATTTATTTCCATATTTCATTTTTTCCCCTGAAGGCTGCTCGCGTACCCCACTAAAAGCCCCAGGCGTACCTCTATGTATATGCGTACAACAGTTTGAGAACCACTGCATTATATCATATTATGCAGTCGTTCAAAAAAGAAGAGTGAGCGTGTGCTGTTGTATAAGTTCATCGCAGGTACACTCTTTTCAGAAACAAATGGACCCGAAAATATAATGTTTCTTGGAGGTATCCATGGGTTTTTGTATCGACATGGGAGGTGAATTATATTTTGATAATAAATATAAGTCTGATAAAATATTAAATGCCAGGAACATACAATATCATGAGATCACTCTCGTGGGAAAGGGCTGGGATTAGGAAGGTAGCGGTGTGGCCTTAATTAAGGTATAGGCCCATTTGCCTGGTCTGAATACAGAATAGGCCTACCACGGAAAACAATCATCAGGGCTGCTGATGGTGGGATTCAAACCCACTATCTCCCGTATGCAAGCTCACAGCAATGTGACCATAACCAAACCGCCAACTCGCTCGGTGGCACTCATTCCTTATTTTAGTGGCTGTACATTATGTAGTTAGGTGGCCTACATAGGCTAAGTCTAACGTGTCGAACATTTGCGTGCACACATGTAAACAGTAGGCTAATATAGTAGCCTATATCCAGAATACGTAAAATAAAAATAAACTGAACAAACAACTTTTCAAAACAAATAAATAAGTAAATGGACACTTGGAAGAAAACAGAAATGAACATCCACAAGAACAAATACGGGTACTTTGTCTGATAGCCTTTGTCTGTAATACAGCTTGAAAGTGTTCTAGCATCGAATGTATGTACTTCTGGCAAATGCTGATGTCCATTTTTGCCCACTCCTCTTCGACTCACGCGATCATTTCTCATCTGTTAGAGGGTTAGCGTATCCCTGTTCATTTTCTTCAGTTCACACCATAGGTTCTCTGTTTGGTCATCAGCCCGGAGGAGAGTTGGATTCATAAATAGCACCACTAACGGGAATGTGGATATAGGGAAACCACAAAAAACTACATACATACATACATACATACATACATACATACATACACAGGCCTACAAAAATTCATTGTAGACTGTTATGTCCTTCAGCGTTCAGTCTATAAGCCTCTGTGATTTACTAAACACCTCCACAATCTTCTGTTTGTAACTAGCTCTATGGCCTCGTTTATTTCCACACCTCTTAACTTTAAATCATTAGAAGCTGAGTCTAACCATCGTCGTCTTGATCTTCCTCTACTTCTCTTATCCTCCATGACCGAGTCCATTATTATCCTAGGTAATCTATCCTCCTCAGTTGGCCTCACATGACCCCACCACCGAAGCCGAATTATGTGTACAGCTTCATTAAACGGGTTCATTCCTAACTTAGCCTTTATCTCCGTGTACCAGCGATCATTCTTCCTAATTTCATGTCTGTTACTTCTAACTTATCAATAGATATTCTCATTCCACTCAGTTTTCATTCCCGTACAGCAAAGTTGTTCCGACCGGTGTAAAGATAGTTTCATCCGGGAGCTGACTTCTTTCTGAATAATGTGGATCGCAACTGGAGCTCAGTGCATTAGGTTTGCTGCACCTTGATTCAATCTCATTTACTATACTACCATCCTGGGAGAATAGACATCCGAAATACTCGAAATGATCTACCTGTTCCGTTTTTTTTGTATTCCCAACCTGACATTAATTTCGCTTAGGTTTCTTCGCTGCTGTCATCACTTTAGTCTTTGAAAGATAAATTTTCATATCATATTCACAGCAACTATTTTCCAGTTCCAGATATTAGATTGCAGGCTGTCAACACAGTCTGTCACTAAGACCAAGTAGTAGGCATAGGCCACACTGTTTACTACATTTCCACCTATCTTAATCTCTCCCTGCCGTTTTAGACAACGAAAAACAAAGGTGTAAGATTACAGCCTTGCATAACCCCTATAAGTACTTTGAACCAAGGACTCATTCTACCATTAACTCTCACTACAGCTCAATTGTTAAAATAATTGCCTTTGCTTGCTTTTTTTTTTTTTTGCTAGGGGCTTTACGTCGCACCGACACAGATAGGTCTTATGGCGACGATGGGATAGGAAAGGCCTAGGAGTTGGAAGGAAGCGGCCGTGGCCTTAATTAAGGTACAGCCCCAGCATTTGCCTGGTGTGAAAATGGGAAACCACGGAAAACCATCTTCAGGGCTGCCGATAGTGGGATTCGAACCTACTATCTCCCGGATGCTTGCTTGCTTTTAATAATTTACCCTAATCTTATAATCTCCCAGTACGACTAATATCTTTTCCCTCTGTAGTCTGTCACATGCCTTCTCCAGATGTACGGAACATAAACATAACTATCTATTCCTCTCGTAGCACTTTTTACTTACCTGGCGCGTACTGAAAATTTGATCCTGACAGCCTCTCTCTACTCTGAAAACACACTGGCTTTCATCCAATTTACTGTGAACCACTAAACTCGCCCTCCCTTCGCAAATGCCAGTGAACACCTTGCCTGGTGTACTGATCAATGAAATAGTGGTTGCAATCCTTCCTGTTCCCTTGCTTATTGATAATATTTCAGTTACTGCTTTCCTCTAGTCAAATGGTATATTACTACCATTACATGCTAATCTTATTACTCTGAGAAGCAATTTCATCCCGACCGGGCGAGTTGGCCGTGCGCGTAGAGGCGCGCGGCTGTGAGCTTGCATCCGGGAGATAGTAGGTTCGAATCCCACTATCGGCAGCCCTGAAAATGGTTTTCCGTGGTTTCCCATTTTCACACCAGGCAAATGCTGGCGCTGTACCTTAATTAAGGCCACGGCCGCTTCCTTCCAACTCCTAGGCCTTTCCTATCCCATCGTCGCCATAAGATCTATCTGTGTCGGTGCGACGTAAAGCCCCTAGCAAAAAAAAAAATCATCCCTCCCTTTCTACTGTACTTCACATTTCAGGTGTAATTTAATCTATTCCTACTGCTTTGTGACAATGGAGTATAGGCTATTTACCATCGTTTCAACCACTTCAAGCGTAATTTCACTAACATAACTGCCCTCCTCCTCCTCCTCCTCCTCCTCCTCCTCCTCCTCCTCCTCCTCCTCCTCCTCCTCCTCCTCCTCCTCCTCGGCTGTTCGCGACGTCAGCAGAAAGATATCCTTTTCCCTTGAGAAGATATTCAGAATATTCCTCCGACCTTTCCAGTGATTCCATGGGATCTACCGTGAGTTACCTGATTTTTTTGCTATTTGCTGTACGTCGCAGCGACGCAGATAGGTCTTATGGTGACTGGGAAGGAAGCGGCCGTGGCCTTAATTAAGGTACAGCCCCAGCATTTGCCTGGTGTGAAAATGGGAAACCACGGAAAACCATCTTCAGGGCTGCCGATAGTGGGGTTCGAACCCACTATCTCCCGATTACTGGATACTGGCCGCACTTAAGCGACTGCAGCTATCGAGCTCGGTGTTACCTGATTTACCCAAACCACCATTTACACAAATGATACTCTGTATTTTTTATCATTTATTTATTTTTTGTCGTCCATCTAGTAGAATATTTTGGTAACAACTTGGTAACAACTTATGACTTGATATATAAAATATATAACATCTTACAAGGACGTAAATGTAGGGTTGGCTACACTCATGCGCTAATTGCCAGCACCACAGCAGGAGGCAAGTTCCAGATCTTCGCTTTTCACTCTTATTTCATTGAATATGTTCATGCAAATTTATCATTACATTCTAAATATATTTATAAAAATTTAAACTACTCTTACCTTATCGATAGTTGTCTTCTTCTACTTCCTGGGTTGTTCCCTAATTTATTGGGGTCGGCACTTGATATGAATTTGACCCATTTTTACCGCCGCATGTTAATTGCCAACAGGTATCATCATCATTTTTGAAATGATGTTTGATCGTGGGAAGAGCCTCCGTGGCTCAGACGGCATCGCGTAGGCCTCTCATCCCTGGATACCGTGGTTCAAATCCCGGTCACTTCATGTGAGATTTGTGCTGGACAAAGCGGAGGCGGGACAGGATTTTCTCCGGGTACTCCGGTTTTCCCTGTCATCTTTCATTCCAGCAACACTCTCCATTCTCATTTCGTAGCATCTATCAGTCATTAATATATCACTTTGGGAGTGGCGACCCCATCGTACTAATAGCCTATATATGCTTCATTCATTACATCCCTGACCCGGTCAATGACTGGAAAACAGGTTGTAGGTTTTCATTTTCATTTTCATTTGATCGTGGCGTCAACCTCTGTAGATCTTTTGCCGCTACTTGCACCATATGATATGAACCCGCGAGTAATTGTAATTGCGGAAGTGTAGAGTGTTGAATGTCAGGAAAGGAAAGTTAAGGACGACACAAATACCCAGTCCCCAGGCCAGCGATATTAATCGTTTACAATTAAGAACCCCTGAACCGGCCATGAATCGAACCCGCGGTCGCCGAGTGACAGGTGGACGCGTTGCGCCCTACACCGCGGGGCCGGACTATCATCGTCATCATCATCATCATCATCATCAATTGTTTTTCTCACACTTTAGTGGGGCTGTAGGTGCGAATTGTGTCGCACAAGTGGATTCGGCTCTGTTTTACGGCAGGATGCCCATTCTGACGCTAACCCTATGTGGGGGTTCGTCAAAAATGAGTATGAGCACACTATTTACTGTTGCATTTTTTGTGGTGATTGGTAGTGTGAAGTGTTGTTTGTAGATGATGAGAATTGTGTGTAAAGACAAACACAAACACCCAGTCCCCAAGCCCGAAGAATTAACCATTGCATTTAAAATCCTTGGCCCGGCCGGGATTCGCTGAACCGAACCATCAGAACGCTGACCATTCAGCCAAAGAGTTGGACCCTTTATCGATGGTAGCGTGGATTCAAAACGAAGTCGTTTGCACAAAGGTCGTTTGACGTTAAACATGCAGTTTCTTCACATTCTTCTCTTTCACATTCCCTATTTTTAACGTGAATTAGAGTTTGAAGGACATTCTGGTAACCACTGTCGAATTTTTTAAATTAGTCCATATATCCTGACTTCCGCTACGCAAATACGAACATGTCTTACAGTACAGAGGAACAGAAGTGATGATAGACAACATTTTGTAATTTTATTATAAAGAATCTGTTTTGCACATTTTTGTGCCAGTTTTCATTTGTAATTTTTTGTTTGAAGTAGCCTAGTCTTTTTTATCTGAATTATAATTTTATACTGCTGGAAAACGTGAACATCAGGTGTTTGAGTTTGAATTGTTCTATTGTTTAAAATCATCTTTATTTCAAGGTTGTTAAAAATGATTTTATCAGTCCGACTTCTCCACGAATCTAGTCACGTTATGCTCAGTGAGGGAATATAGGCTATGCGTTGTAGTTGGACGATTTGATACATTGCTATTAACAAAACTTCGTCAAAAATGAGTATGAGCACACTATTTACCGTAGAAAAATTAGCTAGTGTACTTTTACTGCAATTGCCGTGGCCGAAGTGGGATGATTCACTTGTTAGTCCTTGTTTCTTTCTTCAATACTGTGATAAGTAAATTGTTTCGTAGAATGCGAGAGATGAGCCCACGTTTTCGGTTATTTCGGCTGCCCTCGTTTGTTGCGGCAAAAATCTATTCAACTAGAATAATACGCAGTCTTGCTTGTTGTTCCACCAACCCTCCCGTCTAGATAATTATGTTCCGACAATTTCATCTTTCTCTCCTACAGTGGATGACTCTGTTACAGACGAACTAAAGAGCTCCCCATATTCCATATAACTATACGCAGATGATCTAAACCTTCTCAAAATCATAGTGAACTCCAGTGATTGTGATGGCATTCAAAATGCTATGGACTTGTGCTACGACTGGATAATTAGATGGAAACTGAAAATTAATACTGAAAAATATTTTAAAATGTCGATCTCTCTCAATAAACCTGAGCTTACCCACTGGTACCAACGGCCGTAGCCGTGTTGAAACACCGGATCCCGTGAGATCTCCGAAGTTAAGCAACATTGGGCGTGGTCAGGAGTTGGACGGGTTGCCACGCGCTGTTGGTGGGGGGTAAGGGAATGGAGGAGCGGAAAGGAACTGGCCACCCTACCGCACGTAAACTCCGGCTCAGGAACACCTCTGCGGAGGTTCGGACCTGCCTTCGGGCAGAATAACCCTTACCTTACCTTACCCACTGGTATGAAATAACCGGCCCTCCACTGAAGGCTGTTACTCAGGTCAAACATGGTGTAATATAACATGATAGCAAACTGAATTTCTCTGTTCATGTAGACCAAGTTAAATCCCGTGCCATGGGATTCTCATGGACCTTTTTATAATTGATATTAGCATTCGCCAGCTGCCAGCTCTGTCGAATCATTGAGGAGAAGGTGGGATTTTGACAATTCGCGCCACGGGGGCTATCATGGCGAGTTTTTCTACTGGATGGTAGGCCATGGTGAAGAGAGGTGGTGATGATTACGGATGGCTCCAACATAACTAACAGGCTGTACGATTCACAAGTTGAGGTTGGCCTCGATTAAAAGTTGAACTATGTGACGGTATATTTTGGTATCAGAACTGAGGTTGGTAGGAGTACATGCAATTTTTCGAGCGTTTGGTACAAATTTTCACACTGTTTTGAGTATTTTATATAAGTCAATATTAGTTGATTCAGATCTGCAACCTCACCGGGATCTGATGGACAGTTGGGCAATTCAATAACATTAATTTGGTGTAAATGGCTTGGATGGCGTGCAAATCCGAGCTTCATACTAATGATGGAAGTGATGTGTCTTCGGTTAAGTGATAAAGACCGAAACCATTGTTTATGTGGGATGTTAGATTGAAAGCTTGCATAGTGTTTACATTTCATACCTTGGGAGATAGTCCACCCCTTGTATGCTTCATTCGCCATTGTTTGGTGAAAATCTGTATACGGCAGTAGCATTCCTTGAAACAGGCCGTGCAATATTCCTTCCTTTGCTAACTCATCCACCATTGCATTATTTCAAATCTTGAACTTTTCTTCAGATTTTATGAAATTCGTGACTAAAACGCTTGTAAATTAGATATAGTTCTCTACTTATATTCATCCTATCATTGATTTCTGCTTCTCTACAGATATCAATAAAATAACCGCAAATCTTATTCTTTGCGTACATTGTGGAAGCCGGTAACCCCGACCTGAGACAGTATAGTACCAACCAAATTCTGTCAACATCTTGGACGTGAGTAAGCGTCTATAGTACTCAGATCTCTGCTTTCTTCACCGAATTGTTAATGGTGCTCTTATATGCACATCTTCATTACCTCATTTTCCGTTACATGTTCATTTATGTATGTTTCGAAATAGACCACAATTCCATGTTCCTTGTGTGCACCTAATACTCCAACAACGCTCCATATTCTATAGCCATTCTACAAGAGCAAATGTCCTGCAGGAAACTGACATCTTTATTCCCTATCATCGCTTCAAACTCAAACTGAAAAGTATACTGAATGAGTAAGCCCCCGATTCTCTGTTAATAACCTGGCCAGAACATTACTAATGACACGGACATTTAATATATCGACGGCTTACTTCTGAAACCTCGTATGTCCCAACGCTCTTCGTACCCATTATATACCTTAAGGCTGATCACGCCTCCCAGCCACATGTGGATATGCAGTCCATCAGAACAATCTTCATTGTGTCAATTTTCCTATGCTGGTGTGTAAAGGGAAATGTACCTTACCATACCGTATAGCAAGGATGTTGTTTTCATCACGTATTTACGCACTCCTACAGTATAATGCATTTAAGATTCATTTTCCTTCACATATTAGCATAGGATCATGAACTCAACGATAATTGTTCTGATGGGCTGCGTATAAATATGTGGCTGGGAGGCGTGACCAGTCATAAGGAGAATAATGGATAGGAACAGCATTAGGAGATACGAGGTTTTAGATGTAAGCCAGCGATATATGCCCCCCCCCCCAATTGATTTTATTATTTGTTTTCTTACTGTTAAAATTTTTTATATTGTTATACAGTCAATGTAAAATGAAGAACTTGTTACTTGAATCTGATTACTACTAAAATGAATAGCCTATATGAATAAATAAATAAATAAGTAAATAAATAAATAAATAAATTAATTAATTAATTAAGACCTCCCCGAACCCTCGCTCTCCGTATTCTGTTCCCAGTAAGTAGGATCTGCTGGTATAGTGGATGTGCTTGCATGCGCGCGGATCACAGATAGGCCTACGTGAGGGAGATTTTAGTTAATTAGTTAGTTATTCCCCTTGAGGTGTTAGCGTTGAAATATTAGGAGCAGAAGGCCGGGCTGAGTGGCTCAGACGGTTAAGGCGTTGGCCTTCTGACTCCAACTTGGCGGTTTGCAGGTGCTCAATTACGTCAGCCTCGTGTCGGTACATTTACTGGCACAAAATTCCGGCACCTGGTCGTCTCCTAAAAATTAGTTAGTGTGACGTAAAAACAATAACATTATTATTATTAGGAGCAGACGTACCAACGCCCCCGACTTGCATGGGAGACTCCCGAATATTCAACCTTCCTTCTACACCCCTAATATCTGAAACCGTTCTCTAGATTTCGAGAGCAGGTTTAGTATTCTTATATTGTTTAAAATCGCGCTGTTTTCCTCGGTTCTATCGATTTCTGGAGAGAACTGATGTTCAGTGGAGATTGTCCAGGGCAGATGAAATCACTGATTGTGTTCTTAAACATGATAGACTCTCTAAAGCGATGCTTACCATTTTATTAATTCGACATAGAAATGCCGAAAGTGATGCGATTTTTAGCATAGGCTATGTACAAAGACAAGAGCAGTTCAATGTTTTATGAAAAAAAAAAACTTCGAGCAATCTTTAAAACAACATTTGTTCAGCAAGTCAAATGTCTTTCTTTACAGTTTATTTTACTTTGCACAGATTTTATGGTGACGATGGGATAGGAAAGGGCTAGGAGTGGGAAGGAAGCGGCCGTAGCCTTAGATAATTAAGGTACAGACTGGTGTGAAAATTGGAAACCACGGAAAACCATCTTCAGGGCTGCCGAGAGTGGGGGGTTCGAACCCACTATCTCCCAGATGCAAGCTCAGAGCTGCACGGACCTAACCGCACGGCTAACTTGCCCGGTTCAAATGTTTTGGGAATAAATTTATATCAGAGTTTCTGAAGAGGGTTAGGCTAAGTCAGGTACTAGTCACTTACTATGACCGAGCTCGATAGCTGCAGTCGCTTAAGTGCGCCTAGTATCCAGTATTCGGGAGATAGTGGATTCGAACCCCACTGTCGGCAGCCCTGAAGATGGTTTCCCGTGGTTTCCCATTTTCACACCAGGCAAATGCTGGGGGTGTACCTTAACTAAAGCCACGGCCGCTTCCTTCCCACACCTAGCGCTCTCCTGTCCCATCGTCGCCATAAGACCTATCTGTGTCGGTGCGACGTAAAGCAACTTGAAAAAAAAATTGATCAGCTATTTTAAAGTGTGGCTTCATTTAGTAGTCTACTAGGAGTGACCGAGGACATGTTGGCTGGCCAGTTCTGTAGCTGAAACAGGAAACCTCGGAAAATAATTTCGAGGATGACCGACGAAAGATTCGAACCCGCTAGTATAACGAGTACAGATCTAGCAGCCATACTGTCCGTGTCAAAACGCGCTGAGCTGACTTGTTACGTACGTCAGTACTGATGTGTCATAACAGGTCGCTATATGTCGTACAAATCTCCTAATGTTTTCCTTTTGAAGTTTTGCTTGTCTAATAAGGAGTCAGATTTGAAAATGATGGTCGTATAATTGAGTGTAGGCCTATATGATCGCTGGTGATGTTGCGACTAAAAGTATTTAGTCATATATATTAATGCTTGCAGAAGCTTGCATGGTTTTTTATGTATGTACGTTCCAACAAAGCTGATTTTTTAAATTACTGAGTGATTTATAAAGGTAATTTCCCTCTGCAAATTTATCAAAGCTGCAGTTCAGCTAATTCCAATCATAGTTGCATAGATGCAAAAGCTCACATTCACTGCAATTTTTAAACAAGCGAATTTTTCTCGATTGCGAAAAAGGCCTTAAATCGGTTTTCACATTCTTTCATCGGCAAACTAATAAAGCCGTAAGTAGACACGCAACAGATTGTATTCAACAGTGAAATCATTTTATTAGTGTTTTAGTTACGTAATGAATGAGCATGAATTCTACACTTTAATTCAATATCAAAATAGATTTAGAACATCAGAATTATGATCACTTGTGCTATACCACCGAGCGTTAATTCATGCTCTCAACAGGCTATGAGTGGTAAGCTCCTTACTTCGGAGATCGGAAATATCAATTCCAGTCCTATCCCGATGGCAGTTCTTTCCCGCATTGTTCGAACACGTGCTCGAAGAAACCAATATGATACTACGCTATTTCCCACTCTTAGGACCTCAAACTGGTAAGATGCGCGTGGTGAACATGGGGAGTTGAGCTGAGTCCTGCGTTATTTTCACGTAGGCTATTTCTTCCAGGCTTACCTCCTTCATCATTCCTATTGAACCTTCCTTGGTATCAAGGTTTGTTTCCTTCTGGGTCCCATTAGGCCTGTTAAGGTACCTGAAAAGCCTGTATTTTAGGCTATAGTGATCCGTCGCCATCTACGGATTGGTGTCATACCTTCCTGGATCTGTCACGAATTTGGAATGTTTTGAGGGACTGGAACAGACAGCTCGTGAAGTGAAATGCGTCACATTTCCAATCTTACCCATTCTATAAGTAGTTTTCTGTCATTTTCTACTTCAAGTCTAGATGTATGCTGGTGTGGTACCAGCATATAGACCACGACCGATGTCTTACGTTTCCTAACCTGACAAACAGACTTTTAGACAGGACTTTAGGCGGAAGCATGATAGCAGAGTCGCATTGTCATTGGTTCCGCATCAACACGGCCGGTGTGTGAGTTCCAGCCAATGCTTATGGGATTTTTAAAATGCAGCCGCGTCCCTGTGATTCGGATTCCACGTAACACTACGGGCCCTGTGTCTATGATCACGATAACAAAAGTGTTGTAAAACTGCAAGCTTGGTTGCTTTCTTTCTTTATGACTTCAGGCATTCTATGCACACTGGTCTGTCCTAATGAGGTTAATGATAAAACAACAGTAACCTATAAGAATGGTACCGAAGACGTGGCATTGCGACTCGCTTCTCACCAAATCGACCGCTGTGAGATTTTTTATTTTTCCTATCTGTTTAGCCTATTAACTGCCAATGGTTTTTCTGTTATTTAGTCTGTCTTATACGTTTCTTGAAGCATCTAGAATCTATAACGAGGCCTAAATGGGGTTCAGTCTTAAAGCATCTTCACAGACAATCAGTTGCGAAAACAAAATGTTTTTATATATCATCTATAGACTATAAGAACCAAAAGTATATCCTGGATTTACTAATTGTGTTTTTGATAATATGGCTCGGAGCTTTTTAATTGCACGGAGACGAAGAAACAATGAAGACTCTGTGTTCTTTCTAAAAGTAACACTTCGCAACTAATATGTTTTAACTAGTTCAAAAATCACTTCATGTTCATGCTTAAACAAGTTCAGGACAACAATAGAAATAACAAATCAGCAGAGCCAGCCTAAGAATATATGCAATAAGAAGAATCCACAAGTAGGGATCATGGCAGGGGATACGTTGATGTCCCCTAACTTGAACAGGTTTCCGGTGACACTAGGAGAGTGAAGGACTAGGAGTGAGAAGGAACAACCGCGATCTTAATGAAGGTAAAGGGCTGCCGACGGTGGAATTCGGATCCATCATCTCCAGAATGCAAGCTTACAGCTACACGACGCTGTTTGAATCGTAGCCGGTAAATGTGGGGTTACCGAAGTAAACATTGTCCCCTTTGTGGTTCAAAGTCTACGTGAACTGCAGGTCACACGGCTAACGATCACAAGATTAACAGTCCAGTTACAGATCCAGCAGCACGATTTGTTCTGGGCGATTTCCGACAAAAGAGTAGGGTCTTTTTTTTTTTTTTTGCTAGGGGCTTTACGTCGCACCGACACAGATAGGTCTTATGGCGACGATGGGATAGGAAAGGCCTAGGAGTTGGAAGGAAGCGGCCGTGGCCTTAATTAAGGTACAGCCCCAGCATTTGCCTGGTGTGAAAATGGGAAACCACGGAAAACCATCTTCAGGGCTGCCGATAGTGGGATTCGAACCTACTATCTCCCGGATAGAGTAGGGTCTACTGTAATTAAAATGTTGCGAACCATGAGCTGGGAAGATTTAGGAGTACGGAGATGAGCTGCTAGACTAAGCGGTATGTTCCAAGCTGTCAGTGGAGAGATGACGTGGAATTACATTAGTAGCCGAATACGCTTGAATGGAGTTTTTAAATGTAAGAAAGGTCAAAATATAAAAATTATGTTTGAAATCAAGAGGATAAATTTGGGCCATTATTCGTTTATATGAAGGGGAATTTGCGATTGGAATAATTTAAAAAAGAAGATGTTCGATACATTTCCAACTTCTTTGAAATCATGTAAGAAAATGCTAAGTAAACAATTGCCAGGGAAACTGCCACGTGGCGACAGTCTTAAATGCAGATTAGTGGTGACTGATTGAGTGATGCAGATCTGATTGAGTAATTACTTGTTTAACGGGCATAGTAATTTTTTAAATGTTTCTAATTTTTCCCTCGTCACTTTGAGGTTCGAATTTATCCACACTGTAGGAACTCATGGCAAGAATTTCGGGAAATATCGTTTTGCGAGATTCCTGTACTGTTTTCCCATTGACTGTGGGGCTGGACCTTATGTCAGACTCCGTCCATAGGCTACGTATTTCGACGGTTCATAGCAATACTATCATTACTGGCACTTTTCAAATGTTACGTTAAAGCAAATTAAACGTTCCTGTATGCGAAAAATCACCATGGTGACTTATGGCTGTCAGTATTGCTTAGAACGCTCAACGGGAATTTTTAATTTGCTTGAATGTAGCCTAATATTTGAAAAATGCTAGTTACGATAGTATTGCTTTGAACCGTTGATTTGCTACCAAGTTCGAGATTAACTTATTTTGAACATTTGTCTTCCTGGTACGCCATCCCTTCTTCTTTCCTTGATATCGCACCTATCATCATCATCATCATCATCACGTTTACCATATTTTAATCCATAGTATCCATCTAATCCCAGGCACACCACCTGCTCGAAAATTTATTAGTAGGCCTATCACCTCAATCTCATATTCTCATATTTAGAAAATCCATTTTTTTAGCGAAACCATTTCATTGACGCAACTTAGTATCTACTCTGGCTGAGTTCTGATAAAAGTCTGAAGACCTAAAACAGCATACCTATGTCCATCCCAATCCCAGGCACACCAGCTGTGTTATTAACGACGTAGAATGTATATTATACTTCACGGTTACTAAACAAGTGCCACAAACAAAATCGCCACTATCGCCACTACCACAATCATCATCATCATCATCATCATCATCATCATCATCATCATGTTTACCATATTTTTAGTCAATAGTATCCATCTAATCCCAGGCACATCACCAGCTCGAAAATGTATTAGTGTCACTTTAAGAAAAGTCTTTAAAATTCGTTTATGAGGAAAGAGGCTGACAGCTTGAGAAATGCATGCTATCCAAATAATAGTCTTGAAAATATAACCTGAATGTTTCGTGGAATAAAAAGAGCAATTGTTTTCAAGTATTTCGTTCGTAATGTGTATTTGTAAAGCTATTCAGGTGGAGTAAGTCGGAAATGTTCCCCAATTTGCAGACATTTTGTTCCAGGATGTCGGGCAAACATTTGAAGATCTGGGGCATGATAGCCCACGTGGGGAACTTGAGGAGAATTGTATTGCAAATGAGCTTTTGAGCAGTGTCTAGCGTTTTCTGTATATTGTCTTGGGATAAATCTTCAAAGTGAAAAAAAATAACATAATTCAATGCCTGGTGTTATACAGAAGTCCACTTCCCCTCGCCTGAAGTCTAGCCAATGGATCTAAACAGGAGCCTTCCCCCCCTCCCCCTATAATACAATCGCCCTTTTCTACGTACAGGAAGCAGCTGTCTAGCCAGCCACTGACAGGGCTTCGGGGAAAGAATTCATCACCCTTACAACTCCCCCTTCCCTTCCAATTGCTGAGCTGCCGCCCCCTCCCCTTGAGGCCTGCCACTCACCCTCCCCACTCTGTGCCCTTTGCTCCTCCCCACCATAATGATCTGCATCCATCACACAGGATCTAATTGAGTGAGCCAGTTATGAGGGTCTCACTCACACTCTCGTAACCCGTATCAGGTGGTCACCGAGGTTCCTACTGGGAACTGGGATTTGTTTGGTTTCTGTTTATGTTCGATGCATGCCCTACGTTACCAGGTTTCGTCTAGATGCTTAACATAAACAGTTGCTTGGACGAATATCGCTCTCGAGTGCCCTGTATGTTAGAATTGTAGACAGTCTTGTTTGCACTAATTTGAGACAGACAATGTGGTTGAGATTCATGCTCCTCTTAAGTATGATTTACTATCTGCGCACTTTTTAGTGATAGATTTACACTCTAGTGCTGAATGGGTCGACTTCGGTTATCTTCGAGATTCGTATTGGCAACCTATGAAGCACAAACTAAGAATCGCTTATCATCGCTGTGCGACATCTGGCGTACACTTTACGTACTCGTACTGTTGTTGTTTACACAGCAAAGCCAAACTATAGAATTCATGCTAGGAACACGTTTCGCAACGGGAAATATTATATAGTATTATATATTGTGTGTGTGACACAGTTGTTGGCGTTAAGATAATAAATGTTTAGAAAATTCATATCGATCGATCATATTATCGATTCAATTCAGATTTCATTTCCATTCAGTTGGCAGTATTTACCGGAACCAGCAGTGCTCCCTTCTTACTCCTCAAAGAGTACAAAAATCTATCACTAAAAAGTGCGCATACAGTATGTGGAGCTTGTCCCGTAGTAGAGTGTTTCAAGGAGCTATGCGTTGGAGAGAAAGGCAGATTTGAGTCTTCAAAGTCGACAATCGATTTTAGCTCCAGTCAATTAAAGACTAATTTCTTGTAGGTTAGCCGCTTCTTTTCCCTTTCTCGATTATCTGTCCACCCAGGTCGGAATGTTGCTGATGTGGCAACGGCTGCATCGAAAGGCTAACCATGTTTACAAATTACGTGTTGATTGTTTAGTTCATTACTAAGTGTAGGGCGACTAATGTAGTTTGGTGATAGTTTAGCACTTTGTAGCATTTTGAGTTTATTGCTTGCAAATTTATTTTAAAAAGTTCACAGTTCAAATTATCATATTTGACTGTCACATGAAGTTAAGCTTTAATTAAATCGACAGGGCATCTCTTTCTAGTGCCACTCCACTTATTTTTCATTAATGGAAATGTCATTCTTTTTTCAGTTTGCTTTACGTCGCACCGACACAGGTAGGTCTTATGGCGACAATGGGCTAGGAAAAGTCTAGAAGTGGGAAGGAAGCGACCGTGGCCTTAATTAAGGCACAGCATTTACCGGGTGTGAAAATGGGAAAACACGGAAAACCATCTTCAGGGTTGCCGACAGAGGGGTTTGAGCCCACTATTTTCTAAATGCAAGCTGATAGCTATGTGACGCAAACCCCGCGGCTACTTGCTCGGCAAAAAAAAAAAAAAAAAAAAAAAAAAAAACATGAATGCATAAGATCCAGAGGTGCTGAATATAAAGCATACCACTTTCTTTAATGTTCACTCATGAAGCAAAATAATTAGCCCACTTTCAAATATCACGCCGTGCGGTTTGTCCGTTTGTCTGTTACATTGCGGGAAAAGGAATCGATGGATTTTCATGAAACTTGGTGTTCAAGTTTAGGATAAGAGCGAGTAGGATCTCAATTCTTTTCTGGTTTGTTTTCGCACCGGTAGTCTACAGATAGGTCTTATGGCGACGATGGGATAGGAAATGGCTAGGGGCGGCCAGGAAGAGGCTGTGGCCTTAATAGAGGTACAGCCCCAGCACTTACCTGGTGTGAAAATGTTAAACTACGGAAAAGCATCTTCAGGGCTGCCGACAGTGGGTGTCGAACCCACTATCTCCCGAATGCGTGACCCTAGTCGCACGGCCAACTCGCTCGGTGATCTCATCTATTTATGCTGTACAAACAAATTCAGAGGGAGCTTGAAATATAAAACACGACGTATCTCTCTTGCGACTGGTTTTATAGGAATATTGTTCATGGTAAATTTTATTAGAAACTCATTTACATTTTTTTGTTCTGTGCTGTTTAACGTTACAGTGAAACATGATGGTAAATATCAGTGGCAGTCTAGTGAAAGTCCAAGAGCCGATAATTAACTCTGTGGTAATTCCTATGGAGATCATCCCGGCAACGTCTTAACGGATTTTTACATCCGTCTGAACTTTTGAATATTAACCTGATACTTGTTTTTTCTATTTAGGTTCATGGGAAGAAATGCTATTGCCACATTCCAATTTTTGGCTTTCGTATTTACAAACTATAGGCTATTATATAGCCATATCATTATTTCGGGTTTGAAGAGGGGTAGGCAGCTCTATTCAACATAGGTCTACCTACCAATAGAAACGCATCCCCGAAACATGTAACTTCGAATTCCCAATTCTGTGTAAAATGTTCAATAAAAGGTCGACAAAAACATAATCTTGTACAGTGTCAAGTGATTGTTCCGTCCACGACGGGTACAGCAGTTTGTAGTTGCTGTGTGTGATATCAAACAACATATTTGCGAGATTTGAGCCGTAAGCGGATGTTAACAGTGGCGTACGTATCGTCTTATTTGTTTTACTGTGTTTCCAAAATAGCCCCGAATCAAGTTAGACAACTTATTGCTGAGAAATGTGATTTCATGTACGTTTCCTCAGTTCTATTTGATTCGAAGCAGAAGCAATTAAAAAAAACGGAGACTTGCCCACTCCGGACAAGTAATAAACGGAGGAACAAAATTGTGTCGAAAGAAAACGGAGCCTATCTGGCAGCCCCTAGACCTGAGCTGTGATCGAACCCACAATATTGTACTCAGCTACACTGGACGACCCCATGTAACTGCTCCGTGCAGAGGTGAGTCGTGAGAGAAGATAATTAATTAATTCTCCGCAATAGAATGGCTAACTGGTGTGCTTTATGATAGGGTTCGTGTACGTCCCGTCTTTGACGGAATCGCCTTCTAATTTGAGGTTGTGACCTGGCGTCCCGAAAAGGCCTAAGTATTTTTTTTCGGGGCGTAGAATTGTCTCCATTTAGTATATTTGTGTTGAGGACATGAACATACTTAACAATTAACATACGAAATAAGCGAAGAACAGACTCAGATATCGATGTCTCGTTCATAAACATGTTGTTATCAGTTGGCGATACCGTCATTTTGTGAGAACAATGGCACTAGCGCCTAGCGCACGTGGTAATAATTAAGCACGGTTTTAGCACGGACTGCTGTGAAAATAAATTTACTATTTGATGAGATGATAGTGTTAAGCAATGTAATTATGGTGAAAGATGATATAAAACAAAATCTCCAAGAGAAATACGGTTTGAATTTTACAGCAGTGTTGGAGTGAGGGAATTCTTAAATTTAAGTTCCTCTCCAGCATTTCTGGTACAAATGCTAGTATTGAAACTCTGTTTTCCCGCAATGAACTCTTTACGGATATCGTCTGTAGGAAAAGATTAATACTTTAGCCTTTCTTTCAGTAGTGTTTAACACAAAGCGAGTTGGCAGTGCGGTAAGAGGCGCGCAGCTGTGGGCTTGCATCCGGGAAATAGTGGTTCGAACCCTACTGTCGGCAGCCCTGAAGATGGTTTACCGTGGTTTCCCATTTTCACACCAGGAATGCTGGGGCTGTAGGCCTACCTTAATTAAGGACATGACCGCTTCCTTCCCACTCCTAGGCATTTCCTATCCCATCTGTATGGGTGAGACGTAAAGCAAAATATTGTAAAAGATTTTAAGTAGTGTTAAAGTTCAAATGTAAGGTTTATTTATGTTTTATTCTTGGCTGATATTTGTTAAATAAGAAAAGCAATAACATTCTGTCGGTTTGTTTAAACCGACAGTGTTCTCGTGTTTAAAAAGAGTAGCCCTTGTAGGCTATATGAACCCTACAGTACTTCAGGAGCACATTTATTTCAGACAAGTAAGTTACCACTTTTTTAGTTAAGTGTGGATTTCAGTTTATTGAAAAATGTAATTGTCAATTCACTGAGTTCCATCAAAAATAAATTTTGACACTCAATTAACACGTAGGCGTATTCAGTATTTTTATCCTGTAGAATTTCTAAAGAAAGACTTCGGCATAAACAAATTTCACAGGCTGGAACACTTCGTGCGAAATTACTTCGATTCTTTTTTTTGCTAGGGGTTTTACGTCGCACCGACACAGATAGGTCTTATGGCGACGATGGGATAGGAAAGGCCTAGGAGTAGGAAGGAAGTTGCCGTGGCCTTAATTAAGGTACAGCCCCAGCATTTGCCTGGTGTGAAAATGGGAAACCACGGAAAACCATATTCAGGGCTGCCGATAGTGGGATTCGAACCTACTATCTCCCGGATGAAAGCTCACAGCCGTGCGCCTCTACGCGCACGGCCAACTCGCCCGGTACTTCGATTCATTAAGAGCTCCCTAATTACTAGTCGTGTGAATGTAAATAACTGAAGATCCTCAAGACATTTGTTCTGTTCACTAAATAGCCTATAATCATCATAATGAAAATAAGAGAGGAAACGTCATGCTTCATAAATAGAGACTTGAATCGCTGTGTCTTTGTCGTGTTTCGTTGTTGACTTCTCCGTACCTTGTATATGGACATAGTGGAACCATGCGCCAAAATTAACTGTAGTTGAAGAACTCCATTTCACTAATAGCGAAAACACAACATGATGCATGGACAACAACATGGAATTAATTCAAATGCTCTACAAACGATAGCGCGTTAATTATTTATGACTACGTTTTTGTAACAATTAAAGATCTAGGTTTGTTTTCCAGCAGAGACTCGTACATTTTACATCGTTTCCTGCCTTCCAGTAGGCTCCAGGTGTAATCAGTTGGAAGAAGTTCCGCCATCAAAGTATTTTTAACAAGTTTTGAAGTAAGCAAGCTTGTAGTTCTACGTGAAAGTTGATATCGTTTGCAAAGGAATGGGACATTAAGAGTTACATGGAATCCGAATCACATGGACGTGATTTTTTCCAAACATCCCACATTGGCCAGGACTCGAACCTCGGCCACGTTGGTAAAAAGCCATTGACCAAACCAATCTGCCGTTAGTCCCCTCTAAAA
Source organism: Anabrus simplex (assembly GCF_040414725.1). NCBI lineage: Eukaryota > Metazoa > Arthropoda > Insecta > Orthoptera > Tettigoniidae > Anabrus > Anabrus simplex. Next base: position 147,609,200 of record NC_090266.1, read on the forward strand.
TGTTTGTAATTTCGGTGGAAGCATGGTCTGACCACGCCAACCTCATTTCCAGTGTGAGAAATATAGTTATCAATCTCCTCTTCATCATCATCATCACCATCGTAATTATAATTTGCTGTTGTCTACACAGTTCAGCTATCGTAGTTATTTTAAGGCTATGTTACATTGTTATTTAAATGCATTAACTGTAAAGTATTAGTGTCATTACAAGCAATCTTGCCGCATTTTAAAAATTAAAGCACAGATATAAAAACACGCTTCACGTATCGTGTTACCTTGTAGGATTGATACCAGTCATTGTTCCACGTTTATGACACTGTATGTACCATTGTCCACTTTTCCATCGTTGTGTACGAGTCAATGATTCAGGAGCTGAGAAGCGAGTTTATGGACCCTGTAATGAAAGGAACTAAGTATGTGACATTCATCGTCGTAATAGTAAAAGAAGTCTGTTCATTTGTTTCTGTTCCATAGCAAATCCACAGAGTTGACGGAATTCTGTAACATTTTTTTGGAAATCACGCATGCATATAATTTTTTTTTGCTAGGGGCTTTACGTCGCACCGACACAGATAGGTCTTATGGCGACGATGGGATAGGAAAGGCCTAGGAGTTGGAAGGAAGCGGCCGTGGCCTTAATTAAGGTACAGCCCCAGCATTTGCCTGGTGTGAAAATGGGAAACCACGGAAAATCATCTTCAGGGCTGCCGATAGTGGGATTCGAACCTACTATCTCCCGGATGCAAGCTCACAGCCGCGCGCCTCCACGCGCACGGCCAACTCGCCCGGTCATATAATATATGTAGCTTACTTAATTAGTTAAAGTGTAATTATCAACATTACGATAACGCACATTATTATCAGTCAAGCTTGAAATTAATGTTTTCCTCTTCATTTATTGTTTACTATTCTACATTGTTAAATATAATAATAATAATAATAATAATAATAATAATAATAATAATAATAATAATAGACTAATAATAATAATAATAATAATAATGTGCCCCACGGCTACGCATGCCTTGCACCATACTTCTCCGTCTGAAACTGAGTAAGTCTGATTCTATCGTGATCTTTCCGATCACATCGTTCCTTACCCAGGCGAACTTTGGTAATTGATCTCTTCTCACAATATATGCTTACCTAATTTCATCTGCAGCAATATTCTGTAGCACTCAATTCCAACATTTTCTTTCTGCGCTAATTACAGCCATTTCATTTCTTTACAATACTACACTCCACATACGCACCTCAAAACGCTTAGTGTCTTCAGGTAAAATATTTTATATGTAGTTTTCGTTACACGGAAGTGTCGCAACTGTTCCGTGAACTTTAGAACATCCTTCGCAATTACTTACATTTCATTTTTAAAATTTATCTTATAAATCAGAAGGTTGATTTTTCTCCTTAAATCTAGACTAAGACCGCCTCTGTGGTGTAGTGGTTAGTGCGATTAGCTGCCACCCCCTGAGGCCCGGGTTCGATTACCGGCTCTGCCACGAAATTTGGAAAGTGGTACGAGAGCTGGAACGGGGACCACTCAGCCTCGGGTGGTCAGCTGAGTAGAGGTGGGTTCGATTCCCACCTCAGCCATCCTGGAAGTGGTTTTCCGCGATTTCTCACTTCTCTTCCAGGCAAATGCCGCGATGGTACCTAACTTAAGGCAACGGCCGCTTCCTTCCCTCTTCCTTGTCTATTTCCTTTCAATCTTCCCATCCCTCCACAAGGACCCTGTTCAGCATAGCAGGTGAAGCCGCCTTGGCGAGGTACTGGTCATCCTCCCCAGTCGTATCCCCTGACCCAATGTTTCACGCTCCAGGACGCTGCCCTTGAGGTGGTTGAGGTGTGATCCCTCGCTAAGTCTAAGGGAAAAACCAACCCTGGAGGATAAACAGATTAAAAAAGAAAGAAAGAAAGAAAGAAAGAAAGAAAGAAAGAAAGAAAGAAAGAAAAGGAGACTAACTGATATTGGTGGATAAGTAGAGAAACGAAGTCCGACTCATTGGCTGAATGGTCAGCGTACTGGCCTTCGGTTCATAGGGTCCCGGGTTCGATTCCCGGCCCGGGGTTTTAAATCGCTTCAGATTAATTCTTCTGGCTCGGGGACTGGGTGTTTGTGTCCGTCCCAACACTCTCCTCTTCATATTCACACAAAACACTATGCTACCAACCACAACAGAAACACGCAATAGTGATTACATCTCTCCATATGGGGCTGGCGGCAGGAAGGGCATCCGGCCTAAAACAAGGCCAAATAACCCTGTGTCACGCAGTTCGCACCCGCGATCCCACACGTTTGGGAAAAGCGGTAGGAAAAGAAGAAGATGTAGAAGAACGAAGGAGAATTTACGTAGGCCTATATTCTAATTGCATCCACCAATTTAATTATATTTATTTAGTGACCAGTTTTTCTGATTGGTGAATAATAATAATCTTATAGTTTTTACGCCCCACTAACTAATTTTGACGGTTTTCGGAAACGGCGAAGTGCCGGAATTTTGTCCTGCAGGAGATCTTTTATGTGTCAGTAAATCTACTAACACGAGGCTGGCGTATTTGAGCACCTTCAAATACCACCGGACTGATCCAGGATCGAACCTGCGAAGTTGGGGTCAGGAGGCCAGCTCCTCAACCGTCTGAACCTCTCAGCCTGGCTGATGAAGAAGGAAGGGCCACAGAATGAAACTCTTGCATAAAGAAGGGAAAGAGTTATGAAATAATGGAAAATGACGTTCACGCCGCACGTTTATTTATTTATTTATTTATTTATTTATTTATTTATTTATTTATTTATTTATTTATTTATTTATGTTATAAGGCCCAAAATACGTCTGTCAATAGACGAAGTAACGAACGTAAACTTTGATAGTAAAATAGGCGTATGACAAGCATAACAGACGAGTAACAATTCCATGTAAATAAATGCATGTAAATAACAGTTGTCGAAATCGAAAACCACAAGAGTGCCCATGTTTATAGCCGAGTCGTCGTGGGTCAAGATGGCGGCAAATCACTTCACGTAAAATTAGTTTTCCCTGTCGTAGAATAACGACTACCTTTACTTGATGTTATATCAAACTCATTTGTCTTATTGATATTGTTAAAAGAGGATCGGAAGACGGATTTTAAAGGAGCATTGAGTTATTGTGTGCTCAGTATGAAGAAAGTGGAGATCTTTGAACCTGGTTGGGGATGGTCAGTGCGAAGGGGCACGGGGAGATACCAGCGAAACAGCACCTTTCAAGCGGAAATATCGATTTAAAATTCCATGAAAGAAACCTAAGTCAGCTCTCTGTTGCCTAATGTACAATAGTGACACGTTCATCGCCATCAATACCTGTTGCATGGAATTTTTACCTAATGCTGTCGTGGTCGAAAGAAAATAGGAATTGGTGAAAGTGGACAGGACAGACGAAATAACTCTGGGATATTCGACTAAAGAGATGAGTGGGAAGTGCTAGAAAGTTGATTAATAATAATAATAATAATAATAATAATAATAATAATAATAATAATAATAATAATAATAATAATGGCTTTACGCCTCACTAACTACTATTTTGGTTTTCGGAGACGCCGAGGCTTCGGAATTTTGTCCTGCAGGAGTTCTTTTACGTGTCAGTAAATCTACCGCACGTAGCTGACGTATTTGAGCACCTTCAAATACCACCGGACTGAGCCAGGATCGTTCCTGTCATGTTGGGTTTAGAAGGCCAGCGCCTCAACCGTCTGAGCCACACTTAGAAAGCTGAAGCAATACACCACTTTTTACAGGCTGTGAGACCTTAAGGTAATGTCACTTGCTGTTATTCTTGGCGTCACTGTAAATACAGAGGATAATCGAAGTAAGATAAAACTATTTTCCTCTTCTTTGCAGTTAATGGTTCTTTGAGACGGCATTATCGCCCAAATTCAGAACAAATCTGAGAAAAATATCTTTCCACGAACATAGTATATATTTACTTTTCTATTTTGCCGCTATTATCTTAATTACCAAGCCAAGTGGCCACGCGTGTTAGCGCGTTACCGCTGTGGAGCAAAGCTCTGCATTCAGGAGGCACGTGGGTTCGAACACCCTTGTCGGCTGTCCTGATAGTTGTTTTCAGTAGCTTCTCATTTTTTTTTGCTATTGGCTTTACGTCGCACCGACACAGATAGCTCTTATGGCGACGATGGGATAGGAAAGGCCTAGGAGTTGGAAGGAAGTGGCCGTGACCTTGATTACGGTGTTACAACGGGAAACCACGGAAAACCATCTTCAGAGCTGCCGACATTGGGATTCGAACCCACTATCTCCCGGATGCAGCTTCTCATTTTTAATTTCCAGGCAAATGCCGGGTCAGTTCCTTTTCATAGGCCTCATTCGATTTCTTCCACCTCCTTACCGAGTTCCATTCACCATCATTCATTTAATCTTAATTGGCTCCTCAACTGAGGATGGCATCAAGACGGGCATCCGGCCGTAAAAACATATATAAATTCATCTCGCCTCATCTCCGACCTCGTTTCAAGAAACCGGACTAAGGGGTAGATATACATACATAAATACTTACAAAGTCCCTACTATTAGGCCTACCCAAACTAATTAGTTCCCGAACATCGCAGTCAAACAATTGCTGTTAATGTTGCAGGGTATTTCCTAACATTACCCAAGTATTTCTGACTCACGTTAAGGTTGTATTAACGGTCGTAGTCGTCTGGTATTCTCTTTTCTTCCTCTTATTTGCGCCGTAACCTGCACTCACTCACTGGCGAAATAAGCTAACAAGTTCCTTATCTGACCTTCGTTCACTTGACATTTTTAATCTGGAAACCTCGCGCATGCTCCCACAACTAAATAATAATAATAATAATAATAATAATAATAATAATAATAATAATAATAATAATGTTCGCCTCTGTGGTTTAGTGGTTAGCGTGATTAGCTGCCACAACCCCCACAGGCCCGGGTTCGACTCCCGGCTCTGCCACGAAATTTGAAAAGTTGTACGAGGGCTGGAACGGGGTCCACTCAGCATCGGGAGGTCAACTGAGTAGAGAGGGGTTCGATTCCCAACTCAACCATCCTTGAAGTAATTTTCCGTGGTTCTCGTCCAGGCAAATGCCGGAATGGTACAACGGCCGCTCCTTCCCTCTTCTTTGCCTATCCCTTCCTATCTTCCCATCCCCCACAAGGCCCCTGTTCAACTTAGCAGGTGAGGCTGCCTGGGTGAGGTACTGGTCTTTTCCCCCAGTTGTATTCCCGACCCAATCTCTCACGCTCCCTTAAAGCGGTAGAGGTGGGATCCCTCGCTGAGTCCGAGGGAAAAACCAACCCTGGAGGGTAAACGGATTAAGAAAGAAAGAAAGAAAGAAAAAAAGAAAGAAAGAAAATAAATAATAATAATAATAATAATAATAATAATAATAATAATAATAATAATAATAACAATAATATGACTGCCGTATTTGTCTTCTTGTCTACATAAAGTCTCAAATAAATTAGTTGTTCAATTTTACAGAATAATACTGAACAGTAACAATTGCTTCGAGCGATTCAGTCTAGCCAGGATTAGACCTTGCACGAGAGGCGAGCTCCTGAACGATTGCGTCTCAGAGCTGTCGATGACTTTTTAGTTTACTGAACCTGTAGAATTTAGGTAGTTCCAATTCCAGTATACATGTAAATGAAATATTGTTGGGATATATAGGCTAATGTAAAAGGATTGGTATTTTATTTGTTCCCTACACTTAGAGATAGAAATAATTCTGAATTTCTCTCTTGAATGTATTCCAGCCGTATAATCCCTCCCCCTTCCATTATAAATGTCGGGCGGTGCCGCATAAGGGGACATGTTCTTACAACTCTTGACCAAATACGAAGTTCCCTTCAAGATAGGCTCATAGCTGGAAAGTTTTTACAGCGGAATCTTCCTGCTATTGCTCAAGTTGTTGACAGATTCCCAGGACGAAGCTATTCATGTGGTGAGGGACACAATGTTCGGGTCCATAACGAAGGAAAGCATGAATTTTGTGAAACTTTGAGAATGAACACGACCTTGCTGAAGTAGGACTTTCGGAAAGGGAAAAATCTGCTTCATAAGACCACCCAATCTTACATGCACAAAGAAAACGTAGTCATCTTCTGTCCTATTGTATGGTGTGTTGTCACAGCGTCAGATGTTTTCGATGGCGAAAATTAAGCGGAATCTTGCACAGAGAACCAGTACCAAACGTTGTACACCTCGTCCTTAATAAGTGCCAAGCTACAATAACAATTTGCATTTCTTAAACGGAACTATACCCACTGTTGTCGCATACATAGCCCTACATAGTTGATCGCAGATCGAACAGCGGCCGTGCGTGGTAACGCGTTACGGCTATGGAACCAAGCTCCACATTCTGCAGAAGCGTGGGTTCAAACCCCATCCTTGGCTGTCCTGAGAATGGTTTTCTGTGGTTTCCCATTTTCACTTCCAGGCAAATGCTGGGACAGTTCCAATTCATAGGCCACAGCCGATTTCTACCACATCCTTGCTCAAATTCATTCAGCGTCATCCATTTCATCTTTATTAGCTCCTCATCTCAGGTTGGCGTCAGGAAGGGCATCCGGTCGTAAAACATGCCATGTAAATTCATCCCACCTCATCCTCAACCTTGTATGAAGAAAGGGGACAAACAGCATAACGTAGTTGATCTTAGGCAGCAACATTCAGGTGATACAATTATTTACGCTGTACCGAGCAAATGGCGGCGCGTTTTGGCCCACGTACCTATCAGCTTGCATTCGGGAGATAGTGAGTTTGAGCCTCTGAAGATGGTTTTCTGTGGTTTCCTATTTTCACACCTGGCACCTACCTTAATTAAGGCCACGGTCGCTTCCTTCCCACCCGTAGCCGTTTCCTATCCCATAGTCGACATAAGAACTATCTGGGGCGGTACGACGCAAAGCAAATTGTTTATATCCGCTGTCATAATGGCGAAAAGGAATATTGAAGTGTGCTCGTTTTCAAATGTAGCGCCGTTAGGGGTTAATACCGGTAGGTCAAGAAGACACGGGCTGCGTAAAGCTCATACCTCGTGTTGATGTCATCAGGAGCGTGAACATACAATAGGCTATAAACAACCTCTGACGCATTGACCTCACCGTGCCTTCAACTTTCAAAATGTTGGTGCACACTAAAAACGACCCTAATTTTCGCCAGTGCTACTTGCCCGACTGTGAAAATAATTGCATCCCTGAGTGTGGCTGCATAAGAACAATTTTGTACGTTATAGTTCTATTTTTTTAAATTGGTATCGCTGCCTCGGTACTGATTAAAGCACGCTACGCATTTTACACGTTCCTTCATATGCCCTTCAGTGTTATTCCCCTACACGTGAAAACCGCCTATCACTCTTTAAGGGTAAATACTTAGGTAAATAAATAATGGCGTATGGCCTCCGGAGAGGCCTGGTGCAGGTCTTTTTCTAGTAGACGGCCTATTAGGCGACCTGCATGTCTGTGAAGATGAGGGCCCTTCCTAGGATGATTTCTAATGTTTAATACGCCACACACACCCAACCCGGGAGCCATTGGAGTTAACCAATTAAGGTTAAAATCCCCGACCCGGCCGGGAACCGAAGGCCAGTACGCTGACCACTCAGCCAACGAGTCGGACAATGCTTAGGTGAGCCATCCTGCACATTTTTCCAATACACACTTTGCGTAATTTCAGTATGTTAGGAAAATGAAAAGCAGCGTTTAGGCCAATATGTAGTGAATACTATAATTTAAACTCGTTTAAAGTCGTAGCAGTGCATTGTTTTATTAGCAAAGCTTTCATGAATCTTCCTGCACTCCAATTAACTAGCCAGTAAACCCCTGTGAAAATGAGCGCCATCTTTTTGTTCGTGGTTGTAGAACTCGAGGATTTCAGTCGATCACATTTTTGTCTCTTTTTCACGAAGTAGGCCCTATACATTTAACTGTAAACGCTTGGGTCATGCTTTCGTTTGGTACTACTGCTTTTCTCGAAGTATAGGGTGTGGGAAATGGCATATAATACTTTTCAGCGGAGTAAGTCAGCCAAAATTGTACCGGGATATCAGAAATGAGATTTCTTAATGTTTTTGCTTCTCTAGTAGGAGCCTATGTCATAAATATTATGCTGAGAAATTGAATGTAAATTCGCTTACTTCAATACTACATTTCATTTGTATCTAAATTGCGAAACTTTGCAGCCGTGCCCTCTTCCGTGCTGTCTGCCGTTCAGGGAGAAATTTTGAAATATTTATCAGACTCATTTTTCTGCTGGGAGCACGGTCTGACAATTGGGAGTTGATCCATACTCTTTTTAGCGGGAGTTTGAAATATGTTAATGAGTAAAGATTTCAGCTGGAAAACATTATTGATATCGTTTTTCAGTTCATCATTTTTCTAGTTCTTGGTACTAAAAATTGGAATTTCTACACCATGTTCACATAGCCTATTAACCAGTGAACGCGTGTTTCTAAAAAGAGTATAATTTTCAAAATATAGCCATTCAATACAGCTATGTCCGGCTCCGTGGATGAGTGGTCAGCGTCTAAGCCTTTGGTACTCAAGGCCCCGGGTTCGATTCCCGACCGTGTCGAGGTATTTTAATCTTAAACTGTTAATTCCCTTGGTCGTCTCCGACATTCCTACAATTCACACACCATAAACCTCACATCACTAACTTCTACCGCACTAACACAGTGTTTCGCATACGCAGCAGTATACCCTCGTCGGAGAGTTTGCCTTACAAGTGCTGCAACAGGCCAGCAACAGCTACAAGAATTTATAGTTATTTATAGTCCAATGTTGTTTGAAAAAAAAATTACCGAAAAAAGTCATATCTTGGTAACCAGTTACAATTTCATAAAACTGTTTCCTGTTATTATTGAGCAAATTGATATCATGATCCACTTTTGAGAAAAGTGTAGCCTAATGCAAAATGGAAAATTAGCATGGGCGGGGTACGACAGGCTTATTCCTATTAAGCCAGAATTTTACTGTCATTGTTTGTTAGTGTCTAACTCAGTAATGAAACACAAACACTGGCAGCGTATAACTCAACTTGTCTTATATTCATCTTTTACAATAATAACAACGGCGTATGGCCCCCGCAGGGGCCTAGTGCAGGTTTTTCGTGTTGCCGTCTTATAGGCGACCTGCGCGCCTGTGTGGGTGGGGCCCTGTCAGAAGTTGGCAGAACGAACACCCGGCCCCCGAACCAGAGAAATTGATCAATGAAGGTCAAAATTCATTAACCGGCCGGGAATCGAACCAAGGATCCCTTGGACCAAAGGTCGGCATGCTAACCATTTAACCATGGAGACGGCGAACCTTAATCTGACTCTGTAATAATCACGAAGGGAATTTCTCAAGGCAGTATTATTGGACCTTTATATTTTCTTATGTATATAAATCATAACTTATGAATAAAAGAGTGGAACCAGAGATGAGGCTTTTTGCGGATGAAGTTATGCTATATAGAATAATAAATAAGTTACAGGATTGTGAGCAGGTGCAAAAGGACCTCGATAATGTTGTGAGATGGGCATTAGGCAATGGTATGATGATAAACGGGGTTAAAAGTCACGTTGTGAGTTTCACAAATAGATAAAGTCCTCTCAGTTTTAATTACTGCGTTGATGGCGTGAGTGTTATTTTTGGGGATCATTAAGTATCCAGTTGTTAATATAAGGAAAAATCTTCATTGGGGTAAGCACATAAATGGGATTCTAAATAAAGGGTACAGATCTCTGCACATGGTTATGAGGGTGTTTAGGAGTTGTAGGGTGTAAAGGAGAGGGCATATAAGTCTCTGGTAAGACCCCACCTAGAGTATGGTGCCAGGATTACTTGGTTCAAGAACTGGATAACATCCAAAGAAAAGCAGCTCGATTTGTCCTGGGTGATTTCCGACAAAAAAAAGTAGCGTTACGAAAATGTTGTAAAGTTTGGACTGGGAAGACTTGGGAAAGAGGAGACGAGCTGCTCGAATAAGCGGTATGTTCCGAGCTGTCAGTAGAGAGATGGCGTGGAATGGCATTAGTAGACGAATAAGTTTGAGTGTGTCTTTGAAAGTAGGAAATATCACATTATGTAAATAAAATTGGACTTCAAGAGGACAAATTGGAGTTAGGAATTGGAATAACTTACAAAGGGAAATGTTCAATACATTTCCAATTTCCTTGAAATCATTTTTAATGCTATTTGTTCGTGGCGTCGACCAATAGAGATCTTTTGCCCCTACTTGCACCATGCACCTGCGTGTAATTGGAATGGAGGAAGTGTAGAGTGTTGAATGTGTGGAAAAGAACTTTAAGGATGACACAAACACCCAGTCCCCAAGCCAGGGATATTAATCATTTACAATCAAAACCCCTGATTCAGCCGAGAATCGAACCCGGGGCCGCCGAGTGACAGGCGGACGCGTTGCCCCCTGCACCGCGGGGCCCGAACCTTGAAATAATTTAAGAATATGCTAGGAAAACAACAGATAGGGAATTTGCCACCTGAGCGACTGCCCTAAATGCAGATCAGTAGTGATTGATTGATTGATTGATTGATTGATTGATTGATTGATTCATTCATTCATTCATTCATTCATTCATTTATTCATCTGTTGAATGAAGTGACTACATTCTATCATATTTAGGAGTCATACGTTGTAGGAAAGTTCATTTGAAGAAATATATCATGACGCGTGTAAATAGGGATAGGCCTACAGGTCTATAGGCCCTACTCCGTAGAGAACCGATTATCTCACTTGAACGCGATCAAAATCTGGTCGTATATACTAAATGTCCGATTACATGAGAATGTTATTAGTTGAGACGAGGAACGAAATGAATTAAATAAAAATGGAGAATAGTTTGAACAAGGCTGACTTGTGAAAATATTATTGTTTCTCGTCCCACTAACTAGTTTTTTGATGGTTTTCGGAGACGCCGAGGTGCCGAAATTTTGTCCAACGGGACTTATTTTACGTGCCAGGAAATCTACCTACACGAGGCTGAAGTATTTGAGCACCTTCAAATACCACCAGACTGAGCCAAATTCGAACCTGCCAGTTTGTGGTAAGAAGGCCAGGCGCCTCAACCGTCTGAGCCACTCAGCCCGGCTCTGACTTGTAATTTACTGTAATGCTGTAAAACATCTGAAAAGATAGCTAGGCCTATCTGATTCGTGAAAACGAAACATCCCTTTTCATCCACTATGTTAATTATAGCCGAAATTCCGCAGAGTAGCTAACAGCTATTGCAGAAAACACTAATCTAAGGATAGCGAGGTAAAAGGAAATCTGAATCACTTATCGTAATAGGATTCCTTACTTTATCTTCCATCGTTAAGAATGATTCCTTACTCCCTTTTCCATAAATAATGTCCTGGGATCCTTATTGACTTTAGGGGTGTACATGGTCGAGGTGGTAGAAGCACGCTATCCCGTCGAGGAATCGAGTAACTTAGAAACAAAAATTTCCACATCTGGAGGGGCGCCTGACCCAGCCTGGAGCGGAAATCAGTGCCAGGTTAATTCCTGGATCACATAGCTAACCGGCCTCCGCTCTAGTGCCTAAGTTACGAACCCATTATTCTCCGAATGAAATCTGACAGCTACATAAGGCAAACCGCGTAGCCAACTCGCTCGGTAAGTTACAAACTGTGGCCTGTATACTTTTGTTCGTTATAGTATTAAAATAAAACGGGTTCTGAAACAGACAAATTACGAAGTGAGCTTGAAGATCAGTAGTAATCTGTTTAACCTTACAAAAGTCTGCCCATCTATTTATCCAGCTCCATCATGAAGAACTCCAGTATAGCTATCTGTTATAGCATTTTAGGGGATGGTGCCGACCTGTTGTTTAGAATGCGTACTTCACATATATTATGTTCCCTGAAATTTAATTCTCTCCGTAAATGCCAGTTACGTAACAGCTGAAAGTGTTTTCGTATCTTCCTTTTCAGGCCATGGTTTTGTTTTATTACCCCCTGCCGACCACGCTGACATCTGTGCGTGTGTGTGTGTATGTGTGTGTTTTGAATGTATCTCTCGTGAAGCAAGCCGGCCGCCATCCCGCACAAACCGTCATCCGAGCACGCCAGCCCAAGGCAAGTAAGACCTAGCAGGGCTTAGATTATCGATCTCACGCAAGAAGTAGCGGTGCCTCGCACTGCCCCATCTCACCTCTCTTACTCCGTATGTCCTATTTTACATCACATTTCTAATCGTGCTTAATCAGCAAATAATATCGATACTAATTTAATCATTTGTTTCAGAAAGTGTACTTCTCCATTCAATCAAATCTTCTACAAAATGAAAAAAAAATCTGTAAGACGTAGGCTAATTTATTTTGGACACACTAGGTTTTTATTTTATCTGCTACTAAATGCAAATATCCTGACAACCTGTTCAGTAAAATCAGCACAATACCACATTTTACAGAATTCTTTATGTAATGGAGAGGGGCTGTTTCTGAAACGGATTGTAATAATTAGGAAAACAAAGATTAGATCTAGATTTAATATAGAAATCCTCACTTTTGGTATAGAAACTGGTTCTAACATTACTTAATGTAGGATCTATTGTAACTTGGCCAACATTGCCCATTAATCACAACTTTTTATGCATAACATGTTGCCTGCAAACGAAAAACTAAAGTTTACTAAGTTCTTTTACATCTCAAAGTTCTCAGTAATTCTATAAAGAGCGAAAGCATAATATAATGAACGTTTATTTCTCCGTATAAGTCTTCCTTGTACCACCATGACGATTCCTCATCTTATGTCGTTGGCTAAGCTAATCCTTCATTATGGATATCATACTATTCTGAAGGAAAGTCTGGTTTCAATTTCTGTAACATTTTTCTTCTAGTGCCACATATTCCCGTAGATAAGCAAGAATATTGTAAGCGTTTTGAGCAGAAAACAGCACTTCTTTAGGAGAAATATTCTTTCTGCACAAGAATATAGGTTTTGCGTCTGTATTCATGATAATATCAGTAAGTCGTGTCCCGTCAAAAGGTGGGAAAGCGCTGTACCTAATACAAATCATTCGGGCCTACGACCTTCGATGTTAGGCCCCTTTGAACAACAAGCATCATCATCATCATCATCATCATCAAAACAAAGCATTCAATTGTTTTTTTTTTGTTGTTTTTTTTTTTGCTATTTGTTTTACGTCGCACCGACACAGATATGTCTTATGGCGACGATGGGATGGGAAAGGCCTAGGAAGTGGAAGGAAGCGGCCGTGGCCTTAATTAAGGTACAGCCCCGGCATTTGCCTGGTGTGAGAATGGGAAACCACGGAAAACCATCCTCAGGGCTGCCGACAGTGGGGCTCGAACCCACGATCTCCCGATTACTGGATACTGACCGCACTTAAGCGACTGCAGCTATCGAGCTCGGTCATTCAATTGTTACCATCACACCTATCGTTAGCAGTTTAGTGAGAAGAGTCGATATTTCTCCATTCTTTTTAGTGAGTCCCCTTCTCAGTTATTCACACTCTGTATCCATTTCACATCTCTTCTGACACCTGATCAGTTCTCGTTGCTGGCATTCGTAACATCAACGGGACCTGATAGCTACTGCCATTCCGCTGGGATGGTAGAAGTACGAATTCTTTTCATTCGTCTTAAAAAAATTTAATATCAGCTGGGACATTCAGCCGTAAAGCTTCGAACGAAGCAAATAAATCTCTAGGCCTCTATGTTGATGTGTAGGGCACGAATTTGTATGACCTAAGCTTAAAACCTAGAAATATGCATGCTCTAATAGATACCAAATATGCCATACAATCTTGGAAATATGACGCAAAAGAAATTCATTATGGTACAAAAATTGTTTAGAAGAGACTTTTTTATTCATCATTATACCAAGAAACCATGAAACCTTATTCATCAGTTAGAGGTGACGACACATTGAGGTCGTGAGAATGATTGCTTACAAGAATGATCGAAAATAAACTTTTTTACCACTTTTGGGCAAATATGACTTAATGATAAACTATAGTAAAATATAGTATATTTATATGATCAGTAAACACAGCGTTATTGTGTTCACCAAAGCTACAAATGTGTTTAATTTAACTTAAGTTTTGTACAACGAGACATGAATAAATATATGATACGTCACAGAAATCCTGGTCCTACTGATGAAAGTTCATGGATCTTTTCAAGTTACATAGGCCTATGTGGAAGATTCGTATTTTCCATATTTTGCCAATTCATGTTTTCTTTGTAATTTGACGACACTGAAATGAAATGGCGTATGGCTTTTAGTGCCGGAGTGTCCGAGGATATGTTCGGCTCGACAGGTACAGGTCTTTTGACTTGACTCCCGTAGGCGACCTGCGCGTCGTGATGAGGATGAAATGATGCTGAAGACGACACATACACCCAGTTCCCGTGCCAGAGAAATTAACCAATGATGGTTAAAATTCCCGACCCTGCCGGGAATCGAACCCAGGACTCCTGTGGCCAAAGGCAAATGCTGGGGCTGTACCTTAATTAAGGCCACGGCCGCTCCGTTCCCACTCCTAGCCCTTTCTTGTCCCTTCGTCGCCATAAGACCTATCTGTGTCGGTGCGACGTAAATAAACTTGTAAAAAAATCATTGTGCCGCAAAGTCAACGGCAGTACTGTAACCATTTCCCTAAAAACAGCTGAGCGATTTGGGGCAGTTAGCTAATGACGTAGAGTGATCTTGCGTGTGTACTATAGAAATATCCCTATAGTTCTCTTTTTACGTGAAACACTTCAGAGCGAAAATGAGATTTTGACAACATGAACAACATTGCATGCTCTACAGACTTGTTTACTAACATGTAGCCTACAGTACATGAATACGTAAAATACTTGTGTATAGTGTAGTTTATAATGGAATAAAACCTAGTTTCCGCCTCTGTGGTGTAGTGGTTAGCGTGATTACCTGCAACCCCCGGAGGCCCAGGTTCGATTCCAGGTTTTGCCACGAATTTGGAAAACTGGTACGAGGGCTGGTACGGATTCCACTCAGCCTCGCGAGGTCAACTGAGTAGAGATGGGTTTGATCCACACCTCAGCCATCCTGAAGGTGGTTTTTCGTGTTGCCCAAATTCTCCTCCAGGCAAATGCTGGGATGGTACCTAACTCAAGGCCACGGCCGTTTGCTTCCCTCCTCCTTGCCAGGGCGAGGTACTGGTCCTCCTTCCCAGTTTTACCCCCCGACACTTCCCTTGAGGCGGTAGAGGTGGGATCCCTCGCTGAGTCCGAGGGAGAAACCGACCCTGGAGGGTAAACAGATAAAGAAAGAAAGAACGGAAGAAAACTTTTATGTGGTATGAAATCTTCAGAGTTGGGAAGTAAATGAGTAAAAGTAATCGAATTAATTGTAACGATTACATTTTTAGTAATTTTTACTTGTAATCGTTACTTTTTACTAACTGTAATTTTTACCTGTAATTTATTCTTGAAAAAAAATTGTAATCGTTGCATTCTAATCATTCTAATTGATATACATCGCACGGAAGCAGAACTATGAAAAAATAAATTAAGATGAATGTGACATTTTCAGTTTTACTACAGCAGAACCAGTTCCGGATGAGGTACTTTCTTACCTCCCCATTACTTTCAAAGACATTCCAATGGTGTTCTTCAAATTAAACACAGGTATTCCTTCAAATGCCCCAGGGGGCATTTTTTGAGTAAATGCAAAGACGAACTTTCCCCTGCAGACTTTGTGAGGATTAGCGACGAGAAATTTAAGAACAAATTATTTACTTGAGCCCGCCTCTGTGTTGTAGTGGTTAGTGTGATTAGCTGCCACCTCCAGAGGCCCGGGTTCGATTCCCGGCTCTGCCACGAAATTTGAAAAGTGGTACGAGGGCTGGAACGGGGTCCACTCAGCCTCGGGAGGTCAACTGAGTAGTGTTGGATTCGATTCCCACCTCAGCCATCCTCGAAGTGGTTTTCCGTGGTTTCCCTCTTCTCCTCGAGGCAAATGCCGGGTTGATACCTAACTTTAGGCCACGGCTACTTCCTTCCCTCTTCCTTGTTCATCCCTTCCGAACTTCCCATCTCGCACTAGGCCACTGTTTAGCATAGATGGTGAGGGCACCTGGGAAAATACCAGTCCCCCTCCTCAGTTGTATCCCCCGACCCAAAGTATCACTCTCCAGGACACTGCCCTTGAAGCTGTAGAGGTGGGATCCGTCGCTGAGTCCGCGGAAAACCAACCCTGTAGTGTAAACAGGTTAAGGAAGAAAGAAGATTAATTTATTTGAAAAGTTAATGGAAAATCATTTGAAACGCTAAAAGTCATTAAACAAAATAAAAATGATTGAAATATATTATTTCAAAAATTCCAAGGTTATCATGTTCAGTCTCACATAGTGATGATAGCCATTTAATGCCTCTATGCTAAAAGAAACTCACACAAAATGACGTAAGATACTACTTTCCCTTGAAAGCTTTTGTGTTATCCCAGCCCCAAGCGAAAGAAAAGTAGTGATTTCCTTAATAATAAAATTATGTAAAGAAATTGTAATTTTACTGATTACTTTTTGAAACCGTAATTGACTGCAGTAAGTTATTTCTGAAGTAACTGTAACAGAACCCAATTAATGTTTTCTTGTACTCTTCCCATCACTGGAAATATTGGCCATTGTAACATATACTATATACACCGAGTTCGATAGCTGCAGTCGCTTAAGTACTGCCAGTATCCAGTATTCGAGAGATAGTGGGGTTCGACCCCACTCTCAGCAGCTCTGCTATTGGCTTTAGGTCGCACCGACACAGATATGTCTTATAGCAACGATGGGACAGGAAAGGACTAGGACTGGAAGGAAGCGGCCGTGGCCTTAATTAAGGTACAGCTCCAGCATTTGCCTGGTGTGAAAATGGGGAAACCACGGAAAACCATCTTCAGGGCTACCGACAGTGGGGTTCGAACCTACTGTCTCCCGAATACTGGATACTGGCCGCACTTAAGCGACTGCAGCTATCGAGCTCGGTCGGCAGCTCTGAAGATGGTTGTCCGTGGTTTCTCATTTTCACACCTGGTGGGGCTGTACCTTAATTAAGGTCACGGCTGCTTCCTTCCCACTCCCACCCATTTTCTATCCCATGGTCGCCGTAAGACCTATCTATGTCGGTGCGACATGACTAAATGGTTAACGTGCTAGCTTTTGGACCAGAGGGTCCTGGGTTCTATTCCCGGGTCGGAGATTTTAACCTTAGATGGTTAGTTGCCTTGGCTCGGGGACTAGGTGTTTGTACTGTCCCCAACATCCCTTCAACTCACACACCACACATAACACTATTGTCCACCACAATAACACGCAGTTATCTACACATGGTAGATGACGCCCACCCTCATCGGAGGGTCTGCCTTACGAGGGCTGCACACGGCTAGAAATAGCCACACGAAATTATATTTTTTATTGTTGACTTTTATGCCTTCCAGCGGTGAGTCTGCAGGTCTCCACGAATTAACACACTTTCTCCACAATCCTCTATTCCAGCTTGTAGTCCAGCTCCATGACTAAATGGTTAGTGTGCTGGCCTTTGGTCTAAGGGGTCCCGGGTTCGATTCCCAGCAGGGTCAGGAATTTTGACCATAATAAGTCTGCTGGTACGGGGCTGGGTGTATGTGGCGTCTTCATCATCATCTCATCCTCATCAAGCCACGCATGTCGCCTCCGGATGTCAATTTTAAAAAAAGACCTGCACCTTTTTTCTTTTTTAAATACAAATTTTGGCTTTCGGTTATAACGACAGCTACAATTTGGTACGTTTCTGATTATTAATCATGAATTGACATTTTTTGTATGTTTATGATATTTATTATTCGACTTTGTTGAATTGAACTTATACATTTAAGGCGAACACAAACACCCAGCCTCCGAGCCGGAGAAATTAACTAGACGAAGTTAAAATCCCCGACCCAGCTGGGAATCGAACCCGGGACCCCAGTGACCAAAAGCCAGCACGCTAATTATTTAGCCGTGGAGCCGGGAAAGATCTGCACTAGTACTCTGCCTCGTTTAGTTGCACTACTCTCATCATTAAGTCGGTAAAGAATGAGTCTAACCATCGTCGCCTTGGTCTCCCCTTTCTTACTTTACCCTTCATGGTCGAGCCCATTATAATCCTAGGTAACCTATCCGAAGCTGGTTTATACGCACGGCTTCATCCATCGAGCCTGTTCCTAACTTAGCCTTTTTCTCGTTATTTTGAGTATTTTCCTGCTATTGTTTCCACCTGTTTGTATCGGCAATAGGCTTAATTGTTGCTTCTTTCATATATGTTACTTCTAACTTATGCATATAATAACGTAATGCATCCAGCTATCCCTCCCTTACAGACAAAAAGAGGCTTAAAAATTTCTGACCTGCCGAAAACGACTACGAAGGATGTTGAATTATTCATGCCCTGGTAGCTTAGTAGTATCCTCGCTAGCTTCTCATAAACTTACTTGAGGTTCAAAATGAGAAGTCACGTTCTTGTAATTCGTATTTCATATAAAAATGGAGGCTCCTGAGCTGAGAACATCAGATTACCACGCCAAACGCCATAATTGCTTGTATAAATGACTATTACCTAGCTGTAACGGAAGAAGTGTCCGGCTCCATGGCTAAATGGTTAGCGTGCAGGCCTTTGGTCACAGGGGTTCCGGGTCAGATTCCCGGCAGGGTCGGGAATTTTAACCTTAATTGATTAATTCCCCTGGCATGGGGACTGGGTGTATGTGTCGTCAACATCATCATTTCATCCTCAACACGACGCGCAGATCGCCTACGGGCGTCAAATCAAAAGACTTGCACCTGGAAGTCTTTATAAACCATGTTTGTGGTATTACCTTTTGGGGCAAAGACGACCATGCCAGATAGAACTGTACTGTGAGAAACAGTCTTCTCTCAAGTCGAAAAAATAAATACAGGTTTCTTTACTTTTAAAGGAGATTCAAAATATCTATTCCCACATCTGTAACACCTTCAGTTTTTGAGATATAGATCAGTATCCCCATAAAAAGAATTCAATCCCTTGATCAGTCCATCCCCCACCGCCAACCCCATTTAAGTGTATTTTCCGAAAACAAAAAAATACATGTTTCTTTACTTTGAAAGAAGATTCCAATTTTCACGTCTGTAACATCTTCGGTTTTTATGATATAGGTATCCTCAAAAAGTAATTAAACTATTTTTCACTTCTTTTCACCCCCCGTTAAGTGCCTCTCCGAAAACAAAAAGGTGCATGTTCCTGTATTTTTTTGCTATTTGCTTTACGTCCCACAGATACAGATAGGTCTTATGGCGACGATGGGATAGGAAAGAGCTAGGAATGGGAAGGAAGCGGCCGTGGCCTTAATTAAGGTACAGCCCCAGCATTTGCCTTGTGTAAAAATGGGAAAACGCGGAAAACCATCTTCCGGGCCGCCGACAGTGGGGCGCGAACCCACTATCTCCCGGATGCTAGCTCACACCAGCGCGCACTTAACCGCACGGCCGGTCCAGTATTTTTAAAGGACTTTCCAAATACCAAGTTTCTTGTCTCTAACATGTTAAGTTTCTGACTTTAATGTGGATATACCGGTACTCATTTTAAAAATTCACCCGCTTTTCCAATTCATTTTAGCCACTTCACTGGATTTTTCGAAAAAACAAAAAACGAGTTTCATTATTTTTAAAGGAGATTCCAAATACCAGTTTTCATGTCTGTACGTCTCTAACACCTTCAGTTTTTGAGATAAATATATACTCATAAAAATTCAACTTCTTCTTATTCTTCACTTCTTTCCACCCCTCTCCCGCCTTAAGTGGACTTTCCAGAAACAAAAAATACGTGTTACTTTATTTTGAAAGGAAATTCAAAATACATTCACGTCTGTAACTGCTTCAGTTCTTAAGATACAGTATTCTCATAAACATATTTCAACTCCTTATTTACCTATTTTCAACCCCACACCCACGTAGATATTCCGAAAAAAAACAAATCCGTGTTTCTTTATTTTTGAGGAGATTCCAAATACTAATTTTCACGTCTGTAACATCTTAATTTTTTGAGATGTAAGTATCCTCATAAACGTACTTCAACTCCTTTTTCACCACCCACCCCTCCTACCCGTCAAGCTGATTCCCCCACCCCAAAGGTGCGTGTTTCTTCATTTTTAAAGGAGATTCCAAATACCAAATTTCACGGCTTTTACAATTTTAGTTTTTGAGATAGGCCTATAAGTATCCCCATACAAAGAATTCAACTAATTTTTCAATTCATTCAACCCCCTAAGTGGATTTTCCGAAGACAAAAGAACACGTGTTTCTTTACTTTGAAAGAAGATTCCAAATACAAATGTACATGCCTCTAATATCTTCAGTTTATGAGAAATAAGTATCCTCACCAAACGAATTAAAATCCCTTTTCACTCCAGCCCATTAAGTTGATTCTCCCCCCTCCAAAAATGCATGTTTCTTTATTTTTAAAGGAGACTCCAAATAAAAATTTTCAGGTGTGTAACCTCTTTCGTTTTCGAGATATAAGTATTCTCATACAAAGATTTCAACTAATTTTTCAATTAATTCACCCTCCCCCCCTTCAGTAGATTTTCCAAAGACAAAAGATTACGTGTTTCATTACTTTGAAAAAAAAATCCAAATCCAAATTTTCATCTCTGCAACATCGTCAGTTTTTGAGATATAAGTATCCTCATGAAAAGAATTCAACTCCTTTTTCACTCAACTCCCGCCCGTTAAGTTGGTTTCTCCCCACCCGAGAAATGCGTGTTTCTTTATTTTTCAAGGAGATTCCAAATACCAATTTCCACGTCTGTAAACTTCAGTTTTAGGATATACGTTTCTCCAGAAAAAGAATTCAATTTTTTCACTTCCTCACTCCTCACTTAAGTGAATTTTCCAAAAATAAACAATACCCGTTTCTTTAAATGAGCTTCCATATACAAATATCACGACTGTAACATCTTCAGTTTTTGAGATATAGGCCTATGTATCCTCGTAAAAGGAATTCGTCTCTGTTTTCATCCCTCCCTTCTACCAAGTTGATTCCCACCCCCCTAAAAAATGCGTGAATCTTTAGTTTTAAAGGAGATTCCAAAACCAGTTTTCTCGTTGGTAACATCTTTAGATGTTTTGGTATGTACATTCACACAAATAATTCAACTAGTTTTTCAATTCTTTCACCTCCACCCCGTTAATGGCTTTTCGAAAAACAAAAAAATGCGTGTTTCTTTATTTTCAAAGGAGATTCCAAATACCAATGTTCATGTCTGTAACGTCTTCAGATTTTGAGATATAAGCCTCCGCATAAGAGGTGTTCAACCCTTTTCCCCCATTTTTCACCCCCTTAATGGGATTTTCGGAAAACAAAAAGTACGTTTTCCTTTATTTTTAAAGGTGATTCCAAATACCAATTTTTACGTTTCCGAGATACAGATATCCTCATTTTAAAAATTCACCCCCCTTTTCACCCCCTTAGTGCCGGAATATCCAAAAATCCTCCCTTAGTGGGCACCTACACCCTAATATAAATGTATCCCCAAAATTTCATTTCTTTATGTCCAGTAGTTTTGGCACGGCGATGATGAATCAGTCAGTCAGTCAGTCAGTCAGTCAGTCAGTCAGTCAGTCAGTCAGTCAGTCAGTCAGTACATGTTATTTTATATATATAGATGTATTTTTTCTAGGCCAAGAAAAGTTGAGACGAACCACGTTCGGGCCACATCAATATCAAGTTAAACGTGCATCGCGCAAGGTCCCAGATTTACTGTTACGCCACCTGTTGAACTACCTGACACACTCACAGCTTATGTTTTGTATCCGCTAAGCCTGCGACTTATGTCGAGTTGTTCCGTGTAAGAAGCTATAGTCGGCGTCAACTCAAATCCTAAGCGGACCCTGTGATGGTATAACGAAAGTCAGTTCAAGAACCGAGGGATAGGAAATTATCCTTCCGTGTGTGAGCACTTCTTCTCTGTCCCCTTCACGATCTCGGTTCTCTTCCTGAACCTGGCGGGTAATGTAAGCGGCTTTTATATAAAATGTATAACATCAAAGGGACCGCTTAAGATTTTAGTTGACTCCGCGTATCGTGTTTAACCATCCATATGCATATTAAATGCGAAGCCTAATGTTCTATGTGATTATGGTACCTACACTGTATTTCTGTCCGGCTCCATGGCTAAATGGTTAGCGTGCTGGCCCTTGGTTACAGGGGTCCCGGGTCCCGGGTTCGATTCTCGGCAGGGTCGGGAATTTTAACCATGATTGGTTAATTTCGACGGCACTGGGACTGGGTGTATTTGTCGTCTTCATCATCATTTCATCCTCATCACGACGCGCAGGTCGCCTACGGATGTCAAATCAAAAGACCTGCATCTGGTGAGCCGAACTTGCCCTTGGACATTCGCGGCACTAAAAGCCATACGCCATTTCATTACTATATTTCTAACTGAGGGTAATATTGAATTGGGAGGTCTCTGTAGCTTATATGTACGGTACCATACGTTAATTTTCTGTAGTTGAAGTACGAAAATCAACTTCTTCTATACGTAAGACTAGGATTTAACCGCCTTCTCTCTCAGTACACCCTGTTGCAGGCCCTCAAACCAGTATTTTATTCGTATTTGATGAAGGAATTATCATTGAAGATGTGGCTCGGACGGTTGAGGCGCTGGCTTTCTGACCCCAACTTGGCAGATTCTATCCTGGCTCAGTCCGGTGATACTGTATCTGAAGGCTCAAATATGTCAGCCTCGTGTCGGTAGTTTCACTGGTACGTAAAAGAACTCCTGCGTGACAAAGTTCCGGCGGCTCGGCGTATCCGCAAACCGTCGGAATGTAGTTAGTTGGACATAAAATCAGTATCATTATTATTATTATTATTATTATTATTATTATTATTATTATTATTATTATTATTATTATTATTGCTAGTTGCTTTACGTCGCGCCGACACAGATAGGTCTTATGGCGACGGTGGGACAGGGAAGGGCTGGGAGTGGGAAGGAAGCGGCTGTGGCCTTAATTAAGGTACAGCCCCAGCATTTGCCTTGTGTGAAAATGGGAAACCACGGAAAACCATTTTCAGGGTTGCCGACAGTGGGGTTCGAACCTACTGACTCCCGAATACTGGATACTGGACGCACTTAAGCGAATGCAGCTATCGAGCTCGGTATTATTATTATTATTATTATTATTATTATTATTATTATTATTGAAGTTGGCGTACTTGTGTATCTATAGCTTATTCGGTAGCTACCGAAGGAGAATATTTCATGTGATCACGTTGAATATTTTTCGGAATTATAAGAGCACGTAAGGCGTTTGCTGGCGTCAAACACTGAATGGCCCTTTCTACGAGAATATACGTGATCTTTCTTTTAAGGGGTCCAACATGGAGTTCATCGGAGTAGGTCTAACTACCGATCCGCCCCGGCCTTTCACGGGAACAATTTTCAATTCATGCTATTTGCTTTACGTCGCACCGACACAGGTAGGTCTTATGGCGACGATGGGAGAGGAAAGGCCTAGGAATTGGAAGGAATCGGCCGTGGCCTTAATTTAGGTACAGCCCCAGTATTTTCCTGGTGTGAAGATGGGAAACCAGGGAAAACCATCTTCAGGGCTGCCGACAGTGGGGCTCGAACCCACTACCTCCTGATTACTGGATACTGGCCGCACTTAAGCGACTGCAGCTATCGAGCTATGTTCGTAGTTCCGTGTGACATTTTTTCCAAGACCCTTCCAGTTGTCTGCCTGCTACCTTGACCAGGTCTCCCCATGCGATATTTAAATCATTTCTGCTTTCTTTAATTTCAAGGAATCGTAACTGTAAACCACAGAAATGTTTAAGTAATCCTATAGATGGAATGACTGTTTCTGCACACAGATCAGTCACAGCATCTCTTGCAGTTCTTCTTCCCTCGCCGTTTCCAAGTAGGATCAGCTGTACTGTGGATTAAGCCCAGTTTTACGAATGGATGCCCTTTTGACGCCAACTTTGTTTGGATAGATATGGGCTTTTTAAACTTGCGTGTTTCTTGGGTGGTTGGAAGTGTGATGGATGTGTTGTAGGATGTAAATGATGATGTTTAATAAAACGATCACAAACTCCTTTTCCCCGAGCCAGATCAATTAAACGAAACCGACTAAAATAACCGAACCGGCCGGGAATCGAACGCGGGGCGCTATGAACCGAAGACCACCACGCTGGACATTCAACAAGGAGCCGGACTATCATCATCTCTAGCACGTGATATTATTATTATTATTATTATTATTATTATTATTATTATTATTATTATTGTCTCGTTTCAGTCATTCCTTTTTTGAATTCACTAACAATCACGAACACAATATTTTTATTAGCTTGTAGGTACATTACATTTTCTATATACACGTCAGGGTTATGGATTCGATTCCCGACCGGGTCGTGCGATGTTAATCGTGAACTGTAAAGAAACTCGTACCACACACACACACACACACACACACACACACACACACATATATATATATATATGCACACACGGAACCTCCCTTGTCGGAGGCTGTACGAGGGTAGTAACGTCTGCTGAGTCTTCTCTGCGCGGAAGCTGGTTGGTTCCTCAATTGGCACCACTAGAGGTTCGTGGGTTATAGGGAAACAGTGGCGTCTATAATGTGGTGTATTGCATGATAAAGTGGGAAGTAGTTTGCCTTTGCTTTCATCACTGGACAAGAAAATGCCTTTGCAGCACGACTGGCCCTATGAGTAGCACCTTACTTAACGTCCAGTTACACTTGTCATGCTCTGACTCATCACCACCTATACCTCAACAGGTTCCATACTGTTTGAGCCGTAAATGAGACTGAGACTTCAATGGAAGTTACATACAAAAATAGATGCAAAAATACTTCATTCATCCAGAAATAGCAACAGGCGGAATGCTGGTAATAGCCGTTCAAAATATTATACATGAAAGGTCAGGGAAAAGAAGCTTGAATGTCCATAATCATCTGCCTGTAACCTTAAGTCCATGGCTAAATGTTTAGCATACACGTCTTTGGTCCAAGGAGTCTCGGGTTTGATTCCCGTCCCGATTGGGGGATTAAACCTTAATTAGTTAATTCCGATGGCTCGGGGGTTGGGTGCTTGTGTCGTCTTCAGCATTAGAATTCATCATAGGTAGGGCCCCATCCTCAGAATGCGCAGATCGCCTATAGGCGTCAAGTCAAAAGACCTGCACCTGGCCTCTGCGTAGGCCACACGCTATTATAAATAACCTAAAACAACTTTTCTGTTTTTAGTGATGTTTCTCCTGCAAGTCTCAGAAACTTTAGTAAGCTACTAGAAAATTTGTCAAGCGTAAACTGCAAGATGTTTAATACAATTTGTTTATTTTCTCGAACAAACTACAAAATTACTAAGAAGAAACTGACGATGTCCATAAAATCTACTTCTGAAAATGTCATCTTCGTGCCAAGAAAAAAAAAAAAAGGAAAGAATGAAAAACTATTTAAGAGGCCATTGAGCACAGTACGCGAATGGCAGTTTCACTGTGGCACTGGAACATATTTCAGGCAAAAACTATAGCCTAAGTTATTGTATACAATCTTGAACTAAATATTAAAATTGCCGTGGGAAAATTTTATTTCAATAAAATCTGCTAACCCCAATCCACTCGAGGGGAGAGGCAGATGTGCAAGGACTAATAGAATGTGCTGGAATCGGGAATGTGGACATAGTCTGGTTTTTCGCAGCAGCGTGTACATCAACTGTTCTTTCAAACCATGGTCATCAGTGTTTTTCCTCGTGACCCTGCATATCAGTAAGGCATTTAATTGGTGTATATTTTTTCAATATTCTATTGGTTTTTAGTACGACAGTCCAAGAGAAATGCTTCTGATCGGAACACTAAATAGTGTTTGAGAAGTCAGTTTTCACCTCTCCATTTAGACAGATTAAGGGCGAGGAAGGAATAGGGATGTTTGCCATGATCATATTGGCTCAGTCTAGTGGTTAAACTTCACAGCCATGATTTGAGCACACTACTGTACTTTAAATCCCTGTTGACCGCGTGTTGTTAGCAGGCGGGACCGTCCCCACCTCACTGAATACACAGTGCCGCCTAATCACTATACTCATTTAATTAGAATCATGTTTTTTTCTTTTTTAGAACCTTTTATGTTAGAAAGAACATCAATTTGTTTTACATCACACCGACACAGATAGGTCTTACGGTGACGATAGGATGGGAAAGGCTTAGGAGTGAGAAGGAAGCGGCCGTGGCCTTAATTACGGTACAGCCTCAACATTTTCCTGGTGTGAAAATGGGAAACCAGGGAAAACCATTTTCAGGGCTGCCGACAGTGGAGTTCGAACCCATTATCTCCCGGACGCAAGCTCATAGCTGCGCGCCCCTAGCCGCACAGCTAACTCGCCCGGTAAGGAAATGTTTAGACGAGTAACTGGCATACTTTTAGAATCTATATTTGTCATCCCTGGTGAAAATGATCCCTGTCACCTGAAACGAGGGGGCCTATATTCTACACTGACTTGCTCCGTGTGGCAAAAGAGAACGCAGCTGTGTGTGCAGTAATTGTCTGATTTTGCAGGGGTCAATGGCCGTGTTTGTAACTTATTTAGGCCTGGAGGGAGTGGGAACAAAGATCTGGGAACTAACCGTTGTCAACGTCGGGACGATGCAACTTCCCAGTTTTATCGTGCAACTGACTTAAGCACTCGGTTACAAGGGTGAGATCAAGTGCATACGAAGATACGCCAGTAACAGGATCGGATGTCGATGGTGGAATGAGGATTAGGACTTGCCGTTTAAAATCGACCCTACATGCATGTATATGGTGACAGCAACTTTATTTTTGTTACCCACACAGATTATCAGATTGGAAAACAATTTCTTGCTAGTGCTAGTTGCTTTACGTCGCACCGACACAGATAGGTCTTATGGAGACGATGGGAAGGGCTAGGAGTGGGAAGGAAGCGTCCGTGGCCTTAATTAAGGTACAGCCCCAGCATTTCCCTGGTGTGAAAATGGGAAACCACGGAAAACCATTTTCAGGGCTGCCGACAGTAGGGTTCGAACCTACTATCTCCCGAATACTGGATACTGGCCGCAATTAAGCGACTGCAGCTCGGTGAGAACAATTTCAAGAACAGCGTTTAGTAGTTACGCAGTGTGGACATGATTTCTCGGCAGGCAGACAAGATTGTTTGTTGGTCACAAGAAAAGTACAGGTGAGTACGGCTAGGTTTCCGTGACTATGTCACCGATGCAAGTCAGATTTTGAGTGAACTCAACGACACATTATACAGTCAATTCAATACAGTGTCCTTTAGGCTATAAATTGCCGGTGATAAGTACAGTGAGAGAAATACACACCATCGTAGGCAATTGTTGTAGCGTCAATCAATAAAAAGAAATAAATAAAAACCGATTAACTCATTTTATCTTTACGGCTGTTATGCTATTGACGTTAATTATATTGTTTATTGGGAACTAAGTTATCTGGCTGGCCGCCTAGCGACACGGATGGTTAATTATAGCCTTGCTATTAACCCGAGTATATTAGGTCAGACAGACTGTATCTGCAGTAACAAATAGGCTATTTGGCTCATTAGCAAACGGAGAAAGGAGTTTTAGATGTGTGAAATGGAACTGATTTGAGTTTTAATATTTTCTTGTAAGACATCCTGTGTTCTGCACAACACGAAAAATCTACCGGCAAATTCGAATTAGGCTATTACGTTTTGCTAGTAACCGTTTTATTGCTCTTTTATGAGCCGTCTTCTTCTTCTTCTTCTCCTGGCCTTTCCCCAACTGACTGCGGTCAGCACTCGATATGTATTTGACCCAGCTTTACGGCCAAATGTCCTTCCCGACACCAACCTTTGCAGGGATGTATTTATTATTTCATATTTCTGTGGTGTTGAGTAACATGGTGTATTGTGTATGTATGAAGAGAAGTGTATTAAAACGAACGAAAACACCCAGTAATCGAAAGAGTTACGTAAGTAAATTCCTCGACCCAGCTGGAAATCGAACCCAGGGCCCTCTGAACAGATGACCAGCACGCTGACTGTTCAGCCAAGGAGTCAAATGGATATTTTTGAACAGTGTTACTTCAAAATGTATTTTCCCAGTCATATATTTGTCCCCGTCCGCCTCTGTGGTGTAGTGGTTAGCGTGATTAGCTGCCACCCCCGGAGGCCCGGGTTCGATTCCCGGCTCTGCCACGAAATTTGAAAAGTGGTATGAGGGCTGGAACGGGGTCCACTCAGCCTCGGGAGGTCAACTGAGTAGAGGTGGGTTCGATTCCCACCTCAGCCATCCTGGAAGTGGTTTTCCGTGGTTTCCCACTTCTCCTCCAGGCGAATGCCGGGATGGTACCTAACATAAGGCCACGACCGCTTCCTTCCCTCTTCCTTGCCTATCCCTTCCAATCTTCCCATCTCTCCACAAGGCCCCTGTTCAGCATAGCAGGTGAGGCCGCCTGGGCGAGGTACTGGTCATTCTCCCCAGTTGTATCCCCGACCAAGAGTCTGAAGCTCCAGGACACTGCCCTTGAGGCGGTAGAGGTGGGATCCCTCGCTGTGTCCGAGGGAAAAGCCGACCCTGGAGGGTAAACAGATGATGATGATGATATATTTGTCCCCATTAATTTACAAATGGAAACTGATTCAGATACCGGTTATTCTGGTTGTTGATGCCAGCAAGATGGCTTCACGTGGCTTGATTATTATTGTTCCGGGGATTGTGTGGAATGCAGAGGTGAAAGAAGGTGCCGGCAAGAATGGGTGGATATGGAAGAGTCAACAGATTAATTTCAAACTTGAAAATTGGAGCTATATTGCTTCCTTATATAATTTTTTTTTCCAAATTTTGAATTTTATACTTTGCTAAGCAAATAGTACATCAGGTACAGAATAATGTTAAGACAATCAGAATAATCAATTAATATCCAATACAAAACAAATTGTAAAAAAAGAAAAACATTTCCTTTATTTAAGATGTTCACCACATAATTTAAATGATGATAACTTGTAAAAAAGAACGAGTTGGCTGCATGTTGTGGGCCGTGTATCTCTAAACTTTCATTCAGGAGATGGTGGGTTCGAGTTATTGCGACGTAAAACAACTTATTTTTCTTTGGCCTTTTATCAGTTATCTGGGATAGACATTAATGTGGACTAAGCCCAGTTTTACGACATTTTGACTTTTCTGGCGCCAACTCTCTGTGGAGGGATGAAAGCGCTATCCTGCGTTTCTGTGGCTGGCAAGTGCGGTGTCTAGTATGCGTGAAAATGTGTATAAAGAAGATGACGAACACCCAGCCCAGAAACTAGAATAATAAACTAGCCAAACACGGTTAAATTCCCCTGCACGGCTGCAAATCGAACTCAGGGTCCTGTAAACCGATGGTCATTACGCTGACCTTTCATCGAAGGAGCGTACTTAAAACCACTAGCAAAACAAATCTTGTAAAATAACACTCATATTTGTACTTCATTGTAGCTTTTATTTCCGACAATTTCTGTTTATATTTAAATTCTATTTTACATAGTCGATATTCTCGTTCTTCTGGTATTTAAGAAATCTTCTGCACATCACATGTCACTGGTGAAGTGAGTTGTACTCACCAGAACAACTTGAAACTTACTTAGCTCCATTAATTTTCTGGTGTCTTTAATACCGTACTGTTTTTCTTTTCTGTTTTCTCTAACGATTTTCATCTATGGGCATGCAGATGATAAGGTGTTGAGTGTCACCGATTAGAATTTCCTCATTTCTTTACACCTCTTTTTCTCTGTTTCGTGACGTTTCAGATAATCTGACTCTTTAGCGTCTTTCACCTTAAATCGTTCTTCCGAAACGCCGCATGTCTGTATAATTTGGTCTAAAAGTATGTGTTGCATCCGGGAGATCGTGGGTTCGAATCCCACTGTCGGCAGCCCTGAAGATGGTTTTCCGTGGTTTCCTATTTTCACACCAGGCAAATGCTGGAGCTGTACCTTAATTAAGGCCACGGCCGCTTCCTTCCAACTCCTAGGCCCTTCCTATCCCATCGTCGCCATAAGACCTATCTGTATCGGTGCGACGTAAAGCCCGTAGCCAAAAGAAAAGTATGTGTGCTGGCATAAGTCTCTTTTCCAAGCTCATTGATTCTGCCAGTTGACTGGTGTATAAGTGTTGAGCCCAGACGGTCCTTTGAGTGCTTGAATAAAATTTGCTTATTTCTGAAATTGTCACTCCTATTTATATACCACAGGCACAGGGTACATTATAAAATACCTTTTCAGTAGGCTACTCTAGCTTTAGAAAAGTAGCAAAGTCAAATGGAATGCGGTGTTATGCAATGCTTAAAACAAACATTGTCGCCGTAGCCACACAAGTTGTGGAAACTAAAGGAAATAATTTGCCAGACTGAATTAACTGTGTAAGCTGTAAGAGAAGAGAATGGAGGGAGGTAGTGGAGGCTTGTTGTAACCAGCGAGGCGGCACGTACTGCAGACTCAGCGTGATCTCCTGCTGTGATCTGAAACTCGCCCATTCTTTGAAACATGTAGGCCTACTGTGTGCTATTAATGACACTGATGCGAAACTTATGCGTACCTCGATATGAGGGTCAGGTCGCCGGCGTCTCAGTTACCGGGAGACTGAATTATTATTGACCAAATTACAAGGCTCTTTGAAGGCGATGTGCAACAGGAATGTGGGCAAGCTCCGTACTGTCTGGTGACTGGAGAGTCTACCAAGGGCAGGAAATGCGGAAGTAGGTAAGTTGCGTGAGATGTTCGGTCTTCGTCGGTTGTTTACGACTTTGAGGGAGACATCTTGATGCACGTCATTTGCTTCCCACATGAGGTGTACCAAGTGTTTTTCTAAAGAAAAAACACCAGTTAACTAAATGTCGACTATTCCGAACGAGCTCTTCAGGAAAACGGAGAAGAGGTATCATGAATAAGGAAACGTTTCTCTGGAAGCCGTTAAGCCCCTTTCAGTATAAGCCATATGCAACTTAATTACTTTTCGAAGACAGTGCCGGTGATTTACACGTCCGACTCGTTAGATGGATGATCAGCGTACTGCCTTTCGGTTCAGAGGGTCCCGGGTTCGATTGCCGGCCGGGTTGGGGATTTTAATCGCCTCTTATTACATTTTCTGGCTCGGAGACTGGGTGTTTGTGTATGTCCCAACACTCCCCTCTTCATATTCAGACAATACAACATACTACCAAGCACCACAGTAACGCGCAATAGTGATTACATCCCTCCATATAGGGTTGGCGTCAGGAAGGGGATTCAGCCGTAAAAGGCCAAATCTACATGTGCGACGCAATTCGCACCCGCGACCCTACAGGTGTGGGAAAACGCGTTAGAAAAAGAAGATTGCTCATGATTTACACATGTATTCTAACATTATACTGAATTATGGAACATTATGAAGTATACCACTAACATAGACAAAACTTGTCGGTGTCAGTATCGGCCCTAAGTCTACAAATGGGAAGAAGATTGTTCGCTTATAATTCAATATGCTTTTCCTGACACACCAGGTTATAGTCTATACCTTCAATATATCCATTACGTATTACTTGTAAGTAATTATCATTTTGTTATAAATAATAAATAAAATCCATTAATGCGCATGGACACCCCTCTAGAAAACCACGGGACGCAACTTACGAGATAGGCCTATTTATGGTATCCGGGAAATGCTTTCTTCTAATGAGTTACTTCGACTGACAGAAAAAATAGAAAACATTTTCAGATTCTTAGTGTTAACAGGTCATCTCTGAGAAGTCTGGCGTCTACCTCTCAAGATGTTTTGAGGCTGCGTTAAGGAACATATAATGCCCTCACAATTTTGTTGCATTGTTTAATATATTTTGCTAAATTGCCTCTTGTAACAGCACTGAGATTCCTGGGTCAGGTGAAATATATGTAGAATTATTTAAATAAGAGTGAATAAATAACAAGACACCAGATGTGGAGGACCGCTTGAAGGGTACTGCAATGCGAGAGATTCCTCTTCATTTCTGGAGGTGGGAGATTAGAACTAAAAGGCTGTAACATAGACAGATGGAGGAGACGAGAGCACATTTAGAATAATTTTGTAAGCTAAATTATTCTCGTTTGATCTTAAATAAACATAGTGAACTTACTCTGAAAATAATGATGTTATTGGCTTGACGTCCTACTAACTACTTCTACGGTTTTCTGAGTTACTGTGAAAAGAACCTAAGTCTGAAGCTTGGTTTGACTAGAAATAACACAGTTAAAATGATGAATTAGAAAAAGTAGCCGAACTTACCAGAGAAGCATGTTGCTTTTAGGTTACTTTCGCACATTACCTGAACGATACATTGGTCTCAACCTTTTCAAAAGGAAAGCATTCTTTGTTTTGGGATGCGGAATTAATTTAAATGGGTAAAGATACCTGCCTGTTGTTTCTTGATGGTCGCAGTATTTTTACAGCTGTTCCTTGGCTCAGACCAGAACAAAATATTGCGTCCACCGAATTCTGACAATCAGTCTCGTTTATGGCTGTGAGGGTATGGAAGCTGCTGAAGTATGTAATGCCTTTTGGAGCATGACTGGTGCGCCTGCATGTCACGGAAGGTGATTTTCATAGGGTGATAGCATTTTCTAGTCCATTCAGGAAAGCAGTGGCAAACTACCTGACACCTAATCATTGTGGCACCACCTTCGGTTTATGCGGTTTCCTAACAACCGCATTAAGTTTTGAGGATTCAACAAGCCTCCGGGTTGATGACTTAACGGGGTAAATATACAGATAGAAAACGGTAATATGTTCAGGAATAGACGTGCTAAATAAAGCAATGAAAGTACAAATACATCGCTGTTTTTGGTGACATGAAGGGCATCTGGTCGTAAAATACACGCCACATCATTTCATCTCACCTCATCTCCGACCCTTTATCAAGAAACAGGACTAAAGGGTGGATCTATATACAAATAGGATACTTCACTGTTAAATGATAAGTAACGGAAATTCAGGAAGATCTGCGTCTCTGCCTAGCTCCTTTTGTTCGAGGCACAATACGGTGTGCAGATTACTAACTTGTTCACCCTTTAGGTCAATGTAAGATGCAAAGGGGTTCTTGAATTGTATGAAGTAGAGTGCGGACATGCTCGCAATCAGAAAGATCACAAACAGCGTTCTGCATGTAACATAAGTCAGCGGCTTTTTTAAGGAGGAGTGTGTTGCCATTTTCATTGGTGGTAAAAGATGTACAGAAAAATATCTTGGTCTGTCCGTGGACTGATCATGGGAGAGATGACGACATATTAAATCGATACAATATTATTGTGTTGAAGAGAATTTAGGAGCCCACTTTCACACCCGGCAGATGCTGCGTCTATACCTAAATTAAGGCCCATCCTCGCGTCGCCGAAAACCTTCAAAGTGTCAGTGCGACATTAAAACTCTTGGAAGAAAGGAAAGTATGAATTGGACGTATATTTTATGAAGATTTTCATTGGTTAATGAGGGGGATCATATGGATTCTTACAATACTCTAATACAATAATCTCTGGATACCAGTAACCATTATTTTTCTATGTATGACCTAAACGTAACTCGGTTCTTCTGTAGCCCCTGAGGACTATCTGAGTGCGTACACAGGACAAAACCGCCTTCAGCCGCTAGCCTCGATTTCGCATCCAGAGGCGTAATTCACCCTGTCGAGTTAACTTTCCAATTGTCCTCACGAAGCTAGTTCAAATCAATTCTAGTCCGTTTGTCATCTTACATTTTTTTTCTTTTGATATCTGAAACCATCTCTTTTCAGTTTCGACTCAGTTTATAACTTAATTAAGTCGTTTTGTAACAAAATTATACCTTTTCTAATTTTAATTAAGTTGTGTCCTTTCCGATATAATTCTGTTACCATGTGTTTTTTTAGATAGTTTATAGATTTATTTATTCATAATTAGTTACGGCAGACTTACATCTTGTTTGGCCCCAGAGATCGGCCGCAAAGTTATGGAAGTAAAGGAGTCTGTGATATTCATTATTTCTTTCGTAAGTATTCATAGTCCCCATTCGGATCTCCGGGTGGGGACTACACGAGAGGGGCCAATCATAGGCCTAAGGAAAATGAATACTGACATTCTGCGAGTCGGAGCGTGGAATGTTAGAAGTTTAAATCGTCGTGGTAGGTTAGATAATCTGAAAAGGGATATGGATAGACTGAAGTTAGATGTCGTTGGTGTAATCGAAGTACGTTGGCAGGAAGGGCAGGAGTTTTGTTCAGGTGATTACACAATTATCAACACAAAATCAAACAGGTGAAATGCAGGAGTAGATTTAATAGTTAATAAGAAAATAAGGCCGCGGGTAAGTTACTACGACCAGCATAGTGAAAGGATTATTGTTGTCAAGGTAGACACCAACCTAATGCCCACAACAATAGTACAGGTCTATGTGCGTACTAGTTTAGCGGATTATGAAGATATCGAAAGAATATATGAAGAGATAGAAGATTGAATACAATAAGGTGATGAGAATCTAATTGTGATGGAAGACAGGAATGCAGTGGTAGGCCAAGGAAGAGCAGGTAATACATTAGGATAATTCGGATTGGGACAAACGAATGATAGAGGAAGTCGGCTGGTTGAATTCTGTACTGATCATAGTTTAGTTCTTGCTAATCCTTGGTTCAAACACCACAAACGACGGCAGTATACGTGGACGTGACCTGGACACACCGGAAGGTATCAAAAAGAGAGAGATTCAGAAATCAGGTTTTGATTGCAAAACTTTCTCAGGAGCAGACGTGGACTCTGACCACAACTTGTTAGTCATGTAATGCCGTCTGAAGTTGAAGAAAATGAAGAAAGGTAGAACTGCAAGGAGATGGGATCTAGACAAGTTGAAAGAAATGAGTGTGAGGGACTGTTTCAAGGAATATGTTGAACAAGGACTAAATGAAAAGGCTGAAGAAAACACGTTGGAGGAAGAATGGACAGTCGTGAAGAATGAGGTCAGTAGGGCTGCTGAACAAATATTATGAAGAAAGGAAAGAACACAAAAAGAAACGATGGGTAACTCAGGGGATACTAGACCTGATAGATGAGGGGCGAAAGTACAAGAATGAAACAAACGAGAAGGGCAGTAAGAAATGCAGGCGACTAAATAATGAAGTGGATAGAAATTTTAGGACAGATAAGGAAGAATGGCTGAAGGAGAAGTGCAAGGGTGTTGAAGGTTGTATGGTCCTATGAAAGGTAGATGCTGCATACAAGAAAATCAAGGAAACCTTCGGAGAAAGTCAAACTAAGGTGTACGACTGTTAAGAACTCAGATGGAAAACCACTTCAAGGGAAAGAGGACAAGGCAGAATGATGGCAGGAATATATCCGACAGTTTTATCAAGATAAAGGCGTAGATAATATGGTTCTGGAACAAGAAGAGGATGTTAATGCTGATGAAATGGGAGACCCAATTTTGAGGTGAGAATTTGACAGAGATTTCAGAGACTTAAATAGGAACGGGGCACCTGGAATTGATGACATTCCCTCAGAATTACCGACTGCCTTAGGAGATACCAGCATGGCGATGTTATTCAATTTACTGTGTAAGATGTACGAGTCAGGAGAAGTGCCATCCGATTTTTGGCAGAATATTGGTGTACCCATTCCCAAGAAAGCCGATGTTGACAAGTGTAAAAATTACCGCTCCATTTAGTTTAGTATCTCACGCCTGCAAAATTTTAACACGTATATTTACAGAAGAATGGAAAGACAAGTTGGAACTTAGTTGGGAAAAGATCAATTTGACTCTAGAAGAAATGAACGAACACATGAAGCTATTATGATTTTACGTCTGATCTTAGGGGATCAATTTATGAAGGACAAGCTCACGTACATGGCGTTCGTAGATTTAGAAAAAGCATTCGACAATGTTGATTGGACCCAGCTATTTGATATACTAAAGATGATCGGGATCAGATACCGAGAACGAAGAATTATCTACATTCTGTATAAAAATCAGTCTGCAGTGATAAGAATCAAGGGCTTTGAAAAAGAAGCAACAATCCAGAAAGGAGTGAGGCAAGGCTGCAGTTTACCTCCTACCCCCCCCCCCCCTTGTCCTTTTCATTGCTTATATTGAACAGGCAGTAAATGAAATCACAGAGGAATTTGGAAAGGGAATCACAATCCAAGGAGAGGAAATTGAAGCCCTGAGTTTAGCCCATGATATTGTTTTATCTGAGACTGCAGAAGATGTAGAGAAACTGGTGAATGGTATGGACAGAGTTTTGAATAAGAAGTACAGGATGAAAATAAATAAATCCAAAACAAAAGTAATGGAGTGAATTCGAAAGAAATTAGGTGATGCAGATAACATTATATTAGGAGATGAAGTCTCAAAAGGAAGTAACTTAGATGAATATTGTTACCTTGGGTAGTAAAATATAACTAACGATGGCAGAAGTAAGGAGGACATAAAATGCATACTAGCACAAGCAAGGGAGGTCTTTCTCAGGAAAAGAAATTTGCTCTCTTCGAACATTGATATAGGAATTAGAAATATGTTTTTGAAGACTTTCGTCTGGAGCGTGGCATTGTATGGAAGTGAAACATGGACAATAGTTAGCTCAGAAAAAAGAGAATATAATCTTTTGAAATGTGGTGTTACAGAAGAATGCTGAAAGTTTGAGATGGATTGATCGAATCACGAATGAAGAGATAGTGAATGGAATTGTTGAGAAGAGATCGATTTGGCTAAATTTGAGAAGAAACAGTGATAGAATGATAGGTCACATCTTAAGACATCCAGGACTTGTTCCGTTGGTTTTTGAGGGAAGTTTAGAAGGTACGAACGGTAGGGCTAGACCAAGGTATGGCAAGCAGATTAGAGATGTAAGATTCAGCAGTTACGTAGAAATGAAAACGTTAGCACAGGATAGGGTGGCATGAAATGCTGCATCAAAGCAGTCTATGGACTCGTGACTCAAACAACAATAAAGTATTCTTCTTGATTTGTATACTGAAGTCCGGCTCCATGGCTAAATGGTTAGCGTGCTGGCCTTTGGTCACAGGAGTCCCGGGTTCGATTCCCGGCAGGGTCGGGAATTTTAACCATCATTGGTTAATTTCGCTGGCACGGGGTCTGGGTGTATGTGTTGTCTTCATCATCATTTCATCCTCATCACGACGCTCAGGTCGCCTACGGGTGTCAAATCGAAGGACCTGCACCTGGCGAGCCGAACTTGTCCTCGGACACTCCCGGCACTGAAAGCCATACGCCATTTTTTGTATACTGAAGTAATACTTGGTTTGTAAAACCAACATAAACTAACTGCAGTCTACGTCCAGTTAATTCACGTTCCGTATTTCAGTAATTGTTTTCCTCTTTTGGCGACTGCTTGGAGTATTTCCATTTCTGTGAGTTTATTTCACTTAGTTACTTGCTTATTGAATGCAATTGACTTAATGTATATTTTTGTTTCAGAAGACCATGGAGCGTTCTCTACACAAGAAGACATCAAAACCTTTGGTGAGGGACCTGAACGCGAACCTCATCTGTGTACTATGTGGAGGCTACTTCGTAGATTCCACAACCATCGTCGAATGCTTGCATTCTTGTAAGTAGGACAATGTTATGCATGTTGCTTGTTGATAATACGGTACAATTACACAGAAACTCTGTCACAAATAAGTTTGTTTTATTCCATTTGCAAAATGCTTTAAAGGACACGGCTAACCATTTTTCATTCGATTGTCTTAATTCCATGACTATTTAGGTGAAAGTATTCGTTGGGCACGTAACTAGCCCTAAGCGATTAATTGGTTTAAAGAAAGCATTTGGTCACTTCCATCAATTACGGTAGCTCGAGAACTTTCCTTCTCACTTGGTAGGCATCTTTCTGTAACAGAAGCAAACGAAAGTATCTTAGCAATGCAGGACGGTATGGAATGATACCAACTGGTCCACTGACATGTAATAATAGAAATGTATACGCCAACATCACAAGTACCAAGCCCAGGATATGAGAATTTGCATACCCACAGCTAGGTATGAGCAGATTAATTACTAAACTGACGTACAAAAGAGAATACAGCAAGCGAGTTTGGAGGGGTATAATTGCAGAAGTATGGACTTCAAATTATTTATTTTTACCAGAAGAATAGCTGCTTAAAATAAACAATAGCTTACTTAATTAGACATCCAAAAAGTCAAGATACAGGATAAATAAGCAGGAAGGAACCCTGTGGAAATAGAAATTTCCCCGTTGGTAGCTGTGAAGTTCCTCTATTTGTAGAACTGAACTGTTTAATTAGTTAACATGGGGTAAACTGTAGTCTGTCCTGTGGTGCAGTGAGCCTGCATTTCACCCAGAGACCCCAGGTTCAGTTCTCAGCCAGTCTAAAGAATTTTTCTGGACTGAGGCCTGGAACAATGTTAACTCAGACCATGACACCAACTGCAGAGCTACTGATGTGAGGGACAGTGGACTCGGTCTTAGGATGTTGTCACGCTGACCATGTGGAAATTCAGTTTCTGCAGGGTGGGCAGCAGTTATATTGGCAGACCAAGGCCTTTAATGGGATATTCCACGACGTATTTTATTAAAAATAGATATATTGTAGAGTTGTTACAATCTTAAGATTACTGCTGGTCAAGATCTCGTCCCAAATTTAGAAAGCCATCCTGAGTGGCTCAGACGATAGAGCCGTGGATTAATGGGCCGAAGTTGGCGGGTTTGATCGCAGTCTAGTTGGTGATATTTGGAGGTACTCAAATACGTCAACCTTGTGTTGGTAGATTTACTAGCACGTAAAATAACTCTTATGGACAAAATTCCAGCTCCTCGATGTCTCCGAAAACCGTTAAAAAACATACTGGGATGTAAACCAAAATCAATAATGTTATCATTACAAATGTACGAAAGCTGCTAGTTAGAAAACGAATTAATATCATAGATTAATGCATAAATAGACTACATGGACTGGGTTTGATCGTGTAAAGAAATGAAGGAATATTACATATTCCTTTTAAATAACATCGTTCGGTCATTTTATTCCTTCGCCGGCTCTCCTGGTAAACTGAGTCTGAGAACTAAGTAGATGGAATATTTGAAAGAGCGTGTTAAACTGTCTGGGAAGAAATTAGTTCCTGCAAGAAACTTTTCTGCAGTTGTACGCCTCCGTACAACGAATAGCGAGGCGGAGATATTTCACCCTCTCTCTCGTATGTTTGGAGGTCTCACTCTAACCAAAACTTTTGTGTGTTCTGAAGGAACGTTATGGTTCGTTATAATATGAAATGCTTCGTAACCTAAAGATTGAAGGTTCGATATCAACCTGAAGTTGATCTGCTTTCCAGATATCACCTTCTATTCCTTCGACGTCTCTACAGCAATTTGACTGTTGCTGATAGGTGACAGATTCAAACGCATTAGTTGTTAAATTCACCATATCCTTCACCTGAAAATTAACATTATGTCGTTCAACGTACAATTATCTGACTCCATACAATCTCAGTGGAACTCAGTTCATATTCCCTGGACAGGCCACCGTGAGGTTCGAACCCACGTGTCTCACGAATGCAGAGTTTGGATCCATAGCCGTAGCACCTTAACACGCGCGGCCACTCCGCAAATGATAAATAGTAGAATACATACAATTTGGCAAATCTTTGTCATCAGTAACTTCCTTCATTACTGCCTGAATTATAGTGGGAGTAGCCTATTTTGAAAGACAAATACGTGAAATTTGCGGTGGATGGGAGGCGCTACGTGCAAAATAATTATAATCCACTTTCCTCCTGGTTTTGTACTTTAGTCTTTCCCATGGCATGACAAGCTCTTTGTTACTTTCTCTCTTAGACTAATTCAGCTTGGTAAGTGGCTTGCTTCATCAGATGGAAGCAATATACATATCCGAAACGTTGTCCACCTGGACTGATAAAATGTGTTTGCA
Source organism: Anabrus simplex (assembly GCF_040414725.1). Taxonomy (NCBI): domain Eukaryota; kingdom Metazoa; phylum Arthropoda; class Insecta; order Orthoptera; family Tettigoniidae; genus Anabrus; species Anabrus simplex. The sequence goes on from NC_090266.1 coordinate 147,649,145, forward strand.
ACTCATAAGATGTTCCGTTGCTATCAGCTAAGCCAGAAAGCCATCTGTTGCTATGTGTTACTTTCGCGTTATAGAGGCCTTGAGGGATTCTCTTGGTCGCTGTGGGGGAGAACCGTCATTCGTGTGAGATATTCATGTATTTACGACCACACCTGCGTTGTTTACGGCACGAGCATTGCTAATGAATTATCATATTCAAGCAATCACAGTTCTCTAACGACACACTGCTTTTCTTTTCTTCTTCTTTGCTATAATGGTTTCATGCGGCGATGGGAAAGAAGAAGGTCAGAACTGTGAAGGTAACGCCGGTTACTTGTGATAGGTGACAGATTCAAACGCATTAGTTGTTAAATTCACCATATCCTTCACCTGAAAATTAACATTATGTCGTCCAACGTACAATCTGACTCCATACAATCTCCTTTTTTTTTTGTAATCGGGAGATAGTGGGTTCGAACCCCACTGTCGGCAGCCCTGAAGATGGTTTTCCGTGGTTTCCCATTTTCACACCAGGCAAATGCTGGGGCTGTACCTTAATTAAGGCCACGGCCGCTTCCTTCCCATTCCTAGGCCTTTCCTATCCCATCGTCGCCATAAGACATATCTGTGTCGGTGGGACGTAAAGCAACTAGCAAAAAAAGAAATACAGATACAGAACATACAGAACATTGCAGCCGGCTGACACACGTCTTCTCACGCACGCTGTCCGATAAGAAACTGAATCATGAACAGTTAATTTCCCTTAGCTCGAGTTGGAAGTTAGTGCCATCCTCAACATTTCTGCAACCACACACAACGCTATCCTCTGCCGCACTCACACGCAGATCTCCATACACGGCAGACGCCGCACATCCTCGTCGCAGGATCTGTGTTACAATATCTATACCAGAACCAGGCTACAAATAGCCGTATTATTTCTGCCTTTTTTAAAGTATCCATGACTAGCTAATCCGGCTCTATAACCGTCACCTTGTAAGGATTGGCTAGCCACATTCGACAGTTTCTAACTCACAAGGAAATTACTTGGGTGTGAGGTTGCAAGTGAAATATCTAGTAAGAACTCTTCGAAAGGGTCAGTATTAGCAATGATGATAATTAAATACCGATCGAGTTGGCCGTGCGGTTATGGTCGCGCACCTGTGAGATTGCATCCGGGTGATAGTGGGTTCGAATCCCACCGTCGACAGCCCTGAAGATGGTTTTCTGTGGTTTCCCATTTCCACACCAGGTAAATTCTGGGAGAGTACCTTCATTGAGGCCACGGCCGTTACCTTCCCAATCCAAGCCCTTTCCCATCCTTTCGCCGCCGAAAACCTTCTCTGTGTTAGTGTGACGTTGAAAAAAGTAGCAAAATATTGGTTGCTAATGACTCACCATTTGCATAGGAGAACGATAGAAATGGAATGTTCTGGATGGTGCAGTAAGGGACCTTCTATGGAATGTGTTTGGTACAATTCACAGAAAAAATCATAGACGTTCACAAACATTTCAGAATAAAACTTTAACTTGTAGGCCTACCGTACCACGAGCAATGAACGAAATATAATGAACCACAGTGATCGCTAGGGACTGGATGTTTAGGCTATAACATGTCATATTTTTTCTTTATATTCTCTCCATGGAAAATGCAACTTAAGCATGATTTTATCTACGTTGACTAAAATTATGCAATATTCACGGGTCATATAAAGTCATATTTTGGCTTTTTTAACGTTTTTTTTGTCATTCTCCTGTAATTGTTCATATTATGGTCATATTTCGCCGTGGATATTCGTATTTTTGTCACATTTCTATCTTTCTATTCCATGCCGGGCTGAGTGGCTCAGACGGTTAAGGCGCTGGCCTTCTAACCCCAAATTGGCAGGTTCGATCCCGGCTCAGTCCGGTGGTATTTGAAGGTGCTCAAATACGACAGCCTCGTGTCGGTAGATTTACTGGCACGTAAAAGAACTCCTGCGGGACTAAATTCCGGCACCTCGGCGTCTCCGAAGACCTTAAAAAGTAGTTAGTGGGACGTAAAATAAATAACATTATTATTATTATTTTTATTCCATGTTCACATACCTGCTTGCAGTCGTCTCAAAGGTGGATTTTTCACATCTCCTAATTTTTGTATGTAATTTATTACAATTATCTTTCTTAGAAATGTATATTTATATAAATTGGGTGGGTAAGCAGTAGAGAAAGAGACAGATGCATAGAAAGAGACAGAAAGGTGAGCCTCATTTGAACTCTATGATCTGAAGTATTTCAAATATGCTCCAATAATATCCTGCGATGTTGAGCGGACTTTTTCCCGTTACAAGTCAATGCTGCGTGAAAATAGAATATCTTTCTTTTATTTTTTTTTATTAGGGTTGTTTATAGTCGCTTTAACTCCAAGGTCTTATCGCGACTCTTACATATGATTACAGAATAATGGTAATAATAATAATAATAATAATAATAATATTGTAATTATAAAAATGTAAAGGAAAAAAAAGTATAATGTAATTACATTTTGGAGTGCAAGCCAGTGTCTTTGAGGAAGTTGATGACTTGATGACTCAGTGCTGGAGAAGACAGTGTCAGTTCCATTCCTTTAGGTATGTTGTGGTGTTGGCGCCAATGGTCATACAGTTGACATTCTGAGATGATATGCTTGACAGTGAGAGAGCAGTTACATTTGCTGCAGGTGGGAGGTTGTTTCTTTTCTAGGAGATAGTTGTGGGTGATCTTCGTATGTCCTATCCTTAGTCGGGAGATTAAGACTTGTTCATGTCTGGTGAGGTTTTGGAGAGGATATGTTCTTGTAGATATCATTTTAATTTTTTCGAGGTTGCTAGTGGAAGTTTTAAGCCAGTTCATTTTCCATTGTTCGTGTAGTTTGATTTTGATATAAGCGATGATATCAGAATGTGGCGTGGCAATTTGACGGTCGTTGATTGGGAGACTAGTAGCTTCTTTTGCTGCTTGATCAGCTGATTCATTGCCTGGTATTCCTCTGTGAGATGGTATCCACATAAAAATAACATTTTTTCCTGCGATCTTGTGGTACAGCATTTGAATTTCTTTAACAAGTAGGTGTGTTGTTGATGGATTTCGTATTGAAGTTAATGCACTTTTGGAATCAGAGAATATTATGAATGAGTTATTGTAGCTTGCTTTTGAAATATGAATCATGGCCTGTTTAAGAGCATACAGTTCACTTGTAAACACTGTGAAAAGATCTGGTAATCTGTATAGCTTACTATAGTCTTTATATTTCACTGCACAACCATTTCTCTCATTGAATTTTGATCCATCAGTATAAATTGCACTATATGATGAGTATCTATTACAAATTTCATTAAATAACTGTTGGAATTTTGCTGTGTCAGTTTGAGCTTTAAGATTGTTGTTCAATTCCCAGTTGACTGGAGGCAAATGAGTTTTCCATGGAGGGGTATCTAGTGAGTTGTGTGGAAATAAAATGGGTGGAAGGCTGAGGTTTATTTCTTTGAGAAGATTGGATATTCTGATGTTAAAGGGTTGGGGTTGAGATCCAGTTAGTTTTCCTTTATGTAATAGAATATCGTTCCTGTTTGAAAACTTTAAAATGTATGTAATATGCTATTTTAATTCTTCCTGATCACCCATCAAAACGTGAGATTTATTTCATTCTGTGTAGAGTCGAGAGTTAGCGCTGGAATGAGTAAATAAGTAAATTCAAGATACCATACAACAATAAAAATTATTATTATTATTATTATTATTATTATTATTATTATTATTATTATTATTATTATTATTATTATTATTGAATGGGCTAGATTTTAAAAGTATATTTTCAGTATTGTGTTAATTTAAACAGCGCCAAGATTTTGAAGTCATATTTATTGTCATGTTTTAATACATTTTTATGTTATACGTGCTTGCATATTTCTAATATTTTTAGGTCATAAACATCCGGGCCCTAGTGATCACAATATATAGCTACAGCAAGGTCAAAGACAAACTCCTTACGAACACCTGAGATGGCTACGTGGTTCGGGTTACGGAGATTTCAGCTTACATTCAGGATGTAGTGAGTTCGAACTACCGTCGGCAGCCCTGAAGATAGTTTTCCGATTTTCACACCACGCAAATACTGAGGCTTGTACCTGAATAAAGGCCACGGGTGTCTTAGTCGTAGCTCTTCCCCCTTCTTTCGTCGCCAAAAGAAATAACTGAGTCAGTGCTACGTTAAAACACTAGCAAACTCATTGCGAGTTCAAGACTGTTATCATGCTCTCCACTCACTTAGATCATATTGGTATAACATGGTGTTAAGAGGTGATGCAAGGCGATGGCACGCAACGTAATGCGAACCGGTCTGGCCCGCAGTTTTTCGTGAAACTTACTATCCTTTATGATATAGCTGCAGATTGTGCGATAAGGTGTTTTTGTAGGCACGGGAACAACACACAGAAGGCAGTTAGGGTTTAGGAAAGGTTATTCCACTGAAGTTCAACTTGTAGGATTCCAGCAAGACATAGCAGATATCTTGGATTCAGGAGGTCAAATGGACTGTATCGCGATTGACCTGTCTAAAGCATTTGATAGGGTGGATCATGGGAGACTACTGGCCAAAATGAGTGCAATTGGACTAGACAAAAGAGTGACTGAATGGGTTGCGATATTTCTGGAAAATAGATTTCAGACAATCGGAGTAGTCGAAGCTTTAAACGACCCTGTAATAATAAAAATAATGGCGCATGGCTTCCGCAGAGGCCTGGTGCGGGTCTTTTTGTCGTAGATGGCCTATTAGGCGACCTGCATGTCTGTGAAGATGAGGGCACTACCTGGGATGATTTCTAATGCTGAATACGCCACACACACACCCAACCCCCGTGCCATTGGAATTAACCAATTAAGGTTAAAATCCCCGACCCGGCCGGGAATCGACCCCGGGACCCTCTGAACTGAAGGCCAGTACGCTGACCATTCAGCCAACGAGTCGGACACCCTGTAATAACTAAGGGGGAATTCCTCGAGGGAGTGTTATGTTTATGTTTTCTTATAGATATAAATGATATGAGTAAAGAAGTGGAATCGGAGACAAGGCTTTTTGCAGATGATGCTATTCTGTATAGAATAATAAATAAGTTACAAAATTGTGAGCAACAGCAAAGCGACATCAACAATGTTTTTAGATGGACAGCAGGCAATGGTATGATGATAAACGGGGTTAAAAGTCAGGTTGTGAGTTTTACAAATAGAAAAAGTCCACTCAGTTTCAATTGCCGCGTTGATTGGGTGAACGTTCTTTATGGGGATCACTCCAAGTACCTAGGTGTTAATATAAGGAATTTTTTTTTCAATTTGCTTTACGTCGCACCGACACAGATAGGTCTTATGGCGACGATGTGACAGGAACGGCCTGGGAATGGGAAGGAAGCGGCCGTGGCCTTAATTAAGGTACAAGCCCAGCATTTGCCTGGTGTGAAAATGGGAAACCACGAAAAACCATCTTCAGGGCTGCCGACAGTGGGGTTCGAACCCACTATCTCCCGGATGCGAGCTCAAAGCTGCGTGCCCCTAACTGCACGGCCAACTCGCGCGGTGAAGAAAGATCTTAATTGCGGTAATCACATAAATGGGATTGTAAATAAAGGGTACAGATCTCTGCACATGGTTATGAGGTTGTTTAGGGGTTATAGTAAGGTTGTAAAGGAAAGGGCATATAAGTCTCTGGTAAGACCCCAAATAGAGTATGGTTCCAGTGTATTGGACCCTCACCAGGAATAGTTGATTCCAGAACTGGAAAAAATCCAAAGAAAAGTCAGCTCGATTTGTTCCAGGTGATTTCCGACAGAAGTGCAGTGTTACAAAATTGTTTTAAAGTTTGAACTGGGAAGGCTTGGGAGAAAGAAGGAGAGCTGCTCGACTAGGTGGTATGTTCCGAGCTGTCAGCTGAGAGATGTCGTGGAATGACATTTGCAGACGAATGAGTTTGAGTGGTGTCATTAAAAGTAGGAAAGATCACAATATGAAGATAAAGTTTGAATTCAATAGGAAAAATTGGGGTAAATATTCGTAGTCCGCCTCTGTGGTGTAGTGGTTAGTGTGATTAGCTGCCACCCCCGGAGGCCCGGGTTCGATTCCCGGCTCTGTCCCTCGCTAAGTCCGAGGGAAAAGCCAACCCTGGACAAAAAAACAGATTAAGAAATAAATAAATAAATAAATAAATAAATAAATATTCGTTATAGGAAGGGGAGTTAGGGATTGGAATAACTTACCGAGGGTGATGTTCAATAAATTTCCAATTTCTTTGAAATCTTTTAAGAAAAGGCTATGAAAACAACACATAGGGAATCTGCCACCTGGGCGACTGCCCTAAATGTGGATCCTATTGGCATCAAGAGGGTGAGGTTGCCCAGTGGTCCAAAGCGGTTGGGTTTCAACGCCACGCTCTTTCCAGTAGAGGTAGTTTGTTCTAAAAGGGGATAAGCAGGGGGAACTGTTCTCCTCGCCACTTTACACGAATATGATTATCTGTTGGAGTGGCTACCTACGCGATTTTCCTGAAGGCTTTACAACTCCCAAGGAGTTCGCCTTTGTTCTTGCTGGTACGACGTTTGTGATTATTGTCAGTGCCGGATTACCCAATAAGCAGAGCCTATGCGCCCGCGCTGCTAAGGGCCCCAAGGCAGTAGATCAAATTTAGAGCCCGTATTGTAACACGTGTAGCCTCCGTGGCTCAGTCGGCAGCGCAACGGCATTTCACCGCTGGAGACCGTGGTTCAAATCCCGGTCACTCCATGTGAGATTTGTGCTGGACAAAGCGGAGGCGGGGCAGATTTTTTTTTTTTTTGGGTACTCCGGTTTTCTCTGTCATTTTTCATTCCAGCAACACTCTCCATTCACATTTCATATCATCTATCAGTCATTACTCAATCACTTTGGGAGTGACGACCCCATCATACTAATAGCCTATATATGATTCATTCATTACATCCCTGACCCGGTCCATGACCGGAAAACCGTTTGTGGGTTTGCTTTTCATAGTAAATTATGTGGCTATGTGAACAGCGGATAAATTTACGAACAATTTTTTTAGTAGTTTCTGAACTGCAGTGGTGAGCATAGTTTGTCGTGCGAATAGCACTTGTTTTTCATACAGTTCACGAAGAATGCAGCTCGATACCTGTTACCATACTTGCCACATAAGGATGTCCCTAGCGACTAGTTTTACTGTCCAAGTATCCATGGGTGTCATACAGCCTTATTTTTAAAATGAATTATTTCATTGCAAAAAACTACAGTAAGAAGAGATAATGTTAGTTTGTTTAAATTTAACATATCCTTTTCTGTTTTGTAGTGCTGCAATAAATCATTCACCGCTCATCGTGCAGATAAATGTTTACTATTGAACATTTTATGAAATCATATAATGTGCTTTCTGTGAAGTGTACTAAATATAAATATACCTTTTCTGTCGGTCTCCTATGCACTTGTTGTGTCATTAGTACCTAATATTTTGCTCAGACTATTGTTGGTACTAATACTTGTCCGACTCCTTGGCAGAATGGTCAGCGTTGAAGCCTTTCGTTCAGAGCGCCCCGTTTTCGATTCCCGGCGGGCTCGGGGAGTTTAATCGCGTCTGATTAATTCTTCTGGCTCGGGGACTGGGTGATTGTTTTTGTACCAACACTCTCCTCTTCACATTCAGACAACAAACCACACTACCAACCACCACAGAAACAAACGCAATAGTTATTAGGTCTAATCACTCCACGTAGAGTTGGCGTCAGGAAGGGCATCCGGCTGTAGAACAGGACTAAATCCACATGTGCGACACAGTTCGCACCTGCGATCCTTCAGGTGTGGGGGGGGGGGGGGAAACGGTAGTTGAAAGAGAAGAAGAAGAATATTGTTAGTACTGACACTTTTGAGACATTCACGTGCGACCTCGCTAGCAACTGGTTCCCTGTCAGACCATTGTGTCTTTCGGGAGCCTTTACGGGAAGTGTTTCTCAAAGTTAAAAACACCGACTCAGTTAAATTATTGAGATTGGTTGAATATTGTTTCAAGTGTGAGGGTTCCCATCCAATTCCAGGACCAAATGTTCATTTCAGTGGTATATGATGTTCCAGACATTATTATGTGGATTTCATGCTTATACTAATAAATAGACTACAAAAAGTTCATGATGAAAAGGTCAAGAGGTCTTGTGTCTCAGTAAAAGCGTGTGTACACCAGTGAACAACTGAGAAGGACACTTTCGGGTAGAGAGGATTTTAGGATTAATTTATTTCGGTACGCAAGTAGAATTTAATAGTATTATTACCTTAACTGACAGGAGAGTTATGGGAAACAGAGGACTTTCTTCACAGACTCTTCTTCCTAGCATTTTTCCCAAATTCTCGGAGTCGGCATGTAAGGCATATTTGGCCCAGTTTTACTGCAGGTTGCCCTTTCTGACGCCAGCACTATGTGGAAAATGTATTCACTACCGCGTGATTCTGTAGTGGTCGGTAGTGCGGTACGTTATGTGTAGATGTTTATTAAAACGAACACAAAAATCCAGTCCCCGAGGCAGAGAAATTAACCATACAAGTTAAAATCCCCGATCTGGCCGGGAATCAAACCCGGGACCCTCTGAACCGGAGACCAGTTCGCTGACCATTCAGTCAAAGAACCGTGCACGACTTGCTCACAGGCTATTTTGACAGTATTTTAGATGTTAACTTTTATCGTCAGAGGGCGTTGAATCTTTGGGTTGCTATGGCATTGTTTATAATGGAGTTCTGCCATTTAACCCTTTGGATGCCGACCCATTATAGATCATCATATGCATAGAATGCCAAGCATGTTTCAATGGATTTTGCATCACTGTATAAAATATTTTATTTACATCTCAGTTTAAAAGATATGGAGGTAAAATTTGGATTGTGAGCTTGATATACTCCAAGGAATATAAACATGTGACTTGCATTTCAAAAAACAAAATTTCGTGGAATAATGTGCACAAAAATATTATTATTTTTTATTTAAAAAAGGAAAAACATATTTTGAAATTAATTAGCACATTTTACACTAAACCCAAAGTGACTAAGTGAAGATATTTAATCTTAACTCATATCTGGGATCATATATATCAATTTATGTTGTTAATGTAGGTCTACTTTACAGTTTATAAACTAATTTCCAAAAACATTGAACATGTGGAGAGAAAGACACGAACAGTGTAACCTGTGGAGAGATTGAATATTTTATGAGTTTTGGGAGAGTAATAGTTATCATTTGAGAGAACTGTGTCTAGTAGCAGTATTTGTTACTACAGAACAGTTCAGAAGATCAGAACAACATACAAAATCAACTAATAGTGTCAGAAATGAAAGTGTAAAAAACAGATTGAAATATTCTATGGGCGGAGCATCAGATTGAGGTAGGCCTACGTGTTTAGGCCCTGGGATTTGATAAAAATGGTGGGGGTGGACAACATTACTTTCAGGGAATATGCATTCAGTCCAAGAATCATCTAATTCACTGTCACTGTAATTTTCATTAACACTGTCACTATATCTCTTTGACGTTGCACGAAATGTTGTAAGCCCATTAGCCAACGGCACGGCTCCATCATTCTCTGGTGCGCTACCTGAAGACCCCAAAAATATCATAATCAATACTTTCGATAAAATTAGAGTCGCTTACATCTTCAAAGAAACCCAAAAGTTCCTCAATTTCTTCTCCCGAATTAGGCCTACGTGACGACATGCCTTGTGATAACCTACTTACAACTTTACTACGACGTAAATAAATTGCTAGGTAATTATAACTGCAGTAGAAATAATAACAAAATTAATATATTGTGATAAATAACTCAAATGCGTCAATTAGAACGTAAAATTATTGAAAACAAGTCACAACAAGCGGACATAAACAAACAAGGAGGCTGCCATATTGGATCATAGATGTCAAGTGCTCACAGATCATACACTCGCAATCGACGAGTAAACTAGCAAAAATGAAGCTATGTCAGTGCCATCTAATGACATAAGAAGGAATTACAAACATTCTACCTTCTTTCTAATTGATTTGTGACGCAATCTAGCGCCTTACTACATAACTACACCACTTATAAGAGGGTGCCGATGGAATCGGCATCCTGGCATTTTTCGTACAGAATGTACGGACCGGACGAGTTGGCCGCGTGGTTAGGGCCGCGGGAGATAGTGGGTTCGAACCCCAATGTTGGCAGGTCTGAAAATGGTTTTCCGTGGTTTTCCCACTTTCACACCAAGCAAATGCCGTAATTAAGGCCACGGACACTTCATTCCCACTCCTAGGCCTTCCCTATCCCATCGTCGCTATAAGACATAAAGCAAATTGTCAGAAAAATCACGGTGGCGTATTCAGTCTGAAATGTTGGCTAGTTGACATGAGCATACTAAATATAATAAACGCCACAAAAGGGGTGCAGCCTCCTTCGACATAATTGTAAGTGATTTTAACAGTACCCTTTAAAAATGATTTTACTATCTGAAGCACTGCTTGATATCTCGTTTAACTTCCTGGAGAAATTCCTCTTACTTTTGAGCTTGAATGCAGTACAAAGACTTAGTAATTTGCACTCCCCTTGTCGTATCTAACCTGGTTAGTCTCTTCTTATTCCTCATTTCTATGATAATTAATTCCGGATGTAAGATATTAAACCCTCTTCTCCACTCTCAAGTGTGAATCTCTTATTTTCTCAACGTTCAGTAATTCCATTGCAACTTACAACCGACGTCATGTTACGCCTACTGACAGTAATATTGGAGCAGGCTATTTCTCGAACATAGTTACACATTTAAATACATACATACATACGTACATACATACATACATACATACATACATACATACATACATACATACATACATACATACATACATACATACATACATACATACATACATCATTACAGACCGTTATGCCTTTCAACGTTCAGTCTGCAAGCTTCTGTGAATTTACTAAACGTCGCCACAATCCTCTATTTGCAACTAGTGCTGTGGTCTCATTTAGTTCTATACCTGTTATCTTTAAATTGTTAGCAACTGAGTCTAACCATCGTCGTCTACTTCTCTTACCCTCCATAACAGAGCACATTATTCTCCTAGGTAACCTATCTTCCTCCATTCGCCTCACATGACCCCACCACCGAAGCCAGTTTATGCATACAGCTTCATCCATCGAGTTCGTTCCTAAATTAGCCTTTATCTCTTCATTCCGAGTTCCCTCCTGCCATTGTTCCCACCTGCTCGTACCAGCAATCATTCTCGCTACTTTCATGTCTGTTACTTCTAACTTATGAATAAGATATCCCTATTCCCCCCAGATTTCGCTCCCGTAAAGCAAAGTTGGTCTGAAAACAGACACATGTAAAGATACTGTAGTTTCGTCCGGGAGCTGACTTCCTTCTTACACAATCGTAACTGCGAGCTCACTGCATTAGCTTTACTGCACCTTTATTCAATCTCACTTACTATATTACCATCCCGCTAGAACACACATCCTAAATACTTGAAATTATCTACCTGTTCCAGCTTTGTATCACCCATTTGACATTCATATCTGTTGAATTTCTTACCTCCTGACATCAATTTAGTCTTCGAAAGGCTAATTTTCATACCATACTCATTGCACCTATTTTCAAGTTGCAAGATATTAGAATGCAGGCTTTCGGCACAATCTGCCATTAAGACCAAGTAGACAACATAGGCCAGACTGATTACTACACTTCCACCTAACTGAATCCCTCCCTGCCACTTTATACCTTTCACCAGATGATCCATGTAAACTACGAACAACAAGGGTGAAAGATTACAGCCTTGTCTAACCCCTGTAAGTACACTGAACCAAGAACTCATTCTCATTCATTCTCACTGCAGCCCAATCCTCAACATAAATGCCTTTGATTGATTTTAACAATCTACCTTTTATCCCATAGTCCCCCAGGATAGTGAACATCTTTCCCTCGGTACCCTGTCATATGCTTTCTATAGATCTACTCGTAGCATTTTTCAATTACCTGCCGCATACCGAAAATCTGATGCTGACAGCCCCTCTGTGATCTGAAACCACATTGGTCTTCATCCAACTTCCTCTCAACCACCGATCGCACACTCCGTTCCAAGATGTCAGTGAATACTTTGCCTGGTATACTAATAAGTCAGATACCTCGATAATTGTTGCAATCCTCCCTGTTCCCTTGTTTATAGATAGGTGAAATTATTGCTTTTGTCCAATCTGAAGGTACCTTACCAACACTCCATGCTAATCTTACTGCTCTATGAAGCCATTTCATCCCTGCCTTCCCACTATACTTCACCATATCAGGTCTAATTTCGTCTATTCCTGCTGCTTTATGACAGTGGAGTTTATTTACCATCCTTTCCACTTCCTCATGTGTAATGTCACCAATACCGTTTTCCTCCTCCCCATGAGCTCGGTTGTCCGCGACACCACCATGAAGATTTCCTTTTACGTTGAGAAGATTTTCAAAATATTCCCTCCACCTGCCCATTGATTCCCTGGGATCTATTTTGAGTTCACCAGAATTACCCAAAACACTGTTCATTTTCTTTTCCCCTCCCTTCGTACGAGCCTTTAATACTGTCCAGAAAGGTTTCCCTGCTGCTTGACCTAGCCTTTCCAGGTTATTACCAAAATCTTCCCACTTCTTTTTGTATTCAACAACTATTTGTTTCGCTATGTTTCCTTCATGTACGTACAATTCCCTGTCTGCATCAGCCTTCTGATAAGCCTTCCTTTTTCCTTTACAAGCTGCTCTCACTTCATCGTTCCACCAAGATGTTTGCTTTTTCCCATCTTTACACACAGTTGTTCCCAGGCAATCCATTGCTGTTACCACTACAGCATCCCTGTATGCCACCCATTCTCTTTCTATATCCTGAACCTGCTTACTGTCAACTGTTCGGAACTTCTCACTAATCATATCCATGCACTTCTGTCTAATTTCTTCGTCCAGGAGATGTTCTACCCTTATTCGTTTGCAGACAGATTTCACTTTCTCTATCCTAGGCCCAAAGATACTTAGTTCACTACAGATTAGATAGTTGTCTGTATCATCGAAAAAAAACCGAAAAATTCGTACATTTCTAACAGATTTCCTGAATTCGAAGTCGGTTAAGATATAGTCTATTATGGATCTGGTACCCCTATCCTCCCATGTGTGGCGGTTAATAGCCTTATTTTTGAATAATGTATTCGTAACTGCTAATCCCATACTAGCACAGAAGTCCAGAAAACGCTTCCCATTTCTATTATCTTCAATATCTTCTCCACATTTACCAATTACCCTTTCATATCCCTCAGTACTATTTCCAACTCTCGCATTGAAATCGCCCATTAGCACTATCATATCCTTGCTGTTGACCCTGTATACGATGTCACTTAAAGCCTTCATAAAACTTGTTAACTTAATTCTCATCTGCACCCTCACATGGTGAATGTACTGAGGCAATTCTCGTCCTAATTCTTCCAACTGCCATATCTACGCACATCATTCGCTCATTTACGTGCTTAACCGAAACCATGTTGCGTGCAATAGTATTCCTTTTGAACAGTCCTACTCCATACTCTGCCCTTCCCTTTTTAACACCCGTCAAGTACACTTTATAATCTCCTATCTCTTCCTTACCCGAATATCACTTACTCCTTTCACATCCATATGCATCCTCTTTGTTGACTCAGCCAAGTTCTACTTTCTTTCTCCCATAAGCCCCATTAATATTGATAGCTTTCCATCGAATTCCATTTCGTTCGCCAAGTTGTTTGCAAGGAGTCCCTCGCCTGTCAAATGGGAGTGGGACTCCGTTACTCCCATAGGTCCGAGATTTGCCTAAAATATTCTGAGCTCGTTAAATTCGTGAAGCAGGATGCTACCCTACTTACACATAGTTCAAGTGAGGATCTCTCCTCTAACGGATTAGGGGCCACGGTGGCCACCGGTGGATTGTATAGCCCTAGTCGCCTAAGCACGAGGAGGGCAATGACTCAGAATGTGTCCGAGATGCCCACTCCCAATCCGTATCAACTGGTGTCCCGACTCTGAGGACCACTATCTAGGCCACTCAGCCGTTGCCCATGGCTCACGAACTAGGACGTGACTACAGTAACCCACACCATGAGCCATACACATTTCAATATCACATTAAAATAAACTCAGAATGGAATAAACAGCCCATTTATGAAGAGAATTCGAGTGTGACTTGTTCCAGTAGAAATGTTCGCTATTCCCTAATCTTCAGTATATCATCAAGTTTGAGACGAGTTGTCTGAATAAAAACTATAGAGCATAGAATTGTCACTAATAGCATCCTGGTATATTCGTAACAGTCTTGCCCAAAATATTGCTCCTTTCCTTCTACCCTTCGTATCTAAGATTTTTCATTACTCTCCAAAAAGACTGTCCTACCTCTTGACCCAACATTTATTGGATATTTCCAAAGCCTGTCGACGAATTCTTTTTGGACTCAGCAATTCATGTACGATTGTCCATATCTCTTTCCTCAGTGCTCCATTTGTGGACCATTTCCTTTCTGAAATAATTTTGGCATGCTTTCTCTTTTTGTTTATATGCGTTCTTTTTTTCACGGCCTCCGACACAGATTGGTCTTATGGTGATGATGTGTTAGGAAAAGGCATGGAGTGGGAAGAAAGCGGCAGTGACCTTAATGAAGACACAGCCCTCGCATTTACCTTGTGTGAAAATGGGAAACCGCAGTTTCAGGGCTACTGGTAGTGGTGTTCGAATCCACCATCTCCAGAATGCAAGCTGACAGCTACGTGATGCGACACTCGCAGCCACTCTTTCAGTTTATATGCGCTCATGACATGACATCATTTCATGGGACGTGCGCGTTTTTTTCCTGTTTACTCATTAGGCGTACTCTCACTGTCTAATATATTGTTCTTGTATTCAAGCCATTCGATGCTATTCTGGATAAACTTACTTTCTGTTCTTTGGAACTTTTCATCTACCCTTTTCTGTCTTTAGTTAGACGTTAAATTCTCTATCTATCATAAGCCTATCAATATTCCGTTATTCTATGCAGATCAGATGATTGTAGGTAGTATCGAAATATCCCTTGAAAACCCACGCGTTCTGTACACACTTCTTGAGTTCAAAGTCAGCTGTAATTAGGGCCGACAGGTTTAGGTTCTCAAAAATGGTTTTAGCCCGTTATAGAAATGATATGACAAATTTACAAATAAGACATATACACAGTAGACAAAAGAACTAAGATGATTTGCATCATGATATAATAATGTTAATTTTTGTTGCCTTTTATAAACAGTACGTGGAGTAAAATCGATATGAAATGCTGCTGCTGTTCTTCAGTCCTAGAAGCAAAAATCATGCAGAGTCATTATAATTCCTTGTTTTTTTTACAAGCTTGACAAAAATGTTCTTTTTCTATAAATAGTGAAATTAGCGTCTTCCCCAACATTAGACTCCACTTGGAAGACTTATTTTTGGCATGTAGAATATGCCACTATAAACACATGCACTAGCCGAAAAAATGAAGTAAATAAGGTACACAACCTCACAAAGCAAGCTCAGTATTCACGAGAAATAAAATGCTAGCCAACTTGCAAAAGTGAAATTTGCTTTCCAGTATCGTGTGGTGAGGCAAGGTGAGTGGCCTACTCTACCCTATTCTCCCTCCAGAGAACACTGCATTCCATTCCTTTGTATTCTGTCAGTAGCCCTCACGAAGTTTCTGGACAGTTAAGATAAGTAAAGATCTTCATTGGGTAATTACATTAACGAGATTGTAAAGAAAGGTTACATATCTCTACATATAGTTATGAGGGTATTTAGGATGGTGTTAAGGATGTAAACGAGAGAGAGCACCTGTAGTAAGACCCCAACTAGAGTATGGTTCCAGGGAATAGCATCCACACCAGTATTACTTGATACGTGAAATGGAAAAGATCTAATGGAAAGCAGCACGTTATGTTCAGGGTAATTTCCGACAAAAGAGTAGTGTTACGAAAATGTTGCAAACTTTGTGCTGGGAAGACTTCGAAGTAAGGAGACGAGCTGCCCTTCTAAGCGGTATGTTCCGAGTTGTCAGTGGAGAGATGGCATGGGATGACATTAGTATAGTCTACGTATAAGCTTGAGGGGAGATTTTAAACGTAGGGAAGATCTTAATATGAAGATAAGATTGGAGTTCACGAGATCAAATTGGGAAAAGTATTTATTTATAGGAAGAGGAATTAGGGATTGGAATAATTTTCAAGGGAAATGTTCGATAAATTCCCAATTTCACTTAAGGAAATAATAGGTAAGCAATTGATAGGGAATCTGCCACCTGGGCGACAACGCTGAATGTAGAACAATGATGATTAATTGATTAATTGTAATTAACTGTAGTGGTCTACAGAGGATTCGAGAAAATTAAAATTGAATTTACTTAGACCCAATGGATCTTAAAAATGTCCATTTTAGCCTTTTTATTAAAAAAAATAAGGCCTTAAAATCCCAATTAACCCTTTGTAAATTTAGTAATATTCTAACATTGCACAAAGTACAAAAGCATGTTGACATTTTCTGATTAAGCTGCAAGGAAGAAAAAAAAGTTAAACCATAAGAGTCAGGACCCTAGTTATAGAGTACGGTATATTGTGGTGACGCTTTTGCTGGCAAGACCTAGTGTTTACACTACACTGTCTTCTGCTTTGGGGGTAGAACAAGCATGTGTTACTTACATTCACCTGTCTCAGTCTCATCCTTGACTTTGACAACATGAAAGTGACCGAGGTACGAGTGATGCTGCTAATGCCATTCCTTATGCAGCCAGCCCCTTCTATGAAATGTGTAAAAATAGGGTCGGTTGGTGCGGGCATTTCAGTGGGCTTGGCAGAATGATAAGTAATAGAAACTTCTGGCTCAGTGAGGAAAGCAACGGAAAACTATCTCACTCCTCATTTCCGTAGTACGCCTCTTCAGTGACTCCTGGGCCACGTATGACGGCTGATGGCAGAACTGTTGAGGTCCAAACCAGCCTCCGGGCTGAGCACTCACCATACACACATGCATACATACATATTGTGGTGTGGGAGTAGCGTGCTTAGCGAGTTGGCTGCTCGATCCATTTGGTAAATGGTGAATTTGACATTGACACCGACACCCCTCTCCACCCCCTTCGGGGACCCTGTTGATGGTTTTTATGGTTTCTTATCTTCACAGCACTGCCTTGACCTTCGATCCTCAGGGCCTCGGATCGAGGGATTTAATCTTAAACGGTTAATTTTCTTTGTTCGGGGACTGGGCATTTTAGTGTCTCGGACACTCCTACAACTCATACAATACACACAACAGTATCCCCCACAGCATAAACACGCAGTTTCTTATGTACGGCAGGCATCACCCACCCTCGTCTGAGGGAACGCCTACAAGGGTTGATATAGACCATTTTATTATTATTATTATTATTATTATTATTATTATTATTATTATTATTATTATTATTATTATTATTATTATTATTATTATTATTATTATTATTTCCAACTCCGTAGCGTAACGGCCAGAACTATTAACTGTCGTCGTCAGAAGCCCAGGTTCGATTTTCGGCACTGCCAGAAATTTAAGATTTGCATGTATAAACCCTGATAAAGGTCACAGCTGCATCCTTCCCAGTCCTAGTCCTTCACTCTCCTATTGTCACTGAAAACAAAGAAGACACATGTCTACCACTTACTCGGAGGTTACGGGTTCGATTTCGGCTTTACAAGTATTTTAATCTTGGACAATGGACTGGAACGGGGTCGATTGGACAGAAAGACAGGCAGTAGTGCTCGGGAAGTCGTCACACTTGGCATTTCAATAACTGCAGGCCATTAACAATCGTCTTGGAGGCCAGGGTCCTCAGTGGACATTATTATTATTATTATTATTATTATTATTATTATTATTATTATTATTATTATTATTATTATTATTATTAGGTGCTGCTCATATACTGTATGTCACTGTCGTATTGTATAGTACTGTCAATATTCCAGGAAGTTTTAATATTAGGGATTGTATTTCATACCTAGTAAGGAGTTCAAAAAACGACTTACCGTTCGACCTTTTGTTTTCATTAATTTACATTATATATATTTTTTCTGAAATACAGTTGACCCTACCTTGGCAGGTTCGATCCTGGCTCAGTCCGGTGTTATTTGAAGTTGTCGGTAGATTTACTGGCGGGATGAAATTCCGACACCTTGGTGTCTCCGTAAATGTAATTAGTGGGACGTAAAGCCAATAATATTCATCATCATCATCATCATCATCATCATCATCATCATCATCTGTTTACCCTCCAGGTTCGGCTTTTCCCTCGGACTCAGCGAGGGATCCCACCTCTAACGCCTCAAGGGCAGTGTCCTGGAGCTTCATACTCTTGGTCGGGGAATACAACTGGGGAGAATGACCAGTACCTCGCCCAGGCGGCCTCACCTGCTATGCTGAACAGGGGCCTTGTGGAGGGATGGGAATATTGGAAGGGATAGACAAGGAAGAGGGAAGGAAGCGGCCGTGGCCTTAAGTTAGGTACCATCCCGACATTCGCCTGGAGGAGAAGTGGGAAACCACGGAAAACCACTTCGAGGATGGCTGAGGTGGGAATCGAACCCACCTCTACTCAGTTGACCTCCCGAGGCTGAGTGGACCCCGTTCCAGCCCTCGTACCACTTTTCAAATTTTCGTGGCAGAGCCGGGAAACGAACCCGGACCTCCGGGGGTGGCAGCTAATCACGCTAACCACTACACCACAGAGGCGGACGAATAATATTATTATTTATTTAAATATAGTAGAGCCTCCGTGGCTCAGGCGGCAGCGTGCCAGCCTCTCACCGCTGAATTACGTGGTTCAAATCCAGATCACTCCATGTGAATTTTGTGCTGGACAAAACGGAGGTGCGACAGGTTTTTCTCCGGGTACTCCACTTTTCCCTGTCATATTTAATTCCAGCAACACTCTCCAATATCGTTTAATTTCATGTGTCATTCATTAATCATTACCCCAGAGGAGTGCGACAGGCTTCGGCAGCCGGCACAATTCCTATCCTCGCCGCTTGATGGGGCTTCATTCATTCCATTCTTGATCCGGTCAAATGACTGGAAACAGGCTGTGGATTTTTATTCATTGAAATATAGTCAAGCGTTGATACATTCATCATTTCATCATTGTAAGTTAAAATTAAATGCACAATACACGCCATTCATTGATGAAGTACTCCGTATAGGCCCTATATGGCTGACGTGTATTGTGAATTTAATTTTTCCGTTTTTTAAATTCTCCTCGTGGACATCTTACTCAGTAGAATCACTTGAAATTTAATTAATTAATTAATTAATTAATTAATTAATTTATTTATTTATTTATTTATTTATTTATTTATTTATTTATTTATTTATTTATTTATTTATTTATTTATTTATTTATTCATGCATTTATGCATTTTTGTGAACATTGCAGGTGTTCCTCAGTTATAATGCTCACAACTGTCCGAATATAGCCTACTGTATTTAACAAGTACTACGGTAAATTGAAGAGTATAAACTAATAACAGAACTAAATTCCAAAGGAAAGCGTTTTCCTGGCATTAACAGCTTTGAGTTGAAGCATACGTAGTTGGATTAATTATTCAAAGTACGATTCATAACAGAGATAATAACCAAACCACTTGTAATAAACATATTTACGAAATTGTATTTTAATATTCTCAATTAGATCAACATAATTCACAGCTTACGGACTGCATGTAATCGAGGCAAATACTAGTCATGACCTAACGAAAGCATTATACAGAATCATCAAGGTCCTATAAGAAGAACTCAAGGAATATCTGATAACAAATCTCTTACATTTGTCTTGTTGACAATATCTTCTACATAGTTTTAAAATTTAGATCTGAGGTAAACTTAACTCCTAGAATCTCCAGTATACTTCACGAAATATGTGAAGTAGTTTGCCTTCGATTTCGTATTTGTACCTGATGCTAGTTTTCATGGAGTGAGAATAATTATTTTGCATTTATTTATATTGAAAGGTATATCTTCTTCGGAACGGACAACTGCCATCAAGATGTCCTGTAACACTGCTACGGTGCGAACCATTCCAGGAAGGACGTCTACTAATCCCTGCCGTTTCCCATTGTGTGAAGGGACTGTAACGCTGGGTCATGTCCTGGGTTAACGTCCTGAACGCCTACAGATGAGGAACACTCGGCATCATATAGTTCGACCTCGTATCGATTCAGCGTTAGAGAAGGCGAAACTGTGAGTCCATGCAGAGGTAAATTGCTTGGCGAAAGGTGGAAGCTATAAACGAGCTGATACTTTGTATTTATTAGGCATCTAAAGAAAGCTGTGATCTCTCGACCCAAAGAACGTTCAGCAGTTGATTGTGAGAAGCGGACAAGTCTTCTATGTATTCTGCACTTAAGTGAGAGATATAACGCAACTGATTATACTTGGAAGGTAAGGGGTCACCGCATTAGCGCCCTTTCTGTGAACCAGGAGTCTTCTGCGTCGACTGATCCTGTGTGGCCAGTAATGTGAGGACATTTTAAGGGGAATCTTGAAAGATTTTGTTCATACCTTGAACAATCATGTATATCATAAAATGTAAGTTTTTTATGTGTCATAGACCTATAGACAATTTAGCTAAACACTGTTTCACAAATGATGTTATATTCTGTTTTGTCATACTGTACCTCCATGCTCACCTATTGTGTATAATACCTTGGATAAATATATTTAAAAATATATTTCATCCACATATTTGTCTGACACCTTGGCTGAATGGTCGGCGTTGAAGCCTTAGGTTTAGATGGTCCCGGGTTCGATTCCTGGCCGGGTCGGATATTTTAATCGCTTCTGATTAATTCTTCTGGCTCGGGGACTGGGTATTTGTGTTTGTTCCGACACTTTCCTCTTCATACTAAGATAGCAAACTGCACTACCAACCATACAGGTTTGGCGTCAGGAAGGGCATCCGGCCGTAAAATAGGGTCAAATCCACATTTGCTACACAGTTTGCTGTGTGTAAAAAGCCGTAGTAGTAGTTTTTTTTGCTTTACGTCACACCGGCACAGATAGGTCTTACGGCGACGATGGGATAGGAAAGGCCTAGGAAGTGGAAGGAAGCGGTCGTGGCGTTAATTAAGGTACAGCCCCAGCATTTGCCTGGTGTGAAAATGGGAAACCACGAAAAACCATCTTCATGCTGTCGACAGTGGGGCTCAAACCCACTATCTCCCGATTACTGGATACTGGCCGCACTTAGTAGTAGTAGTAGTAGCAGCAGCAGCAGTAGTAGTAGTAGTAGTAGTAGTAGTAGTAGATTTGATCAATTTATTTAATTCTTTCAAGTGCATTTGCTATTTACTTTACGTCGCACCGACACAGATATGTCTTATGGCGACGATGGGGTAGGAAAGGCCTAGGAAGTGGAAGGAAGCGGTCGTGGCCTTAATTAAGGTACAGCTCCGGCATTTGCCTGGTGTGAAAATGAGAAACCGCGGAAAACCATATTCATGTTGTTGACAGTGTGGTTCGAACCTACTATCTCCCGAATGCGAGCTCACAGCTGCGCGCGCCTAACCGCACGGCCAACTCGCCCGGTCAAGTGCATTTGAACCTTGATACAATCATAATTCGCTAGACGCCCTCCGTATGTGCTAAAGATTGCGGAATCGATTATTTGATTTATTGTACGTTCTGCAACTACTTCGATACTATTTGAGAGAATTTTCGTCTTAGCGACAAATTGTTAAGACTGTCCGCCCGTGTACAATCTTATACAGTATACGTGGATACTGGGGTTCCGCTGCAGATGAGAACTACAGTGGGCCATGGAGGGTATTCCCCTTAGTGGCGGGTGACTAGCCTCTCATTCTTTTCCCAAGCGTTGCACGGCCGAGCTAACGTAGCGTAACGCAAGCCCAGAAAAACTGTGCTCTCCCTGCTTTACTATCTATACAGTGTGGCATGGATCTTTTAAGGCTACATTCCAAGTGTTTTTGTCCATAAAGCGTTTATCGGATTTAGTTCATCGTTAGTGACAGCTGAGGAACAAATCCTCATTTGCCGTTGTTAGCTTTGTGGTAGCGGATGTGTATCTGTGTAAGAGGATTGTCCTTGAAACTCCTCACTTTTACATGGAAATCTCAGTTTATTAAGTCTCATTTTTCTTCCAAATATTATAAGATGGGGCTGTCTATAGGTGTTCGAGGGGAATAGAAACGGTACTTCTATTTCTGGAGCATCCGGGAGATAGTGGGTTCGAACCCCACTGTCTGCAGCCCTGAAGATGGTTTTCTGTAGTTTCTCATTTTCACACCAGGCAAATGCTGAAGCTGTACTTTAATTAAGACCACGACCGCTTCTTTCTGGCTCCTAGGCTTTTCCTATCCAATTGTGGCCACAAGACTTACCTGTGTCGGTGCAACGTAAAACAAATTGAAATAAAGGAACGAATTTGCACCAAGAATGGTGTGAAATTTTTGGTGTAGGGATATACACGTAGTAGTATTGAACAAAACACAAATGGCAGATTCACTATGACATATGATCATTGTCGTGAAGGAAAATCTGTAATAGACCTACTCATTATTTAATTAGGCCTATATGCAGAAGTAAATGGACTAGCCTATTTCATTTGAAAGAGATTACATATTACAGCAGTTTAGTTACCTGACAAATAAAGTAACATTTTAGGTGTTTTAAGTTAGTTGTAACGAATAAACAAAAACAGAAGAGAAACGTTTAGGTCTAATGCATCAAAGTGGTGTTTTACTATGTTTATTTTTATACAAAAGCCATACATATAGAGGGGCTGCCTGGCCGAGGCGGTACAGGCGTGCTCGGTTCGCCCGGAAGGACCTGGGTTCGAATCCCCGTCAGGAAGTCGTAAAATTTAAGAAACGAGATTTCCACTTCCGGAGGTGCATATGGTCATGAGGTTCACTCAGCCTACACCAAAAATGAGTACCAGGTTAATTCCTGGGGGCAAAGGCGGCCGGGCGTAGAGCTAACCACTCTATCCCATCACGTGCCGAGGTTAACAATGGTGGAAGCCTTTACCTTCCACTCCTCCAAGGGCCTTCATGGCCTGTATGGAGGTGACTTTGCTTTTGCTTTTGCATACATATAGGGCTACATGCAGTACATACAATTCCATTAGGCTATATACCGCCATGCCTTTCAGCGTTCAGTCTGTAGGCCTTTGTGAATTAACTAAGCGTCACCACAAACCTCTATTTGGAACGAGCTCTGTGGCCTCCTTTAGTTCCACACCTCTTATCACTAAATCATTAAAAACAGAGTCTAACCCTGGTCTCATTCTTCTCTTACCCTCCATGAACGAGTCCATTATTCTCTTAGGTAACCTAAACTCCTCCATTCGCCTCACATGACCCCACTACCAAAGACAGTTTAAGCCTGTTCGTACAGCTTCATCCATTGAAATTATTCCTAACTTATCCTGTATCTCCTCATTTCGAGTACCTTCCTGCCATCGTTCCCGCCTGCTTGTACCTCGCTCCTTACATGTCTATTACTTGCAACTTATGATTGATATATCGTGAGTTTACCCAGCTTTCACTCCCGTTCAGCAAAGTTGGTCGGAAAATAGACCGATGTAAAGGTAGTTTCGCCGAGAACTCGCTTCTTTGTTTTTCCTTACAGAATAACGTTGTTCACATGAACGAGCAAACTGCTTTAGCTTTACTACATCTCGATTCAGTTTCAATTAGAAGGCTACTACCATCCGGGGATAATTCACATCTTAAGTACTTGAAAAGTTCCACCTGTTCCCGTTTCTATTCTCTACCTAGCATTCCATCCTCGTAGGTTTCTTCCCTACTGACATCAGTTTAGTCTAGAAATGTTAATATTCCTACGACGCTCGCTACACCTCTTTTCAAGCTGCAAGATATTAGATTGCAGGTTTCAGCAGAGTCTGCCACTAAGACCAAGTCGTGGGCATAAGCCAAACTGCTTACTTTTTTCCCGCCAAAATCCCTGCCATATTATACCTTTCATAAATCATACATGGTTCGTCACCATAGGCACTTATTCATCAAACGAATACGAATATGTATTTTGGAACATTACTTGTGTCCTCTCAAGTAGCTGGTTGGAACATTTCTAGACAAGGAGACTGTATTACAGTGATCAAAAGTGAAAGATTACAGCCTTGTCTAAACCCTGTTACTCATTCTACCACCAATTTCCACTGCGGCCCGATTGTTAACGTGTATTTCATTACGGTTGTAGGCCCTGCGTGATTAGTTCTGTACGTTGAGTAATCCCGAAGAGAATTTTATATGTAGGCCTGCAGTAGAATGTCAGTGTAATGGATTTAGAATTAATGTCAACCAGGGTAATTCATTACCCACCACTTGAATCCATCGTGAGAATAACAATAACCTGAAATTTCTCGAAACTCTAATCTTCCAAATTATGTTGTTGTGTCAAAATAAATGTATTTCTTAGATTACCTGTGATAACTTATTCATCGAGCGAGTTGACCGTGTGGTTAGGGTCGCGCAGCTGAGAGTTTGCATTCGGGAGATAGTGGGTTCGAACCGCACTGTCAGCAGACCTGTAGGCGGTTTCCCGTAGTTTCTCTTTTTCACACCAGGAAAATGCTGAAGCTGTACCTTAATTAAGGCCACGGCCGTTCTTTCCCCACGCGTAGCCCTTTCCTATGCCACTGTCGCTATAAGACCTACCTGTGTCGGTGGGATGTAAAGCAAATTAAAAAAACGTATTCCTAATCTCATAATCCCCCAGTACGGCTAACATCGTCTTCCTTAGTACTCGGTCATGTGGCCATGTGCCGTCTTTAATAAAAATAAAATAACTGCATCAGTTTCATTGAAAAAAATTTTCAATTCACTGTTTCATGCAAAATCTTCGTATTCTCACTTCGACAGAAACGTGATGTCCTCATATTCGAGTAGTTTATTTTTATCGAGAGAGATCGTTTGGGTGGGGGGGGGGGTGAAGCTTTCGCATAATAAGCCGGATATATTGTCACCATTATCCAATGAAAAATATCTTTCATTCTTTTCTTTCGGAACATTTCCTTTCAAAGTCGCAATAACAGTAGGTTATGATTTCTTGTAGTATTATTTTCCATGGAAAAATATGGAATTCTCCACATTAAAGCATTAAAATATCGTGGGTCTATATTTTATTGCAATGAGTTTCTAACGCCGACAATATTTTTCTACCTGTTTTCCTATTTCAGAATCCATTACTATCATGCTAATAATGATCCTTGTTCATAAGAAGGTCGGACAGCGTTTGTGTAATACTTTATGCTAGGCTGTCGATTAAATGTTCATTCAGAGTCAGTTGCTTCTGAGGGTCAAAATATTGTATCAAAAGGAGAAAAGTGGCGAGCTAAAAAAAACCGGGTTCCGTTGGGTCCATTCCTGCTCTGCCGCTGTTGAAAAACGTGCAAAATTGATGAATCATCATCATCATAAGCTTACCTGTCAGCGTGTTGCTGTATTCTTAGAGTATTCGTGTTTTAGAATAGAGAAATAAAACCGGTAACACGCTTCAATAGCTCAGAATTGAGCTTCTAAAGTGTTCTGAGGAAACACATCCTTCCATTATCGGACAGCTCATTTGGAGGTCGGAGTATTAGTTGCCAGCAGGACGTCTAGTATAATTGTAATTAGGCTTACTTGTAATTTTCACACTCAGTAACATGATATTTTCATAAATATATGGCAGGGTTATAAAGGAATACGGAGTGGACTTGAACGGCTTAAAAAAATCCATTCTGACTCGAAACGCTGGTTCGATTGCAGGCAAATATAAATAGACCAGTTCCAAACATCATTTTAAGAAAATCTTTCTGTTGTTCTGCCATAGAGAGGCTTTCCTGGCAAGATAGAAATGAAGTCTGTACCAAGGTTCGTATTTGTCTGTCCATGAATATCTGTTGCTTTTACATATCTTCTTAAAGTCCGGCTCCATGGCTAAATGGTTAGCGAGCTGCATTTGGAGGTCCTAGTTTCGATTCCCGGCCGGGTCGAGGATTTTAATCTTCATTGGTTAATTCCAGTAGTTCGTAGGCTGGGTGTGCGTACCGTCGTCAGCATTAAGAATTCATCATAGGTAGGGCCCCATCCCAACAGACGCGCAAGTCACCTATACGATGACTACTCGGAAGATCTGCACCAGGACTATTCGGAGGCCACACGCCATTATTATTACCTTCCTAAACATTTCACAATGGAGGTTTTGGTTTAACGTGAAAAGAATGACATCCTGCTTCGCCTTCTACGTGGCATGTCGCATGTGGCTGAATTATTGTTCGCTGGACGAGTCATCATATAAGCGATGATGTTGCATACGTACAGAGCTGTATGGAAACCTCAGCAGTTTGGCAACATGTTACTGTTGTGAGAACAGAATGGTCGTGAAATGCCTCCTTCATGATTTCTCGCATTCAGTCAACCCTCTCCTTTCACAACATAGTGGACATTTTTCCATTGTTTCTACTCTTGATAAAGCACTTTGGGAATACATCCCTCGCGTACGAATTAGATTGTCATCATCCGCTTGATGAAATGAGATGTATGTTAATTCACTCTTATGGAAAATATAAGGTCAGCGTGTGGGTGTGAGCGTTGTTTATTCATTGGTTAGTTAAATTGATTAACGATATCTCCTAGCACGTGAGTGAAACACAGTTCTAATAATATTTACTATGGCATTACTATAAAGTATTTATTCAACGTCCATTATAAATTATTGAAGCTATTTACCAATTATCTAAGAAGACCTTATACGTCAGTTCCCTTCTACTTTCTAGCCCTTTCCCAGCTGCTTGAGGTCGGCGTAGAACATTAATTAAGCCCAGGTTTACGATCGGATGACTTTCCTGACACCAACCGTATGTGGAGGGATGTCTTCTCTGTTGTAGTGGTTTGTAAATGAAGATGTGTGTTAAGACGAACACAAACATCCGGCCCCCGAGTTAGAGGAAAATCCCCGGGAAACGTACTCGGGGCGCTCTGAACCGAATTCCACTGCGGTGAACATTCGGACAAAGAATCGGACTTTATACACCAATTTTAAATGAATAGAGCAACTTATGTTAGTATTTGTATCCTGCCATTATTCTTATCGTGCCTATCTCCTAATCAGAATTGTGTAGTAATATATAATAATAAGATTAATAATAGTAATAATAGGATGTGCATGTTGGTCATAATGGCCCTTTGCCTGCCAGGTCGACTGCTGCCCATCTATACGACCTACATATTGTCGATTGTCACGTGTTCAGCGTGACGGCATCTTCAGCCTTTTGCTTCGCTTCGTCGACCGGATCTACAGTCTCTTTTATCGAACAGCACGTCAGTTGGTCCCACGGTGTTGAGTGAACCTTCTTCCAGTCGTCAGTCGAGATTTAAAGTCCTTGGAGTGGTCTGGAATCGAACCGGGGCTTCTGGATACGGCGAGTTAACGCAGCTTAACAACAACAACAACAACAACAACAACAACAACAACAACAACAACAATAATAATAATAATAATAATAATAACAATAATAATAATACTATTTGCTTTACGTCCCACTAACTACTCTTTTACGGTTTTCGGAGACGCCGAGGTGCCGGAATTTAGTCCCTTATGAGTTCTTTTACGTGCCAGTAAAGCTACCGACACGAGGCTGACGTATTTGAGCACCTTCAAATACCACCAGACTGAGCCAGGATCGAACCTGCCAAATTGGGGTCAGAAGGCCAGCGCCTCAACCGTCTGAGCCACTCAGCCCGGCAATAATAATAATAATAATAATAATAATAATAATAATAATAATAATAATAATAATAATAATAATAATAGTGGTTTTACGTCCCACGAAATACTTCTACGGTTTTCGGAGACACTGAAGTGCCCGGAGATTGACCCGCGGAATTCTTTTTACGGGTTAGTGAATCTAGAGGCACGAGGCACTTTCGTATACCACCGACGAGAGGCAAAGGAAATTATCTGTAAATGATTTCCAGGCAAATGCTGAGATGAAGTATTTTCTGCTCCACGGATACTTACTTTCAAATTGTAACACACCATTAATATAGTTGGTCAGATAGAATTCACGCACACAATACATACACAGGGCTGATGCCCATGACGTTCCGGGATTCTTTATGGAACAACTTCAAATGCCTTTTAATAAATTCAGGGATGATGAGAGAGGTAATATTAAGCCTGAAATGTGTACTGGAATAAGAAAGAACGCTACGAAGGATGTGTTCATAGATTTAATTTTCAATTTTCAATAAGCTACCGTATGCGTGTTACTTATGCAACCTAATAAAGTAATTACGAATAAACCAACAAATTATTTTCCCTGCTTTTAAACTAGTCTTCCTCTAACTCGAGTTGTTAAGAAACAGCTTTTATGACAGCAATAAATCCCGCGCTGCGTGACAATAAGAGTACCGTATCCCTCATTATCGGTCTAACCTCTAGCATCGCTGTGAAAACTGAATATTTCTGTCTTAAATCTCTCTCTGTGGTCTTCGTCATTGCAGAAAAGCATATAGGCCTAAATACTATTTTAACGACAAAGCAAGAGTGGGAAGACATAGATAAAAAACAAAACTTGGTGGCAGATTGTAGAATATAAGTACAAACTGTGCGCAGTTTTAAGGAAAACAGTAGTATTTTGTGTGGAACAGTCACAGCAGTAGAGGACCTGCGAAACGTAAGAGTTTAAAGAAGCATACAAATGAAGAAGAGTCTTTGTCACACACATATTGATTCAACAAAAAATAAAAAAAGGACAAAAGGAGTTATCTCGTCGGTAGGCCCATAATGTGTACAGAGACAGCAAATTTCCATGAATTTTCACTGATTTGGATTATCCGTGTTCTCCGGTTTTTCATGCACATTTTCCTCTGCATTAGCCCGTAAAACCGGGAGTGTACTGCTTATGACGTGTTTTTGAGTTTTAGCACTGTTCTGTTTTGTAAGGACCTGTTTCTTAACTAATTCGTAAACAGTGAATAGGGACGCTTACACCGATGTCATTCTAGATGAGCACAAACGAACTATTATAAAAGCGCAAATACACAGAGTGTATACCTTCCTCCTCTCCACTGGCCAAGAGTGCGGAAGTTCATTCTAAATTCAATAAGAATTTTACCAACGCACGTCCAAACGTACATTCGTATTTTATTATACAGACTGAGGTTTATGAGATGCTGCAATCGCCGAAGGAAAACCGTTCCACGAAGCATTAAAAAGTAATATTTTAACGGATACGTTGTTAGAATATAAGACAGGAGTAATTCATCGATTAGATTATGTAAAACGAGCGTACCCTTCGTGGCTCAGACGGCAGCGCGTCGGCTTCTCACCGCTGGGTTCCGTGGTTCAAATCCCGGTCACTCCATATGAGATTTGTGCTGGACAAAGCGGAGGTGGGACAGGTTTTTCTCCGGGTACTCCGGTTTCCCCTGTCATCTTTCATTCCAGCAACACTCTCTCCTATCATTTCATTTCATCTGTCAGTCATTAATCATTGCCCCAGAGGGAGTGCGACGGGCTTCGGCAGCCGGCACAATTCCTATCCTCGCAGCAAGATGGGAGCTTTATTCATTCCATCCCTGACCCGGTCACTGACTGGAAAACAGGTTGTAGGTTTTCATTCATTATTTAAAACGAGCAAATGTTATAATTAAAAACAGTTACACGATTTTCACTTTGACCAACAGTTTTAATCATACCAGCATTGAAAAATCAATTTTGTCAGTCTCAAGTCTGTAGAAAACGGGAAAGAAAATGTTGTCAGTTTCTTTGTGCTCAGTGCAAATGAACGAATTCAAATTGTTTGCGCTTTGCTCGGATAAAAAATAGGCTTTTCAGGTACCTTGTGTTCAGTTCGTATTCGTCGGTTGACACTAATGATAGCTGTACAATACTGTTTCCTCAAGCGAAAAGAAAGAAAGAAGGAAAGAAACAAACAAACAAAAAACAAGCAAACAAACAAAACAAACAAACAAAGAGAAATAAAGAAAGAAAGAAAGAATGTGATCAAGCTTATCCGCTACGCCGCCTGTGAGATCTGGTGTTACGCTCGATCTGTGTGTGCTTGCACATCATCGGTGCCTGCATAAGACATGAAGTCTGAATCCGACAGTAGCCTCATGATCATTTCTATCCTCTTTCATTTTAGGTATGGTAGCCAAGTGACATCGTAACTAAGGCGATCGTCGTTGGAAACCCAGCCAATGCATGTGGAGTTCTTGAAATGAGAAGTCATGTCCCTGACGTTCGAATTCAACGTGAAAGTGGAGGTCCCGTGCCCATGATCACTATATCGACAGTCAGAAATCAGATTTTGCTCAGAAATATTGTCACTATGCAAGAAAAAGTATTCTTTGATTATAATAAGACCTCTGACGATGACTTCTTCGTGAAATCCAAATTCTGTCTCGAATATATCACATTCAGAAGCAGATCATATTTTGCACCACACGAAGGAAAAATCGCATCGTTTTTCTCGTGGATAATGTATTTCATTAACAGCTAATAGGTAGGCCTATTGCAAATGTTGACTAGAAGTTGTGTGACGCTTTCAATGATATGAACAACGTTATTCTGTCCCGACTTAGTGGGATAGGTTCTCCTAAGGAACAGGCCTACATTAATATTGTAGAAATTATAGAGCTTCACTTCGTTGTGCATATTTGTACAGTGCATTAATACTTTTATGGGTATTTAACAAATTGCCTATATGTTTCATGAAATGTGGGGAAGTGTGTTGATGACTGTGATTTAGCTGTTGGCTTTCTACCCAGATGGCTGAGGTTTGAATCCCGGTCGACACCGGGTTTTGAATTTTTACTTGAATAATCACTTGATGTCATAACGGCCATCCGGCCCTAAACCTCCCAGCAATATACAAAATAACCGAGCAAGTGGTTCGCCTCACATAGCTATCAAGTTTCATTCGGGGGATAGAGGGTTTGAAACCCACTGTCGGCAGCCATGAAGAAGTTTCTCCGTTGTTTCCCATTTTCACAAGAGAAAATGCTGGAGCTGTACCTTAATTAAAGCCACGGTCGCTTCATCCCACACCTAGTAATTTCGTATACCGTAGTCCGCATAAGACATATCTGTGTCGGTGCGACGTAAAGCAAATTTTTTTTTTTAAAGTTCACAATGAGCGAGTTGGCTCCAGCGACTCCGGAAAAAACCGAAATAAGCTGAAGAGTGTTGTTGTATTTACATTTCATGAAATGGCTCATTTGCGGTGACATATGTATGTAGCCTATAATGAGGAATAAATGTTATTGATGACAACTCCTCTTCCCAATGAAAATCAGTCTAAGTTCAAGGTATGACACAACGGACGTTCCTATCTTACACTAAAACAGTGGCGTTTTGTTTCCTTTTTGTCTGTTTGTTTTACTACTGCTTTAACACATCGAAGGAAGGGAAAAGGCTAGGTTTGGTAGGGTAGTGGCTGTGGCTGTGGCCTTAATTAAGATACAGTCCGAGCATTATACTTGCCTGGTATGAAAATGGGAAACCAAGGAAAACCATCTTCAGGGCTCCCGACGGTGGAATTCGAACCCACCATGTCCCGAATGGAAGCTCACAGCTGCGCGACACTATCCACACGGCCAATTCGCTGTTTGGTAGCAGATGCAGAGAAATATAACGGTGACAGAGAATTTACGCAACACGAAGTAGTGCACGCTACCTAGCTAACCTAACTGATAACACGCAGCAGGTACGAGAGATTTAGATAAGCCACTTGACAGCTTAATTCTCAGCTGTTGAAGGACTACCGTTTAGCCTATAGTTCTTTATGTCGTATCTGTTACATCATTCAGAATTTACAAGAAGAATTGCAAGGGCCGACATAAAAAATGATAATAATAATAATAATAATAATAATAATAATAATAATAATAATAATAAAATAGTTTCGTGTGGCTATTTCTAGCCGGGTGCAGCCCTTGTAAGGCAGACCCTTCGATGAAGGTGGGCGGCATCTGCCATGTGTAGGTAACTGCGTGTTATTGTGGTGGAAGATAGTGTTATGTGTGGTGTGTGAGTTGCAGGGATGTTGGGGACAACACAGATACCCAGCCACCGAGTCATTGGAATTAACCAATGAATATTAAAATCCCCGACCCGGTAATCGAACCCGGGACCCTCTGAGCCGAAGGCCAGTACGCTGACCATTCAGCTAACGAGTCGTACATCATCATCATCATCATAATAATAATAATAATAATAATAATAATAATAATAATAATAATAATAATAATAATAATAATAATAATCTTTTCCTACCGCTTTTCCCACACCTGTTGGGTCGCGGGTGCGAACTGCGTCGCACATGTGGATTTGGCCCTGTTTTACGGCCGGATGCCCTTCCTGACGCCAACCCTATAGGGAGGGATGTGATCACTATTGCGTGTTTCTGTGGTGGTTGGTAGTGTAGTGTGTTGTCTGAATATGAAGAGGAGAGTGTTGGGACGAACACAAACGCCCAGTCCCCGAGCCAGAAGAATTAATCAGAAGCAATTAAAATCCCCGACCCGGCCGGGAATCGAACCCGGGACCCTCTGAGCCGAAGGCCAGTACGCTGACCATTCAGCTAACGAGTCGTACATAATAATAATAATAATAATAATAATAATAATAATAATAATACCGGGCGAGTTGGCCGTGCGCGTAGAGGCGCGTAGCTGTGAGCTTGCATCCGGGAGATAGTAGGTTCGAATCCCACTATCGGCAGCCCTGAAGATGGTTTCCCGTGGTTTCCCATTTTCACACCAGGCAAATGCTGGGGCTGTACCTTAAGGCCACGGCCGCTTCCTTCCAACTCCTAGGCCTTTCCTATCCCATCGTCGCCATAAGACCTGTCTGTGTCGGTGCGACGTAAAACCCCTAGCAAAAAGGAAATAATAATAATAATAATAATAATAATAATAATAATAATAATAATAATAATAATAATAATAATAATAATAATAATAATACCGAGCAATTGGCTGCGCGGTTTGGATCACGTAAGTATCAGCTGGAATTCGGGAGATAGTGGGTTCGAACCTCACTGTCGTCTGCCCTGAAGATGGTTTTCCGTGGATTCTCATTTTCACACCAGGCAAATGCTTGGGCTGTGCCTTAATTAAGGCCACGGTAGGTTGCTTCCTACTCCTATCCCATCGTCACCATAAGACTTGTCTGTGACAGTGTGATGCAAACAAAATTGCAAAAATAAAATAAATAGCAATATCCGTTCTAAGTACTTACAGCCCTGAATACCACTGGTGATGTTGTCCTACTGTAGTTCCTTACCGTATCACAAGCCAAAGACGACGAATTGATGCATTTAAACACTAAGTGCTACTAACCTCAGCCAGCTTGAACCGACTATGTTAATAAATAATAATGTTATTGGCTCTATGTCCCACTAACTACTTGTTCGGTTTTTGAAGACGCCGTGGTGCCGGAATTTAGCCCCACAGGAGTTCCTTTACGTGCCAGTAAATCTACCGACACGAGGCTGACGTATTTGAGCACCTTAAAATACCACCTGACTGAGCTAGGATCGAACCTGCCAAGTTGGGGTCAGAAGGCTAGCGCCTCAAACGTCTGAGCCACTCACCCCGGCACCGACTATGTTGGGAACACGATGACAACGACTATCTGACACTACCATTAAGGTCGATCTTCGTTATACAAAAAGAATTCATTACGCTGAAGTTATCAAGTGAAGTCATTCAAATGGAAAATGTAGAACAGCATATAGACCTGTGACTTGATGTGTATTTATCCTGCGCCACTGACGGATGTAGCCTACTTGGTTGCTCGGATAACCCAATAAATCTGGGGTGTGAAGTTATTGTGATTGGAATATTTAATTTTCATATAGCATATATTATTTCTTTCTTGCGACTTCTGTGAAGAATCAGGTGGTCATTCCCATGTCATCATGTCAGCCTATTTTGTAGACCCCCTAAAATTTATGCTCTACTGTATATGTTAGCAGTGGCATTTTTGTAGTTAAAGGCTCATTAAGGAATAACTGACTGTGCAGCATCTATAGATGTGATGAGTTTTCGTAATAGCGGTAGGCCTATAACAGGAACTGTTTATAGAGGCTCGTACTTACGTATTGTCATTTCTCACAACCTGTAAATCAATTCTTAACATGTTTTGAAAACGCGATAAAGGCGAAATTTACTCAAAATGCGAAATTTATACTAAAATGCGGTATAAATGTGAAATCGCCGGTATTTCCAAATAAAACTTAGGGGCTATTAATGTTCTTTATTCCCTTGTGGAAACTTGGACCGAGGAGTTTCTGCCATCCTTGGACGCCTGTAAATGCTCTTGGCTGTTAACGTCAAATACCCAGAGTTTGCACAAGCAACTCTGCGATGTATTTGGGGTCCTACCAAGATTCTAAAAGCTGAAAGATTAGCAAGTACAATTTAATTGTAAGTGATAGGAGAACACGAATGCCAGAAAAAAAATATTCCGGTATGTTCTATGATTTCTTTCAAAGTCTGTCATGAAAATTTAGTGGATTTTATATATATTGGACAACAAATTTGTCTTAAATGGTCTACTGAATGGGAAACTTCTTAGCTTCATGAAGGTAGAGCTTATGTTATGGTAAAACCAAACATCCCTTCAAACTCATGATTTTCCAAGCTTCATCGATTACGAGGTCTAATTGTTTCACTCATTAGAATGAGGTTAGATTATGGTGGATACCCTCACATCTTCAATTATTATTGGAGTTTTGGGTTCACTGCTCTGTCGTTGTCAGGATGTAATGGACGGTGATCTCAACCGTTTCATATTTAAGTGTAGGTTCTTTGATGTTTCTCGAAACCTCTTTCTGTCTGAACGCGATATCTACTAATGTCATTCCTGACCAGTGCTACATTAGGTTTGTTTGGCGTTGCAAAAGTAAATAAATAAATAAATAAATAAATAAATAAATCGGGTACGGGTGCGGGTGCGAACTGAGTCGCACATGTATTTGGCCCTGTTTCACGGCTGGATGCCCTTCCTGAAGCCAGCCCTATGTGGAGGGATATAATCACTGTTACGTATTTCTGCAGTGGTTGGTAGTGTGGTGCATTGTCTGAATATGAAGAGGAGAGTGTTGGGAGAAAACACAAACAGACAGTCCCCGAGCCGGAAGAATTAATTAGGTGCGATTGAAATCCACGACCCGGCCGGGAATCGAACCCGGAACCCTTTGAACTGAAGGGCTCAATATTGACCATTTAGCCAAGGAGTCGGACAAATAAATAAATAAATAAATAAATAAATAAATAAATAAATAAATAAATAAATAAATAAATAAATAAATAAATAAATAAATAAATAAATAAATTCCATGGCGCTACAGACTTAACGGGCCTTGGTATACCAAGCGACCACTGCTCTGCCCGAAGGCCTGCAGATTACGAGGTGACGCATGGTCAGTTCGACGAATCCTCTCGGCCGCTATTCTTAGTTTTCTATACCGTGGCCGCCCTCCCGCCGTTAGATAGCTCCTGAATTGTAATCACGTAGGGTGAGTGGACCTTTAACCAACCCTCAGGTCCAGGTAAAAATCACTGACCTGGACGGGAATCGAACCCGGGGCCTCCGGGTGAGTGAGAGGCACGCTGCCTTCATACCCCTGGCCCGGCAATTAAAAATAAATGGAGAATTTTGTTATATTAAATGAAATTTTTTTGCTAGTTGCTTTACGTCGCACCGCCACAGGTAGATCGTATGGCGACGATGGGACAGGAATGGGAAGGAAGCGGGCGTGGCCTTAATTAAGGTACAGT
The DNA here is from genome assembly GCF_040414725.1 of Anabrus simplex. Classification (NCBI taxonomy): domain Eukaryota; kingdom Metazoa; phylum Arthropoda; class Insecta; order Orthoptera; family Tettigoniidae; genus Anabrus; species Anabrus simplex. The sequence continues at coordinate 147,685,021 of NC_090266.1, forward strand.
CCCAGCATTTGCCTGGTGTGAAAATGAGAAACCACGGAAATCCACTTTCAGGGCTGCCGACAGTGGGGTTCGAACCCACTATCTCCCGGATGCGAGCTCACAGCTGCGCCCTCCTAACCGCACGGCCAACGCGCCCGGGCATTCTTATTTTACCTCTTAGCTCTATGATAATGCGATTTTAATTTTTCGTTAATATTATCCAGAGGCATTACCTGTCTGAATTAACTCAACCTATGTTTTTCTACAAAACGCTATGAAATGCTAAATAACAAGTGTATGGATGCTACAAAACTCTAAATGTACAGATCAGAATGCTAAATTTCTTATTAAAACGCTGAAAATCACCACCACTAAGCACATCACAGGCATATAGGGAGAAATGTGAGATGCCTGTCAACGACCTGTTCAAGTCGCGTGTGAGTGTTCTCCTAGTTAAGCGCTGTCTTAACGAAACCGACAGTCAACAGGCACCGTTCGGTTCATTTGATGTTATGTAACTCAGCACATTCAATCCCCGAACACACATTTCTAGCCAGCGTTGATTATCAAAACCTTCACTTTCTTTTAGAGAAGAAATCTTACAAATGACAAAGTTGGGAATGTAAGTGATGTTCCATAAATTCTCAACAAATAGGCCTATATCAGCTCAAGAGGATAGAGAATAAAGTGCTAAATATTTTGGACGATATATAATTCAACATTGGAGCAAAATGTGCGTAACGCGGGTGATACATATGTGTCTGTGTGTGTTTATTGTCAGATGTTTATTGTCGCACTAACTCGTATACGTTTTCAGAAAAGACAGCGGTCGTGGCCTTAAAGTATAACTGACCGAGCTCGATAGCTGCAGTCCTTAAGTGCGGCCAGTATCCAGTAATCGGGAGATAGTGGGTTCGAACCCCACTATCGGCAGCCTTGAAGATGGTTTTCTGTGGTTTCCCGTTTTCACACCAGGCAAATGCTGAGGCTGTACCTTAATTAAGGCCACAGCCATTTCCTTCCCACTCCTAGCCCCTTCCTACGCCATCGTCGCAATAAGACCTATCTGTGTCGGTGCGACGTAAAGCAACTTAAAAAAAAGTGTAACTGAAAGATGATCGTGTTACATAGATCCTGTTTGGCAGAAAGTCACATAAAATATTATGTTAAAATATTTGGGCAAAGAGAGAAAAATATGATTATAATATTAATGCTGCTGAATGCAAACCTTCCATGTCAATTTCTGATGTTTTTAGATTAAAACATGTAGAACCTACACATTCACAATGTTGTCCTGAATCTGCTGCATAAAGTCCGACTCGTTGGCTGAATGGTCAGCGTACTGGACTTCGGTTCAGAGAGTCCCTGGTTCGATTCCCGGCCGGGTCGGGGATTTTAACCTTCATTGGTTAATTCCAGTGGCTCGGGGGCTGGGTGTTTGTGCTGTCCCCAACATCCGTGCAACTCACACACCACACACCACTATCCTCCACCACAATAACACGCAGTTACCTACATATGGCAGATGCCGCCCACCCTCATTGGAGGGTCTGCCAAGCAAGGGCTGCACCTGGCTAGAAATAGCCACACGAAATTATTATTATTGCATAAATATCCTTCGTCAATTTTTCTCTCAATTCTTTCTCATACAAGATTATGTTTCTGACTCCTGTATCTTCTCTTCCTGACCTTTTCCCAGTTTCTCGGAGTCGGCAATCGATGTTAATTTGGCTCATTTTTACTGCCAGATGTCCTTCCCGGCGCCATCCCTACGTGGAGTACTTCTGTTGTGGTTGGTACTGCGGTGGGTAAATGGACAGGAGTGCACTAAGACTAAACCCTTGCCTCGGAGGCAATTAACACCGCGTGAACCTAACCCTGGAGCCTCTGAACCGGAGACTAGTACGCTGACCATTCAGCCAAGAACCCTGACTTTTCTAACTCCTATATCATAGTAGCCTATAGTCTAAAATTTAGAATTATTTCTTCCTGTCTTCTGTAAAGTTACCGCTTTGACATACTGTACAAGGTTTGTTTTCTGCATCATCGATACCGACATGCATAAATTAAGCCTTCTAGCTTAGGCCTACTGGGAATTTCGTGTAAAATCTCCGACAGGCAGAGACAGACTGATGGGACACCATAAAACTTATGATATATATAATATAGATAGATAGATAGATAGATAGATAGATAGATAGATAGATAGATAGATATACATAGATAGATAGATAGATCTATTCTTATTCCTGGCCAGTTCCCACTCGCTTGGGGTCGGCACATTCTGTGAATTTGGACTAGTTTTACAGCTGAATGGCCTTCCTAACGCCAACTCTGTGTGGAAGGATGTGTTCATTTTGTGCCGGGCTGAGTAGCTCAGTCGGTAGAGCGCTGGCCTTCTGAGCTCAAGTTAGTAGGTTCGATCTTGGCCTCAGTCTGGTGATATTCGAAGGTGCTCAACTATGACAGTCTCGTGCCGGTAGATTTACTGGCGTGTAAAGTAAGTTCTGCGGTACAAAATTTCGGCACCGCGGAGTCTCCGAAAATCAGAAAAATAGTTAGTGGGATATAAAGCCATTATTATTATTATTATTATTATTATTATTATTATTATTATTATTATTATTATTATTATTATTATTATTATTATTATTATTATTCCTTCTGCGTGTTTCGGTGGTGATTGGTAGTGTGGTGTGTTGTATGTAGGTGAAGAACCAGAGTAGTTAAACTACGTGGTTAAAATCGCTGGAATCCATCCCGGGTCCTTTGAAACGAAGGCCAATTTTCTGACCATTCAGCCAAGGACCGGACAGATAGATAGATAGATAGATAGATAGATAGATAGATAGATAGATAGATAGATAGATGGATAGATAGATAGATAATACAGGATAAAATGTGCCGAATTATTTTCTCGGGAACAAAATAGGGATTGGCTAATTATTCCAAATCTACTGATGATTGGGACATTCCATCCTCTACATGAAACACTATTACAGTATTTTATCAGATTACCTATGCAGACGAGCGTCCTTATGATTTATGCTTGACCCACCCTGAAACTCAGCTGTTAAATCCGCTCCAATGTAGGACCGAGAAGCCACGCCCGTCGGTGATCCGAGGCTCTTATTCGGTGCGGTTGTACAACATTCCTCCTCCAGAAAAATATGTGAATAGTAATATTTCAAGTCTGAGAGAATCCACCCTAATGCTAGACACCAAAACTCATGGTAGCACAGACCCCACACAAGTTGTTTGCACCAAAATGTGTCAAGCCCCTAAATATGATTCAGCAACAGCTGCAGCGAAGTTCTATGCTGGACCACCCTCGTGGAGGAATGGAGGACCCGCCCCCTTTTAGACGGACTCATGTTAAATTATCCGGTGATTGGAGACCTAGCGTTTTACTGCACCAGCCTGAGCAAATCCTTTTCTGGAGATGTTGGTAAAGGTCCGGCGTGGGATAGTGCTGGAAGGGGAGAGGGGAACAAGTAGAGAGAGAGAGAGAGAGAGACGAGAGAGAGAGAGAGAGAGAGAGAGACTGGCAGAAAGTTGATATCGATCCAAGGTCGCCTCAGCCTCTTGCGCGCGCTGTAAAATGCCTAGTCAATTACAGGCTGTTGTTTTCTAATAGAAGGAGCGCACAGCGGCTTTTTTCGACATCATATTGAGACAGATCATAAAACCTGTTCTTCTTTTCCTCAGGTTGATGTGTATGCGTAAGGTGTGAAGAGTATTTATCTGCAGCCGTTCACTTCATGTGCATCTTTCGTCGCGTTTCATGCGAAGAATTCTAATACATCCTATCCTGTACAGCTCCAGGAGCCACATCTGCCCTTCACTCCCTCACATACAACAGAATGAATTATTATTTCGTATTTGTTAATAGATCGACGTTGTTTTGTGTAAGAGGCGATTTCCGTACTCCTTCGAATTCTAGTATTTCTTACATGAATATCCTATAATCAAGTGAAAGAAGCCGAGATTTATAAGAGTAGATTTCATGATGAATATCAACGAGGCTTGCCGCAGACGTCAGCGTTTAACAGTTCATTGGCTATTCTGGCCTCATCCTCGACCATTTTACTACATTGCAGATACCAGAGGACATACTGTTACAGCCGAGTGGAGGCCAAGTTAAGGTAGTACTTTATTTTCCTCCAGTTACCCGCTCAGCATGTACATTTCCTATTACATGTTGTACCATTCATTTTCAAACAGTGACAATGACCGATCAGTGTGTTAAAGCTTCCCCCTCCAAGGCCATACACGTACAGGCCAGCCGTTCGCCATAACTGAAATAGGGTTCCGTCCTTCCTTACTCCTGCTCCAGGAAAATGGTATGCTAGTGTTTTTCTCATAGGATATGTCACAGGTACTTTCCCGGTCCCCTCACTAAACTGTACAGAGGCAGTTCAGTTGTGGGTTAATGCCAGACACAAGAAACACACTTTTCCAATCTAAAATGGCACAGACAGGTGTGAACAATAGCATGAGAGCGCTGGAAGCGAGGAGATAAAGGCTAAGTTAGCAATAAATTTGATGATTGATGCTGTAGCCTACTTACAAACCGACTTCGGTGGTAGGATCATGTGAGGGGAGTGGAATAGGTCATCTGAGAGGATAACGGAATCGGCCGTGGAGGGTAAGAGAAGTAGAGGGAGAAATGATAACGATGGTTAGACTCAGTCTTAATGATTTAATTACAAGGTGTGGAGCTAAAAGAGACCACAGAGCTAGTTGAAAATAGAGGGTTATGGAGGCGCAGTCTCTTTTTAGTTAATTCACAGATTCTTGCAGGCTGAAAAGCACAAGAGTCTAAAAGGTAAATGTATGTATGTATGTATGTATGTATGTATGTATGTATGTATGTATGTATGTATGTTAAAATTAACCAAAACACCAGAACGACAGTAAATGCCATTCAGTTTTCTCCAGCTAGAGGCCGCCCAAAAACCAAAAAACCGAACCCCATGGCGCAACAGCCTCAAAGGACCATGGCTTACAAAACGACCACTGCTAAGCCCAAAGGCCTGCAGATTATGAGGTGTCGTGTGGTCAGCACGTCGAGTTCTTTCGGCCGTTATCCTTAGCTTCCTAGGCCGGGGCCGCCATATCAACGTCAGATAGCTCCTCATTTGAAATCGTAATCACGTAGGCTGAGTGGACCGCGAACCAGCCCTCAGATCCAGGTACAAATTCCTGACCGGGCCGGGAATCGAACCCGGAGCCTCCGGCTAAAGGCCATCCAGTGGCTAATAAATAATAATGTTTTTGGTTTTAGGTCTCACTAACTATGTTTACAGGTTTCGGAGGAGCTGAGGTGCCGGAATTTCTTCCAAAGGTAGTTCTTTTACATGTTGGTAAATCTACCGACATTAGTCCGACTGTATTTGAGCACTGGACTCAGCCCAGATCGAACCCACCAACTCGGGCTCAGAAGGCCAGTGCTTCTATCATTCGTCTGGATCATACATATTCGAAATATACATGTCGTTGTTATTATTATGATATTTCTGAAGGTTGGTTGTTCCGAATTAATTCGTGACTGTTTTAAATATTAAAGACAAATAAATAAATAAAGAAATAAAATAAATAAATAAATAAATAAATAAATAAATAAATAAATAAATAAAATATATGGTTCCTCAAAAGTGCAGTTGAATCTTTTACAGCTACCAAGGCTACCATATTCATTAAGTCAGTATCTAATACGAACAGCTTACGGAATTACCCCAAATCTGTTTGCTATTGTGCTTCTAACTACAACCACAGGACTTAATATTTCTGAATTCCATTCATGATCATTCGCACATAACATGTAGGCTATTAACTTCAACACCTGTGCAACATCTTGAAGTTGTAAATGGCAACATATTGGACATAGCCTATTTAAGTTATGTGTCACTTTCTATGCGATTACATTGTAATTATTATGCTACACTGCTTGTAGTGGAATCTTCTTATTCTTATTCTTCTGCCATTTACTGACATGTGACATAACTCCTGCTGGACTAAATTCCAGCACCTCGGTGTCTCCGAAAACCGTAAAATTAAACTAGTTAGTCGGACGTAAAGGTATTATTATTATCATTATCGTTATTATTATTATTATTAGTAGTAGTAGTAGTAGGCTATACAACTTTTCCCCACACTGTGGTGGGATTGCGGGCGCAAAGTGTGCTACACACATACACTGATTAACCAGAACATTGTGACCACCTACCTAATAGCCGGTATGTACACCTTTGGCACGGATAACAGCGGCGACGCGTTTTGGCATGGAAGCAATGTAGCCTTGGTAGGTCGCTGGAGGGAGTTGGCTCATCTGCACTCACAAATTACCTAAATCCCGTAAATTTCGGGGGGAGGGAGATGATTTCTGACGCCACGTTCATTCACATTCCAGATGTGTTCGATCGGGTTAAGATCTGGCGAGTTGGGGAGCCAGCACAGCAATTGTTACTCGCCACTGTGTTCCTCGAACTACTCCATCACACTCCTGGCCTTGTGACATGGTGCATTATCTTGCTGAAAAATACTACTGCCGTTGGAAAACATGATCGTCATGAAGGGGTGTACGTGCATTGCAACCGGTGTACGATACTTCTCGGCTGTCATGGTGCCCTGCACTAGCTCTACTGGACCCATAGATGCCCACGTGAATGTTCCCCAGAGCATAATTGAGCCGCCGCCAGCTTGTCTTCGTCCAGCACTACAGGTGTCAAGGAGCTGTTCCCCTGGAAGACGACAGATTCGCTTCTTCCCGTCGGCATGATAAAGAAGGTATCGGGATTCATCTGATGTTAGTTCCGCCTCAGTTCGCCGCCTGTCCTGTTTTACCAGACTGTCCAGCCCACGACGCCCGACATATGAAATGAGGGGTGGCCGCCCAACCCCTCGACGTTTGGACGCGGTTTCACCTAGGTTTCGCCACTTGTTGAAGACACTCACCACAGCACTCCTTGAACAGCTGACAAGTCGTGCAGTTTCAGAAATGCTCGTGCCGAGCCCCCGGGCCATCACAATTTGCCCTCGGTCAAACTCAGGTAGATCGCGCGCCTTTCCCATTCTACACACTGCCGTGCGTGTGTCGGTCTAGCAGTCATTCCTCGTCAGGTGACGCTGTTATCGTCTGGACGGGTTTATATCGATAGTAGGTAGGTGGTTATAATGTTCTGGCTGATCACTGTATGTGAACTTCAATCAGTCAATACTGGTCTGCCTTCAGGACAGTCGCCCAGGTGGCAGATTCCCTATCTGTTGTTTTCCTAGCATTTTCTTAAATCATTTAAGAGAAATTCCTCCTGTTTTACGGCCTATGCTGCGGGGATATATTCGTCATTACGTGCTTCTGCGCTGGTTGGTAGGGTGGTGTGTAGTACGAATATTAATGGGAGTGTATTGGGACAAACACAAATACCCAGTTCCCTAGTCAAAGGAATTAACCACATGCGACTAAAATCCCCGACCGGGACCCTCTGAGCCAAAGGCCTGGTCATTCAGCCAAGGAGTAGGCCACTAATTTTAATGGAATATTTTAAGTTAACACTTTATAAATTTTGAGTGAATTCCTGAATGACTGCGTTGTAATTACTGTATATGGAAGGCCATATTTTAACTAAATTTCGTATGAATTCCTGTGTGTTTGTTTCTGATTAAGGTGTCACACTACTCGAAGGCCATTTTTTGATTGTAAATGTTTTTGTTTCTTGTTTTCACGTATTTCTTCTTCATCATCTTCTTTCTTTCTTCTTTCTTTCTTAATCCGTTTACCCACTAGGGTTGGTTTTTTCCTCGGAGCGTCAGACTTTGGGCCGGGCGATAAAACTGGGCAGGAGGACCAGTACCTCTCCCAGGTGGCCTCACCTGCCATGACGAACAGGGGCCGTGGTTGGGGGGGGGGGGGGATGGGAAGATTGGAAGGTATGCCAAGGAAGAGGAAAGGAAATGGCCTTGGCTTTAAGGTAGCCTACCATACCGGCATTTGCCTGGAGAAGTGGTAAAACATGGAAAACCACTTCCAGGATGGCTGAGGTGGGAATCGAACCCACCTCTACTCAATTGTCCTCCCGAGGCTGAGTGGACCCCGTTAAAGCCCTCGTAGCACTTTTCAAATTTCGTGGCAGAACCGGGAATCGAACCCGGCCCTGTTGGGGAGGGGGCAGCTAATCACGCTAACCACAACACCGCAGAGGCGGACATCTTATTTTATGATCACAAAATTCATTCTTTTCATACAAGTTCTCGTAATATAGAATTTCCATTATAGAAAACTATAGTCGGAATCTCCTGAAAATTCCTTGAATTATACGGAATGGTTTCACGTTTTGGATCACTAGACAATATGTGTTTGTGACGATATGCACCATTTATTGAGGACTGCTTTCCCCCTGTTTTCGAAATAAGGATTAACTTGATGAGATTTTAATATGAAGTCACGTTCTTGCGGTCTACAGTTTAATGTTATTGGTTTTACGTCCCACTAATTACTTGTACGGCTTTCCGAGACGCCGCGGTTGCGGAATTTTATTTTACGTGCCAGTAAAATTATCGACACGAGGCTGACGTATTTTAGCACCTTCAAATACACCTGACTGAGCTGGGATCGAACCCGCGAACTTGAGGTCAGAAGACTAGCGATCTGTCATCTGAGCTACTCGGCCCAGCAGTCTGAAGCTTAACGTCACATTATCACGTACATCATTTCGGCACAATTACCAGTACACCGTCGGAGATAGTAAGTTACATGTTTAGTTACATTAATAGACTGTCCGACTCCTGGGCTGAATGATCAGAGTTGAGGCCTTCGGTTCAGAGGGTCCCGGGTTCGATTCCTGGCCGGGTCGGGGATTTCAATCGCGTCTGATTAATTCTTCTGGCTCGGGGACTGGGTGTCTGTGTTTGTCTCAACAATTTCCTCTTCATATTCATACTACACTACCAAGCACCACAGAAACACGCAATAGTGATTACATCCCTCCATACAGGGTTGGCGTCAGGAAGGGCATCCGGCCGTAAAACAGGACCAAATCCGCATGCGTGACACAGTTCGCACCCGCGACCCCACAAGTGTGGGAAAAGCGGTAGAAAAAGAAGTTACTTTTATAGCCTCTTTTGATTCAGAACATGTTCGATTTCCTTGACCCAGGCGGTTGAAAAAGGTAAAACTTTGGTTCGTATCCGAGTTGTTTCGTTAAAATTCAAGAGAAGTGTGGAAGTACTGCACGCAGGAAGAGTCTACGAAAGGCATCGTCAACTGGCCTCTAGTTTTGTTTAGTGATCCCTGTCGAAGGCTGGGTGGTGGCGTTGTGCATGCGGGTGGAGTGAGCTCGTTCACTCCAGTTCATACTGGTGGATTGGTTGACGGGGTACTTTACAAGCAAAGATCCCTAATATTGAACAGATTGTGAAGGCAAGGCGAATTCAGAAGTCAAGAAAAACTAGCACTAATGACAGGGAAAAGTAATTTTCATTTCTAGTTAATTTCATAAATGTTTTTTGAGAAAAAGGAAGTTTTTCTATTGCTTTCCATTTAACAAGGACGTGTTACAAATAATGCTAGAAAAATGTATTTTTAATATTACCACATTAGTATTGTAATTGTTTGTCACTATTTTTCAGTATATTTTGATGTAAGGCTCCATGGCGTGCTGGCCTTTGGGCCAGAGAGTCCCGGCTTCGATTCCCGGCCGGGTCTGGGATTTTAACCTTAATTGATTAATTCCAGTGGCTTGGGGACAGGGTGTGTGTGGTGTATTCAGCATTAGACATCATCCTAGGTAGGGCCCTCATCTTCACAGAGATGCAGGTCGCCTAATAGGCCGTCTACGAGCAAAAGACCAGCACCAGGCCTCTCCGGAGGCCATACGCCATTGTTATTACTATATTTTGATTTCCGGCTCCATGGCTAAATGGTTATCGTACTGGCCGTATATCACAGGGGTCCCGGGTCGGATTCCCCGCAGGGTCGGTAATTTTAACCATCAAGAGGGTTGGCGTCAGGAAGGGCATCCGGCCGTAAAACAGGGCCAAATCCACATGTGCGACGCAGTTCGCACCCGCGACCCCACAGGTGTGGGAAAAGTGGCAGGAAAAGAAGAAGAAGAAGATTGTTTAATTTAGCTGACCCGGGGGCTGGGTGTTAAGTGTCGCCTTCAACATCATTTCATCCTCATCACGACGCGCAGGTTGCATACGGGAGTCAAATGAAAAAAGATCTGCACCTGGCGAGCAGTACATGTCTTCGGACACTCCCGGCACTAAAAGAGATACGCCATTTCATTTTACTATAATTTTATAGACTAAAACATTTCTGTTACAATAAGAAAGGGAAAGAATTAGGGCGTGTTTCTGTGACGACAATTGCAGGCCTACTTACGAGTTATGCCTAGGGGTAGTGATGTTAAGCGTTCTGAAATCGGTAATATAGTAATTTATTTTTACATTTAATATTTTATAGCGTGTATACATTTTTAATTTAACGTCTTACAGCGCCTTGAAAAATAACTTAGATTTGAATTAATTCAGATAAATGGATCTATGTAATGTATCTCGGTAATATTAATAAATATCAAACAAATCCCATGGCGCTGCAACCCTGGTGGGCCTTGGCCTACGAAGCGACCCGAAAGCCTGCAGATTAGAAGGTGACACATGGTCAGTGCGACGAATTCTCTCGGTCATTATTCTTGGCTTTCTAGACCGGGCCGCCATCTTACTGTCACATAACTCCTCAGTTGCAATCACGATGATCGAGTGGATATCGAACCAACCCTCGGATCTCAGAACCAGGTAAGAATCCCTGAATGGCGGGGAATCGAACCTGGGGCCTCTGGGTGGGAGGTAGGTACGTTATTACTAGACCGTGGGGCTGGCTGATAATCTGAATGTAGAATTTAAAATCTCCTTTGCAGAGAGCCAATAGTAAAATGAAAATATATTAAGTTTATTAACTGTACACTTAGGCTACTGTATTTTAAACTGAAATAGACTAAAGCATAACAGAGAAAGAACACATTTATGTTGATGCAAAATCAGAATAGTAAAAAGAATATTAACTTAAGTCATGTTCATGAATCGGTGACACTGGTAAAGAAAATCATACAACATGCCTGAACATTTAATTCTGTCATTCCTGTTCTATCACCTTCAATGAAACTATTTACTGAAATATTTGTCAACATGTTCAGTCTAAGTATCACCCTAAATACGTAGCCTACGCTACAGTGCTGCTTGGGCACTCCAATATTTTAGTTTGACAGCCAACTGCATTAGCAGGTAGTCCAAGTCGGCACAAACACCTCAGTTTAAATGTTCAGAAGAAGAATAAAAAAATCCTCGGTTTCACACTTGCATCGCATTTTAGTAAAACTTAAGCTTACGCATTTTGAGTATATTCCGCATTTTATTACATTTTCAAAACAGAGTAGCATGTAGTTTACATGTCGTGAATAATGTAAATACGCTAGTACAAGCCTTTATACTTCGTAAGCATTTCGGCTAATATCGGTGTTGCGAAAATTCACCACAGTCAGTCATGGCTAATGGCAGTATTCATTTTTGTTAGTTTTGTATGAATTTTAATACATTTACTTATTCTCCTGTTGAAGGAAAGAATACTTTTCTGTGTTAAATTGGTATGAAGGAGAACCATGAATTGTATCATTCAAATCTTTCTTATCTTTAAGACGTCGTCTCCAAACGGAGGTAGACGATCCACACGGTCAGCTCCGATCTTGAAGTTGCAGCCATGCTGTGTGGATTTATTGAAATATATCTCAGGATCTTTAATGCAGTCGTTTCCCGTAGCCTTCTGCATCCTAATGCCGTTGACCAAACTGTCAACACATGGCTAATGTGACCCAAACATACCTCTGGATACAATATTTAAGGTATTATGCCACTGGAAACCTTTGGAGGAAGGAAAACTAAGTGTATGAACATTAAGAGGTCAGATGGACAACCACTTCTAGGGAAATAAGACAAGGTAGAATGATGGCAGGAACATATCCAACAGTTATATCAAGGTAAGGACGTAGATAATTTGGTTCTGGAAGAAGAAGAGGCTGTTGATGCTGATGAAATGGGAGACCCAATTTTGAGGTGAGAATTGGACAGAGATTTCGGAGACCTAAAAAGGAACAAGGCACCTGGAATTGATGACAGTTGCTCTGAATTACTGACTGCTTTAGGAGAAACCACCATGGCGAAGGTGTAAGATGTATGATACAGGAGAAGTGCCATCCGATTTTTGGCAGAATGTTGTTATACCTATTCCTAAGAAAGTCGGTGCTGATAAGTGTGAAAACTACCGCGCCGTTAGTTTAGTAGCTCACGCCTGCAAAATTTTAACACGTACTATTTGCAGAAGAATAGAAAGACAAGATGAAACTTAGTTGGGAAAAGATCAATTTGGCCTCAGAAGAAATGTACGAACACGTGAAGCAATCCTGACTTTACGTCTGATCTTAGAGGACCGAATTAAAAAGGATAAGCCCACGTGCATGGCGTTCGTAAATCTAGAAAAGGCATTCGATAATGTTAATTGGATCAAGCTATTTGTGATTCTGAAGGTGATCGGGATCAGACACCGTGAAAATAAAATTGTCTTCAATCTGTACACAAATCAGTCTGCAGTGATAAGAATGGAGGGCTTTGAAAAAGAAGCAGCAATCCAGAAAGGAGTGAGGCAAAGCTACAGTATGCACCCCCCCCCCCTCCTTTTCACCGTTTATATGTTATCGAACAGGCGCTAAAGGAAATCAAAGAAGAATTTGGAAAGGAAATCTCAGTCTAAGGAGAGGCAATCAAAACCTTGAGATTTGCCGACGATATTGTTATATTTGAGACTGCTGAAGATCTGGAGGAACTGCTGAATTGTATGGACAGAGTCTTAGAGGAGGAGTATAAGATGAACATAAATAAGTCCAAAACAAAAGTAATGGAGTGCAGTCGAACGAAGTGAGGTGTTGCAGGAAATATTAGATTAGGAAATGAAGTCTTGAAGGATGCAGATGAATATTGTTACTCGGGTAATAAAATAAGTAACGATGGCAGAAGTAAGGAGGACATAAAATGCAGACTAGCACAAGCAAGGAAAGCCTTTCTTAAGAAAAAAACGCTCACTTCGCACATTGATATAGGAATTAGAATTTGGTATGAATCGTGTCATTGTATGAAAGTGACACATGGATGATAAGTAGCTCAGAAAGAAAGAGAAGAGAAGCATTTGACATGTGGTGTTACAGAAGAATGCTGAAGGTGAGATGGATAGATCGAATAACGAATGAAGAGACAGTGAAAATAATTGGTTAGAGGAGGTAGATTTTGCTAATTTGACGAGAAAATAATAGGACATTCATTAAGACACTTGTTCAGTAGGTTTTTGAGGGAAGTGTAGGCTGTAATAACGGTAGGGGTAGACCAAGATATGCATATGGCAAGCAGATTAGAGCAGATGTAGGATGCAGTAGTTTCATCGAAATGAAAAGATGAGCACAGGATAGGGTGGTATGGAGAGGTGCTTCAAACCAGTCTATGCACTGATGACTCAACATCACAGAATTAAAATATTTTTAAATATAATTTTCTTTAAAATTGCCGAGCGGAATGGTTCATCCCTTTTAGGAAGATGGCTGTTTTAAGGTCTCTTATCCTTCCCGCACAAGAAGAGAGCTGCTCGAAGTGGCTTCCTAGATATTAGCAATGCAGAGCGACTATCACGTAGGCTGGAGTTTGTCGCTTACAGGAGCCTGCCGTGAGTGCAGCAGGGTAAGGGGGAATGAATCAGGTAGTAACAGTGGTGTAGTGCCAGGCAGTTAACGATTGAATCGGTATCGTAACTTTAATTAAAAGATACATTTAAAAACAAATTTATTTTATTTTAAATAATAATAATAATAATAATAATAATAATAATAATAATAATAATAATAATGTTATTGTCATTACGCCCCACTAACTATATTTTGGACGTTTTTGGTGACATCGAGGTGCCGGAATTTATCCCGCAGAAGTTCCTTTACGTGCCAGTAAATCTACTGCCACGAGGGTGACGTATTTGAACACCTTCAAATATCACCGGACAGAGCCAGAATAGAACCTGCCAAGTTGGGGTCAGAAGGCTAGCGCCTCAACCGTCTGAGGCACTCAGCCCGGTGAAGTAGGTCCTAAAAATGAATATTCAAACATGTTGAAACACTGTCCTCAATCACACACAGTTTGACAATCTGTAGGCCTAGTTCGTATGCATTCCCTGGGCATCTAAAATTGCTTAAAGCCTTCATAGACATGGAGCGTACAAGGTTTGCTGTCTTTTCAGCATCGATTTTTTTATCATTCCTTCTTCATATGATAGATGAAGTCTTGTTTTGACGAGCATGTCCGTTCCCTTAGTCTCTGCTCCAATAATGCCCACAGATTTTCTATGGAATTCAGGTATGTGGACTGTGAAAGCCCTGGAAGTTGCTCGCGAACATTATACAACAGCCATTTTGTCATGTGAGCCGTATGCTTGGGATCGTTGTCTTGTTGTAAAACAAACGAGTCCGCAAGATTTAATTCGCAACACTGGCGAGTAAATTATAACGGAGTATGTTCACATACGCTGTGGCAGTCATAGTACCCTCAACAACAACCAATTCTCCCACCCCTATGCATCCCCACACAATGACATGACCTCCAACAGATTCAAAATGGTTGAACATCCTCTCATCCGAGAATACAACTTTCTTCCAGTATTCCATGGGATAGTTGAGATATACGCGAGCAAACTCCAGTCTTTTCACACTGTTGCGCTGCTTAGTAAATGTTTTTTAAACAGCCTGTCCGTTTTATAAAAACATATAAGCTCTTTACACTTTAGGCTTTTTCTTTCCACACTGCCTTTTAAGCCTACTTCGTGAACCTAATTCCTTATGGTTTGGGGTGTTACTTCCTTGCCTGTTGCTGTTGTGACGTCTTTAGCGAGCACTCGGGAGCTCACGCCGAGTTCTTGCTCGCTTGTTGTACTACTGTACATATCGCAACTCTAGTTCCAATAGAACTCTAGGGTGTCCATATCTCCGCGTATTCGCCGTAGAACGTATTCGTTTGTATTTGTTCACAACATACTGGACGGTAGCATGCGAGAGGTTCAGTTTTTGTTAGCAAAGTTTCGGTAAGTTCCTCTTGCCATAAGGGAACTGTTTTTTCCCCTCACAACAGTCTTCAACTCACCCGATCGACGTCCCATTCCTGTACACAATTAATTCCAGGCACTAATACTCACTGGTATACTGGTTACACAATTCATGTTTTTCCAGACTTTTTCCAATGTTTTATTCCCCACCCTGAAGGGGTAGGGCGGACCACCTAGAGCAGGGATGGCGAACCTTTTCCAACTACTGTGCCATTTTATGTCTGGATTATTATTCTCAACTGTCTACTGTGCCACTTGTTATTTTCGTTTGTAATGGCTACAACCTCCGCCTCCACTCACCACCGCCACCACCGACTTCCATCCTTAATTCCAAATTATGTTTCATAATATGTTATTACATATATATTTAAAAAACCTAATACATGTGATTGCATGTTTCGTGGTCGTATTTTTCCAATACCGCAAAAATACTTCGAAGCTAAGTCATTTATGTTAGTTTCATAACTTGTCTTCACAACATTCATAGTAGAAAATAGCTGCTTGCAGGCGTATGATGACCCAAACAAAGTAAGTAGCGCCGAAAACTTTTGTGGGAAGATGTTCCACTGTTCAAGTATTAAGTTCTCCGGCTTCTGGAGAGAGTATTCATCGTGAACAGCACACTAGATTTTCACTAATGCTTCATCAAGTTGTACGAACTTTTTCACCCATAAATGCTTCCTTAAAATTCAATCAACTCCATTTCTAAACTACCAATGTCTAACCACTCAAAAAAAAAAAAAAAAAAAACTCATTTGTGCAATATGAGGTTTTGAAATAAAGTGCGATAGTTTCTCCAAATTTCGAAATTGGGATAATTTTTTGGCAACTATTTGTCTTACAAAATTCAAAACAATAAACAGTTACTCACTAAGAATAATTGCGCGATGCTGGCAACCACACACAAGCCAAACTTCACTAATTCACTGATGTGGGTGAGCGAATGTCTCGTCGGCTGCATCTGACATTTATTTCTTTTGACTTCCTGACCTATCGGTGTTTCAGTGTTGGCATAATGCACGTCCGAATGGAACTAGAATTTAGATTTTCGGTATGTATTTCTTAAACTTGAAACACTATGACTATACGATGCATGAGATACGTATAGTCTACAGTACAAAATGTACATAAAAATTTTAATGTGCGCATGTGGTGTGCCACCGAAATCGTGTTCGCGTGTCACCTAATGACACGCGTGGCATAGGTTCGCCATCCCTGACCTAGAGGGTTACCCTAGGCCTACATGACTGCGATCTAATTGTATGATAACATTTATTGTGTGCCGTTAAACAGTACGTTACAATTAACTACGTCGAACAGTAGTGCATCTGTAGTGTTAGTATAAGTCGCTTACTGATCATTTCCGTTTGGGTACCGTTTGAAACCATATATGTCTGAATACTTAGTTTACCCACTGTTCATATTGTTTTATCTTTCACAGTCTGTCGCAGTTGCATCGTACGGCACCTGCAGTCCAGCCAGTTTTGTCCGATATGCGAAGTGCAAGCTTACAAGGCCAAGCCGCTCGATTGCATCCGGTGAGTAGCACTAGTGATAGAATTGTCGAAATATGAAATAGTTCTTATCATATTTAGCATTTACCCATTTATTGCCTGTTTGCCCTGCATTTAAGACTGATTGAACAGAGAGACTTGTATTCGTAACTTTCTGATACGTTAAATAACCATTTTTTATTGAAAATTTGGCATCGTGGTTATTCTGTTGACACTTTCAACCAGTAATGTACTGTAACTTTTAGGTTATTCTGCCTGTCGAAACACAATTATAACACTCAGAACACTATAATGTACTTTTAAAAATGTAATTAGCCTTTCAGTCTGTCAAACACACAAGTTCAAATATAATGTATAATACTTTTACAAACTTGTAAAAAAAACTATACTATTAAACAAAGAATGTCATGTTTCGTTCTACAAGAACATCCTACGATTCCACTAAATCATTTTAAATCATGTGTATATATGTAAAATATTGTTTACGTTGCGTAAACTTGTCAATGATTGAGAGTTGGTGATATTATGAACAAGTATTACAAATAATGAATGTGTTAGTATTCAACCGTCACCGTATTAACTTATATAAATGTTTCTGTACTTATCTAAGCTGCTAAAGTGTAGTTCGTTGCCTTCAATCACAGTACTGAAGGCTGAAGTGTAGGGCAGAGTGTGGGGTAGGACTTGCATTAGTAATACTTTCTGTTGGGCACGTAAATGAGCGAATGGTGTGGGTAGATTTAGCAGTTGGAAGAATTAGGACGAGAATTGTCTCAGCCTATTCACCATGTGAGGGTGCAAATGAGAATGAAGTTGACAAGATTTACGAAGCACTGAGTGACATCGTAGTCATAGAGAAAGTGAAATCTGTCTGCAGACGAATAAGGGTAGGGAATCTCCAAGACGAGGAAATTAGAAGTACATGGATAAGATTATTGAAAAGTTGTGAACAACAGACAGTAAGCAAGTTCAGGGTATAGAAAGAGAATGGGTGGCATACAGGGATCCTGTAGTAGGAACAGCAAGGGAATGCCTAGGAATAACTGTGTGTAAAGATGGGAGCAGGCGAACATCTTGGTGGAATGATGAAATGAGGGCGGTTATGGAGCACATTAGTGCTAGTGGAATTTGATGATTATAAGTGCCTTAAACGTTATTATTAGAACATGAAAACATATATGTACATCGCACATGACTTTCTTTACTATGGGATTGCGCTTAATCATGTCTTTTATTACTATTTTCATATGATGTAGGCCTACCTAGGTAGAGTGTCTATCTCTTATGGAATTTTTATTTTAGGTTCCTTAATCGATTTTCGAAATGATGACATCAAGACTAAATAAAACACAGCCATTATTCGTTAATTACTCTTACTATTAGTGTAGGTATATCCATAATTTGTTAATTACTCGTACTATGTAGCCGTATTTTGTTCTTACTGTTGGTTCAAGGCTAGCCGTAATTTGTTAATTACTCGTAATATTGGTTCAGGGCTTATGTTTTTTTCTTTTTGTGAAATGAATATGTTTCAGGTCGATTAAATTTCTGCTTTGGTTTGCGGTTTTCTATGCAAAGGGCGAAATTCCGACCCTCCCCGCAAAGTAGATAGCTTTGCGTAGCACTGCCAACGATCGGGGTTATGTAGCATTAGAAGATAATAATCGTTTGAAGCTAAAACAAGAGTAACTGGATGAGGATATTCAGAATTTACCGACATAATAATCGGCATTGCCTTGTATCAACTCTGAAGCTCAACAGGTACCAAAAGACGACACGTTCATGTAATGCCACTGAAGAAAGTCGTGGGTATGTACGTATATATTTTGATGTTTTAATAAAAATATTTGTTACTGGTCATCAAATATTACTCTTAAGTTGCTTAAAAACCAGTATGTCCTTCTATTTAAAACAAAAATAAGCGTCAAATTCCACTGACACTAATGTGTCCCTTAACCTTGCGGGCATCTTGTAAACGTAAAAAGAAGGCGTATCAAAAATGGCTTCAAATACATACTTAAGCTTGAAGAAAGAAACAGTGCGAAACAAATACGGTAATTTTTGAATACAAGAAGAAGTCGTGGGGAGATTTCGGTA
Organism: Anabrus simplex; assembly: GCF_040414725.1. Classification (NCBI taxonomy): domain Eukaryota; kingdom Metazoa; phylum Arthropoda; class Insecta; order Orthoptera; family Tettigoniidae; genus Anabrus; species Anabrus simplex. The sequence goes on from NC_090266.1 coordinate 147,703,795, forward strand.
ATAACCTAGAAAGGCTTGTTCAAACGGCTGGGAAACCAGTGTGGACAGTAATAAAGAATGTTAGAAGGGGAGGGAGAAAAGAAATGAATAGTGATTTGGGTAAATCTGGTGAACTCGCAGTATATCCCAGGGAATCTCTGGACAGGCGGAAGTGATATTTTGAAAATCTTCTCAACGTAAAAGGAAATCTTTCTGTTGACTCCGCGAACAAACCGATCCTGATGTTAGTGAAATTATGCTTGAGGAAGTGGAAAGGATAATAAATAAACTCCATTGTCATAAAATATCAGGAATAGATGAAATTAGACCTGAAATGGTGAAATGTAGTGAGAAGGCAGGGTTGAAACGGATTCACAGAGTAAGTTAGCATGTAAAGTTAGTAATGTACCTTCTGATTGAACAAAAGCAGTAGGCCTAACTGCATCTATCTATAAGCAAGGGAACGGGTAGGAGTTTCAACAACTATCGAAGTATGTCCTTGATCAGTATACCAATCAGTCAGTCAGTCATGAATGATCTGAATTTAGGGCTCTAGTCCAGGTGGCAAATTCCCTATCGATTCTGTACCTAGCCTTTTCTTAAATGTTTTCAATGAACTTGGGAAATTTCTCAAACATTTCCAAATATTTCCAATTCCTTATTTCTCGTCCTATAAATGGATAGTTCCCCAATTTTAATATTACTGTTAATTTTATTTCAAGGTAAATTCGAAACCAAGCCCAAACCTGTGGCACATGTAACCTATTAAATAACTTGTATCAAGATGTCCAGACGACCTTCTGCCTTCTGTAAAAACGGAAATCTTTCCCCCTCCAGCAACAGTAATATACGTGAAAGGTGATCAAGTTATATGGAGGTATGACTTGGACTCTTGAGGAGGCAGAGAATAATTGAATTTGAAAAGTTGCGTTCTTATGTCATGGCTGAATGCTGAAAACGTCCTGAATGGACCGAGTATTGAATGAAAAAGTGGTGCTCATGATTGAGGGAAAGAAGCCATATCTACTGGATTATGATACGGAATAAGAGAAACGTCTGGATGGAACCTCTCATAGGACATGATACCTTTATTAAGGTGGTGTGGAGGGAGAAAACGCTACAGGCAGACAAAACATCGATCAGATCATACAGGATATTGACTGTTACTTGTACATTTGAAGATCGAGAAATTTTCGGAGTTGCTGCGAACCGGTCCTTGGCTAGTTAACGAAAGAAGACGACAAAATCAGAAATATACCAGACAGTCACTCGTGATTTTAAGGAAAGTATTTACGTTACCTTGCCTTATGTTCCTATGTATGAACCACGGTATAACAAAGTACATGGCGCAAAGCGAACGATTGTTATCAGTGTTTTGCATGAATGACTTTTGTTACATGCTGAGGTGTAAGCACAGGGGGGATCCAGATCTCTGCGCCGTAAGATGCGACATCATTTAACGGCACCTCGGAGTTTGGGTTGTATTGTACCATTATCCAGATACTAGTATTTCATAGTTTCCAAATTACATATAAGCCCAACTAGAATAGATCAATTTCAAAAGAATATAAGACAATAGAATTCTGTCATGATTGCTTAAGAAATACATTAACAATAGGACATTGTGTGTTTATCATTAAGTAAATTTCATTATTAGGTGGATATGTAAAATATATGACAACAGCATAACGTGTCCGAGAAGGATGTTTAAGTTCTAATACCAACTAAGGATTAAACTTCAGAATTTGAAATTAAACCTTCACGGTCGAAGGTGATCCCTGTATAGCTCTGGGTACAAAACAGTAGCCTGCTTCAAAGTAAAAAGAAAATAAAAATTTTCAATCAGCCCACGGACTATCGGCGGTCTGCAAACCATGCTCTGAAGAACATTGGTTCTTTGCTTCGAGCGGGCGGCTAGTGCTATGAAGTTGATTATTTAGATGATGCTTGTTGTTTAAAGGGGCCTAACATCGAAGGTCATCGGCCCATTATTTAGATGTATGATGCAACTTGAGAAATAAACCACTCCAATAGAGAAGTGAACTAGCACGCTTCGGTGGAACAGAACTTAAATGAGGATTGGAAGTATCATGGTTTAAACTGAAATTTTGGAAGGAAATGTTCATGGACCTAATCAAGGATGGCATATGATGGAATACGTACTGTCTCACCTTCTTTCGAACTATCCTGGTCGGTGTTATGGTTTACTAACTTTCATGGTTTGGGGAACTAACTGCAAAAGGCTTAGATATCACCTCGTCCCCATGGCGCTACAGTCCTGGCTGTCAAGCGACCGCTGCTCATCCCGAAGGCCTACAGATTGCGAGCTGAGGCGTTATTCTTAACTTTCTAGACCGGAGCCGCTATGTTACTGTCAGACACCTCCTTATTGGTTCTCACGTTCTCTAAACAGCCCTCAGATCCAGTAAAAACCCCTGACCTGTCCGAAAATCTAACACGTGGCATCTCGGTAGAGGCAGGCACGTTTCTGCCAGACCGCAGCGCCGGAAAATCTGACATATATTACAGACTAGCAAGATACCCGTGCTTCGCTACGGTATTATACTGAAATTTATAATTGAATGCTTATTGTTTTAGATATATAATCCGACGAAATTCGCGATCTGACTCGTTTTCTGCGAGAATCCACCAAAATTCCCGATCTGACTGGTTTTCTATGATTTTACGGCACGTTTCCTCCCATTTTTAAATCTTCCTTTCCAGCAATCGATTTCGTACTTCCCGGGCTAGGCTCAGGTATTCCTCCCGGTCAGTTGGGTTCGTAAATCTTTGCCATCTTTTCCTATAATATTTTTAGTATGGATAAAATCCTTCAGGAGATCCGGCGTGGTGTCATATTGGGTGCATTGGTGGCACTGAACCCGCGGCCGGACTGCATTCTTAGTCATTACCCGTCCAGGAGCCGTTTCCAGCGCGGTCCGCGCATTTGACGACGGTCCGGACTATTATTATTATTATTATTATTATTATTATTATTATTATTATTATTATTATTATTATTATTATGTGTTGCTGGAATGGCTGATGACAGGAAAAACCGGAGTATCCGGAGAAAAACCTGTCCCGCCTCCGTTTTGTCCAGCACGAATGCCACATGGAGTGACCGGGATTTGAACCACGGAACCCAGCTGTGAGAGGCCGGCGCGCTGCCGCTTGAGAAACGGAGGATCCTGATAAGAACATTAATAACAGTAAAATCAATTGGTCTCACCTCCTTCTACACCCTACCGCCGTTAAGTTTATTTACCACCCCCCCTCCCCCCCAAAAAAAAATAATTAAAAGAAGGCTTGTTTCTATATGTTTAAGGGAGATTCCAAACACCAATGTTCACGTCTATTACCTTCAGTTTTGAGATATAAGTATCCCCATAAAAATAATTTACTTTCTTCACTTCATTTCACACTACTCCCCCCACCCCCCGAAGTGAATTTTCCAGCAAAAAATACTTGTTTCTTTAATAGTAAAGGATCCTCTAAATACCAATTATCACGACTCTAACTTCTTCAGTTTTTGATTTATGTGTCCTCATGAAAGGAATTCATCTCCTTTACACTCCCGCCCTCCAAGATGGTTTCCCCCCAAAACGCGTTTTTCTTTGTTTTTAAAGGAGATCCAAATACGAATTTTCACGTCTGTAACAACTTTAGTTTTTATTAGATGTATGTATTCTCATACAATTAAGTCAATTAATTTTTCAATTCTTTCACCCCCCCCCCCCCCAACACTTCATTGGATTTTCCGAGAATACGTGTTTCTTTACTTTTAAAGCAGATTGCAAATATCAAATTTCACGTCTGTAACATCTTCATTTTTGAGATATCAGTAGCCTAATTAAAAGAATTCAACACCATTTTCAGTCACTTTAACCCCCCTCCACCCAAGTGGTTTTCCGAAAACTAAAAATACACGTTTCTTTATGTTTAATAGAGATAAAAGATACCATTTATCACTTCTGTAACATGTTAAGTTTTTTTAGATATGCTGTAAAAATTCTCATTTTAAAATTTCACCCCTTTTGAGTTCCCCTTAAGTGGAGTTTCCAAAAACAAATCACCTCTGTTTTTTTACATTTACAGGAGATTCCAAACACCCACTTTTTACGTCTGTAACATTTTACGTTTCCAAGATAATCTGTAGATATATTCTTTCAAAAAATTCACCCCAATTTGTCACTCCTGTTTAACCGCCATTAGTTGGTTTTTCCAAAAACTAAAAAACGCGTTTCTTTATTTTTAAAGGAGATCCCATATACAAATTTTCAGTTCTGTAATATCCTTCCTTTCTGAGATATATGTATCCTCATTAAAGGCATTCAACCCATTTTTCACCCTTTTACACCCCTCTTATTAGGATGTACAGGAAACAAAAAAATACGTGTTCCTTTATTTTTAGAGGGGATTCTAACTACCAATTTTTACATCTGTAAATTTTAAAGTTTTAAGTTGTAGACACACTCACTTTAAAAAATTCACCCCCCTTTTCAGCCCCCCCATTATTTGGATTTTCAAAAAAACGAAAAAATACGTATTTCTTTACTTTTAAAGTAGATCCAAAATACAAATGTTCAGGTCTGTAATATCTTCAGGTTCTGAAATATAAGTAGACTCAATAAAGGCATTCGACCCATTATTCACCCATTTCCACCCTTCCTATTGGGATTTTCCGAAAACAAAATAATATGTGTTTCTTTATTATTAAAGGAGATTCTAAATACCAATTTTTACATCTATAAACTTTAAAAGTTTTGAGATATAGATACACTCATTTTAAAAAATCACCCCCTTTTCACTCCCCCCACCCCATTAATTGGATTTTACACAAACAAAAAAGTATGTGTTTCTTTATTTTTAAAGAAGATCCCAAACACCAATTTTCAGGTCTGTAATATCTTCAGGTTCTGAAATATAAGTACTGTAGACTCATGAAATGCATTCGACCTATTTTTCAACCTTTTCCACCCTTCCTATTAGGATTTTCCGAAAACAAAATATACGTGTTTCTTTATTTTTAAAGGAGATTCTAAATACCAATTTTCACATCTATAACCTTTAAAAGTTTTGAGATATAGATACACTCATTTTAAAATATTACACCACCGAGCTCGATAGCTGCAGTCGCTTAATTGCGGCCAGTATCCAGTATTCGGGAGATAGTAGGTTCGAACCCCACTATCGGCAGCCCTGAAAATGGTTTTCCGTGGTTTCCCATTTTCACACCAGGCAAATGCTGGGGCTGTACCTTAATTAAGGCCACGGCCGCTTCCTTCCCACTCCTAGCCCTTCCCTGTCCCATCGTCGCCATAAGACCTATCTGTGTCGGTGCGACGTAAAACAACTAGCAAAAAAAAAAAAAAAAAAAAAAAAAATATTACACCCCTTTTCACCCCCCTTAATTGGATTTTCCACAAACAAAAAAATTCGTGTTTCTTTATTTTTAAAGGAGATCCCAAACACCAATTTTCAGGTCTGTAATATCTTCAGTTTCTGAGATATAAGTAGCCTCATTAAAGGCATTCAACCCCTTTTTCACCCCTTTTCACTCCTCCTATTGCGATTTTCCGAAAACAAAAAAATACGTGTTTCTTTATTTTTAATGAAGATTCTAAATACCAATTTTTACATCTGCAAACTTTAAAAGTTTGGAGATATAGATTCATTCATTTTAAAAATTCACCCCCTTTTCACCATCCCATTAATTGGATTTTCCAAAAACAAAACAATACGTGTTTCTTTATTTTTAAAGGAGATCAAAAGTACCAACTTTCAGGTCTGTAATATCTTCAGTTTCTGAGATATAAGTACCGGTATCCTGATTAAAGGCATTCAACCCATTTTTCCCCATTTTCACCCTTTTTCACCCCTCCTATTGGGATTTTCTGAAAACAAAAAAATACGTGTTTCCTTATTTTTAAAGAAGATTCTAAATACCAATTTTTACATCTGTAAACTTTTAAAGTTTTGAGATATAGATACACTAATTTTAAAATTTCACCCCCCTTTTCACCCCCTTTGCGACGGAATATCCAAAAATCCTCTCTTAGCGAGCACCTACATCTTAATATGAATGTATCCCCAAAATTTCATTTCTTTATGTCCAGTAGTTTTGGCTCGGCGGTGATGAATCAGTCAGTCAGTCAGTCAGTCAGTCAGGACAAGCTACTTTATATATATAGACTAGCAAGATACCCGTGCTTCGCTACGGTATTATACTGAAATTTATAATTGAATGCTTATTGTTTTAGATATATAATCCGCCGAAATTCGCGATCTGACTCGTTTTCCGCGAGAATCCGCCAAAATTGGCGATCTGACTGGTTTTCTAATAGATTACGTCACGTTTCCTCCCATATTCCAATCTTTCTTTCCAGCAATCGATTTCGTACTTCCCGGGCTAGGTCCAGGTATTGCACCCGGTCAGTTGGGTTCCTAAATCTTTGCCATCTTTTCCCATAAGCATTTTCAGTATGGATCATATCCTGAAGGAGATCCGGCGTGGTGTCTTCTTGGGTGCCTTGGCGGTACTGAACCCGCGGCCGGACTGGATTCTTAGTCTTCACCCGTCCAGAACCCGTTTCCAGCGCGGTCCGCACATTTGACGACGGTCCAGAACATTATTATTATTATTATTATTATTATTATTATTATTATTATTATTATTATTATTATTATTATTATTATTATTATTATTATTATTATTATTGTGCCCTTGCTGGCAAGATGTAGTGTTTACAGTGCACTATGTCTTCTGGTATGGGCTAGAATAAAATTGTTACTTTCATTGACCTGTCTCAGTCTTATACTTGGCTTAGAAAATATGAAAGTGGCTGAGGTATGAGTGATGCTAGTAATGCCATTCTTTATGCAGCCAGTCCCTGCTATGAATGGTGTGAAAATGTCGCTCATAGGGTCGGTTGGTGCACGCAATTCAGTGGGCTTGGCAGATTGATGTGCAATAGCAACTTCTGGCTCAGTGAGGAAAGCAAGGGGAAACTACCTCACTTCTCATTTCCCTAGTACCCCTCTTCAGTGACACCTAGGCCATATATGACAGCTAATGGTGAACCTGTTGAGGATCCAACCCGCCTTCGGGCTGAATACCCAACATACACATACACATTATTATTATTATTATTATTATTATTATTATTATTATTATTATTATTATTATTATTATTATTAGATGTTCTGGACCCCACAGCAAGATGTAAGACCGTTACTTGGAGGTAAATTACATCTGCTGCCATTATCATTGTTGACAATGTGACCAGCATCATTGTCGCGCGTAGGCAAGTGTGCGGGATTTCTGGCGATACGAATGACATACTTCCGTGCATTATTGACCTTATTACAGAGGTGAACAATTTGACGGTCAATCGCATTCCTATCGTTTATTTCAAATGTGTTTAAATTTTTATTTATATGCCAGGAGAATCTACTGTAATCTAAGAACGTTCTCCGGAGGAAAAGATGGCTGTTGAAAACGAACCCAGAAATGATCGGTTTATGATCAGAATAAGTACATCGAAAATCTACAGACTGTTTCCAGTCTTTCGACAGGGTCTGGAATGGAATGAATAAAGCCCCATCTAGCGGCGGCAATAGGAACTGTGCCGGCTGCCGAAGCACTCCTCTGGGGCAATGATCGATGAATGACAAATGAAATGAAATATTGGACAGTGTTGCTGGAATGAATGATCACAGGGAAAACCCGAGTATCCGGAGAAAAACCTGTCCCGCCTCCGTTTTGTCCAGCACGAATATCACATGGAGTGACCGCGATTTGAACCACGGAACCCAGTTGTGAGGGGCCGGAGCGCTGCCGCCTGAGCAACGGAGGCTCCTTATAAGTACTTTATGAACAGTAAAATCAATTGGTCTCACTTCCTTTTTTCACCCCACCACCGTTAAGTTTATTTACCCCCTCCCCCAAAAAATTAAAAGAAGGAGTGTTTCTTTATGTTTAAAGGAGATTCCAAACACCAATGTTGACGTCTATTACCTTCAGTATTGAGATATAAGTATCCCCATAAAAATATTTCACATTTCTTCACTTCCTTTCACACTCCTACACCCCCCCTCCCCCTCTGAGTGAATTTTCCGGCAAATATACTTGTTTCATTAACAGTAAAGGATCTTCTAATTACCAATTATCACGACTCTAACTTCTTCAGTTTTTGATTTATGTGTCCTCATGAAAGGAATTTAACTCCTCTTCACTCCCGCCCCGCAATATGGTTTCCCCTCCAAAACGCGTATTACTTTGTTTTTAAAGGAAATCCAAATACAAATTTTCACGTCTGTAACAACTTAATTTTTATTAGGTGTATGCACACTCATACAATTAAGTCAATTTTTCAATTCTTTCACTCCCCCCCCCCCCCCACCCACTTCATTGGATTTTCCGAGAATACGTGTTTCTTTTCTTTTAAAGCAGATTCCAAATATCAAATTTCACGTCTTTAACATCTTCATTTTTGCGATATCAGTAGCCTAATTAAAAGAAATCAACACCATTTTCAGTCACTTTTACCCCCCCCCTCCACCCAAGTGGTATTTCCGAAAACTAAAAATACACGTTTCTTTATTTTTAATAGAGATAAAAATACCATTTTTCACTTCTGTAACATGTTAAGTTTTTTTTAGATAAACTGTAGAAATTCTCATCTTAAAATTTCACCCCTTTTTATTTCCACTTAAGTGGAGTTTCCAAAAACAAATCACCTATGTTTCTTTACATTTACAGGAAATTCCAAATACCCACTTTTTACGTCTGTAACATTTTACGTTTCTCATATATTCTGTAGATATAGTGTTTCGAAAAATTCACCCCATTTGTCACACCTGTTTAACCGCCATTATTTGGATTTTCCAAAAACAAAAAGTACGTGTTTCTTCACTTTTAAAGGAAATTTTTACATCTCTAAACTTTTAAGGTTTTAAGATGTAGATACACTCATTTTAAAAATTCACCAACCTTTCCCCTTTCATTATTTGTATTTTTCAAAAACGAAAAAATACCTCTTTCTTTATTTTTAAAGTAGATACCAAATACCAATTTTCAGGTCTGTAATATCTTCAGGTTCTGAAATATAAGTAGCCTCATTAAAGGTATTCAACCCCTTTTTCACCCTTTTCCACCCTTCCCATTGGTATTTTCCGAAAACAAAAAAATACATGTTTCTTTATTTTTAAAGGAGATTCTAAACACCAATTTTTACATCTATAAACTAAAAAGGTTTGAGATATAGATACACTCATTTTAAAAATTCACCCCCTTTTTACCCCCCCCCCCATTAATTGGATTATCCAAAAACAAAAAAATACGTGTTTCTTTATTTTTAAAGGAGATCCCAAACACCAATTTTCAGGTCTGTAATATCTTCAGTTTTTGAGATATAAGTATCCTCATTAAAGGCATTCAACCCATTTTCGCCACTTTTCACTCCTCCTATTGGGATTTTCCAAAAACAAAAAATACGTGTTTATTTATTTTTAATGAAGATTCTAAATACCAATTTTTACACCTGTAAACTTTCAAAGTTTTGAGATATAGATGTACTCATTTTAAAAATTCACCCCCTTTTCACCCTCCCATTAATTGGATTTTCTAAAAACAAAAAAATACGTGTTTCTTTATTTTTAAAGGAGATCAAAAGTACAAATTTTCAGGTCTGTAATATGTTCAGTTTCGGAGATATAAGTACCGGTATCCTGATTAAAGTCCTTCAAACGCTTTTTCACCCTTTTTCACCCCTCCTATTGGGATTCTCTGAAAACAAAAAAATACGTGTTTCCCTATTTTTAAAGAAGATTCTACATACCAATTTTTACATCTGTAAACTTTTAAAGTTTTGAGATATAGATACACTCATTTTAAAATTTCAACCCCCTTTTCACCCCCTTAGCGACGGAATATCAAAAAATCCTGTCTTAGCGAGCACCTACATATTAATATGAATGTATCCTCCAAATTTCATTTCTTTATCTCCAGTAGTTTTCGCTCGGCGATGATGAATCAGTCAGTCAGTCAGTCAGTCAGTCAGTCAGTCAGGACAAGCTACTTTATATATATAGATTATATTTCATTCCATTTAACATGCTTGCATGCAGTTTTAAAACGAGCGAAAATCATCCTTCCTTTTCACAGCCATTTCTTAAGACGGCTCATTGTCTCCTATGGTTCTCAGCCCGTCAGTTGCTATCTCAGCTTGTGGTTGAAATGCTGTAACAGATTGGATATTGCATTATCATTCTAAACTTTCGGTATATGTTATCCGAAATTAGGTCCTTGTACATTTCGGAAACTGGTTGAGTTCCTAGAAGTTTATACCTATGCAGGTTTTAAATGCATGTTATAATTGAACGATTGGACTTAAGTCTCGGTCACTGGAATGCAATTTACTAGTCAGGGAGAGGGGATAAGGGAACAGGGAACTGGAAGTCAAGTAGGAATGACATAAAAATATTAATGCTGAACTGTAAAAGTATTGTAAAGAAAGGAATAGAAATAAGTAATTTAATAGATATTTTATAACCGGGCGAGTTGGCCGTGCGTGTAGAGGCGCGCGGCTGTGAGCTTGCATCCGGGAGATAGTAGGTTCGAATCCCACTATCGGCAGCCCTGAAAATGGTTTTCCGTGGTTTCCCATTTTCACACCAGGCAAATGCTGGGGCTGTACCTTAATTAAGGCCACGGCCGCTTCCTTCCAACTCCTATGCCTCTCCTATCCCATCGTCGCCATAAGACCTATCTGTGTCGGTGCGACGTAAAGCCCATAGCAAAAAAAAAAGATATTTTATAGATGTCACTAGAGTCCACTACATTTTCCTCTCTCGCTTTTCATCCAATGAAACTAAGAGATTAACTGAGAACTGTTACACTATTCACAAAATTGCCTTATTTATTTTAGAAATGACCGTAACACTTCGGTAGAAACAAAAACAACATTTTTCGAGGAATTTTTACATGCGTATTTGAAGTTTATAAAAAACAGCTTTATAATTTTATATCTTACCCAAGTTTCAGTTATGATTAGGGCAATTTCAAAAATAACACAATGTCTCGTTTCCCCCTTATCTTGAGTTTACTTTGGTCAGCCTTGGAAACGGGGTGACCTAGGGAGTGGTGATAAGGGAATAGGGAACTGGAAGTCAAGTAGGGATGAGATAAAAATATTAATGCTGAACTGTAGAAGTATTGTAGAGAAAGGACGAGAAGTAAGTAATTTAATAGATATATACCTACCAGATATTGTAATAGGAGTTGAATCATGGTTGAGAAATGATATAATGGATGCAGAAATCTTCTCACGGAAGTGGAGTGTGTATCGTAGAGATTGGATAGGAATGGTAGGAGGGGGAGTATTCATTCAGGTGGAAGAAGAATTTGTAAGCTACGAAAGAGTTAAATATGACAAATATAAAATTATAGGTCTTAGGCTCATCTCTAAAGATAATAGGCAACTTGATGTCCCTGGAGTGTACAGACCGGGAAAGGGTAGCGCTGACGCTGATTCAGAAGTACTTGTTAAGATGATCAGCTATGTGGGAAATGATAAGGAAAGGAACGTGCTTGTAGCGGATGATCTCAATTTACCAAATGTCAATTGGGAAGGTAATGCGAACGATAGTAAGCATGACCAACAAATGGCAAATAAGTTAATATGGAAAGGGCATCTGCTTCAGAAAGTGATAGAACCAACTAGAGGGAAGAATATCCTGGATGTGGTGCTGGTAAAACCAGATGAGTTCTATAGCGAAACCGAAGAAATAAATGTGAAAGAAAGGAAGGTATTAAAATTAGGAATATTAGGCAATACAATATGGCTTATAAAACAGGCATGAGAAAGTTTAAAAAAAGTAAAGATGATCCGTAAAAAATGTGAACAGACTCTGGGATGGGTTCAAAGCAGTTGTTGAGGAATGTGAAAATAGGTTTGTACCTTTAAAGGTGGTAAGGAATGGAAAAAATCCACTATATTATAACAGAGAAATAAAGACACTAAGAAGAAGATGCAGGTTGGAAAGAAATAGAGTTAGAAATGGCTGTGGAAGTAAGGAGAAATTGAAGGACCTTACTAGGAAATTGAATCTAGCAAAGAAGTCAAATAATAACATGATGGCAAGCATAATTGGCGGTCATACAGATTTTAGTGAAAAAGGGAAGAGTACGTATAGGTACTTTAAGGCAGAAACAGGTTCCAAGGAGGACATTCCAGAAATCATTAATGAACAAGGGGAGTGTGTATGCGAGGATCTTCAAAAGGCAGAAGTATTCAGTCAGCAGTATGTACAGTGTGTTGGTTACAAGGATAATGTCCAGATAGAGAAGGTGACTAATACTAAAGAAGTATTAAAATTGACCTATGACAAGAATGGCATTTACAGTAAGACAGACAAATTTGAAAACTATAAAAGCAGCTGGAATTGATAAGGTTTCGGGGGATATACTAAAGACAATGCGTTGGGATGTAGTACAATATCTGAAGTATTTATTTTATTATTGTTTGCATAGAGGAGCTATACCAAGTGAATGGAGAATTGCTATAGTCGCCCCTTTGTATAAAGGAAAGGATGACAGACATAAAGCTGAAAATTACAGGTCACTCAGTTTGACATGCATTGCATGTAAGATTTGGGAAAGCATTCTTTCTGATTATATGATATGTTTGCGAAATTAATAACTGGTTTTGATAGAAGGCAGTTTGAGTTTAGGAAAGGTTATTCCACTGAAGCTCAACTTGTAGGATTCCAGCAAGATATAGCAGATATCCTGGATTCAGGAGGTCAGCTTTACTGTATCGCGATTGACCTTTCTAAGGCATTTGATGTGGTAGATCATGAGAGACTACTGACAAAAATGAGTGCAGTTGTACTTGACAAAAGAGTGACTGAATTGGTGGCTATGTTTCTAGAAAATAGAACTCAGTGAGAGTAGGCGAAGCTTCATCTGTCCCTATAATAATTATGAGGGGAATTCCTCAAGGCAGTATTATTGTACCTTTATCTTTTCATATATATCATTGATATGTGTAAAGAACTGGAATGAGAGATAAGGTTTCTTGCAGATGATGTTATTCTGTACAGAGTAAAAAATAAGTTACAAGATTGTGAGCAACTGTAAAATTACCTCGATAATGTTGTGAGGTGGACAGTAGGCAATGGTATGGTGATAAACGGGGTTAAAAGTCAGGTCGTGAGTTTCACAAATAGGAAAAGTCCTCTAAGTTTTTATTACCGCATTGATGGGGTGAATGTTCCTTTTGGGGATAATTGTAAGTACCTAGGTGTTAATATAAGGAAAGATCTTCATTGGTGTAATCACATAAATATGATTGTAAATAAAGGGTACAGATCTCTGCACATGGTTATGAGGGTATTTAGAGTTTATAGTAATAATTGCAAAGGAGAGGGCATATAGGTCTCTGGTAAGATCCCAACTTGAGTATGGTTCCAGTGTATGAGACCCTCATCAGGATTACTTGATTCGAGAACTGGAAATAATCCAAAGAAACGCAGCTCGATTTATTGTGCGTGATTCCCGACAAAAGAGTAGCGTTACAAAAATGTTGCAAAGTTTGGGCTGGGAAGACTTGTGAGAAAGGAGACGAGCTGCTCGACTAAGTGGTATATTCCGAGCTGTCAGTGGAGAGATGGCGTGGAAGGACTTCAGTAGACGAATAAGTTTGAGTGGTGTCTTTAAATGTAGGAAAGATCACAATATGAAGATACAGCTGGAATTCAAGATGACAAATTGTGGCAAATATTCATTTATAGGAAGGGGAGTTAGGGATTGGAATAACTTACCAAGGGAGATGTTCAATAAATTTCCAATTTCTTTGCAGTCTTTTAAGAAAAGGCTAGTCAAATGCAGATCAGTAGTGATTGATTGGCAAGAAGAATCACAATGGTATCACTCCTTTACAGAATTTTTCGTTTTTGTATTTTTGGATACCTTACATTGTTTGTGATAAATGCTGAAGGATGGAGGTGGGTGAACGCAAGGTAATAGATGTACTAATATGTACTTAACTGTTGTCTAATATTCACATGTTTTGTACCGTCATTAAATATTCCCCTTCCATGTTAACTGCTATTTAGTGAACGTACGAGTAGTCATGTCGTTTTCTTTTAGAAAAGAGTGTAACACTTCGTTAGAAACAAAAACAATTCTTACATACGTATTTGAAGTTAATAAAAACAGCTTTATACCTTTTATATCTTATCAGTGCTTAAGTTATCATGAGGGCAATTTCGTAAATCATACAATGTTTCGATTTTCCCCTTTATCTTGAAGTTATTAGTGAGAACCTTAGAATAAGAGGATTCACAATAGTTCCCTAACACATGTATCGTTTGTTTCCAGCTATATTTAAACAACGTCTATGATAACATTTTTCAATAACTTGTTATTGTCGTGTCATTCTGCAGAAACTTGTAGTACTAATAGAATTTTTTATAGTTATAGTATTGTCGTTATGGCATTGCCATTATATGTGATATTCGATGTTTGGAATAAAAAACATGATGGATTTAGTGAATTTTGGTTTTTGAGCAGACCAGACACCACTCTACAGACGCTGGTGTACAAGATAGTGCCGGGCTTGTACCAGCAAGAGATGCTCCGGCGGCGCTGTTTCTACTCGGGACCACTACCTTCCACAAGCACAGAAAGTCGTCGATCTACCCCAGAAGAACGTGGAGAAGGTGTACCGGCCTTCTTCTCGCCCGAGGACAGCGTCTGCTTGTCTCTGCAGTACTACAGGTGAGTCACCTCACGAGTAATTAGTACATTGATTAATGATTATACCAACTGCGATAGCTGGTGAACAAGAATGTTAAAGGAAATTGCACTTGAAATGTTTCCTTATACCCGTATTAATGTTCACTAATTAGTATTATTTGTGAAGAAGGCATCAATCCTGAGTTCTTTATGAGTATATTATCTTGCAAATTGAAATTTTGGCACTTCAGTTGTGTGTGATACGAAATATATGCGATTTTTTAAATTAGAATTTTAACGTTATTTTGTTACGTAGAGGTTAAACTTAGGTATTAATCATAAAGACGGGAATAATTGATTTTCTCGTCAGGAAACGTTGCGTTGTACCTCAAAAGCTCAGTCAATTCTCGTTTCTACGTCTTAGAATTTACCTTCCACTAAATCTTTACTGATGTAGGCCTAAGTTACTGCAAAATAATATTAACTCATATAATTTGAAAGATGCCAAAACATTATCAATACTACAGGAATCAAGCGCGCATTTTTCGTGACTGTTGATATCGTGATCATAGCCATGGGACGTCCAGTTGTACGTGAAATCTGAACTACAGGTCCTTTAGTGTTCAATTCAAGCCACAAGCATCAACCGAGATTCAGACCGCGGATGACTTGGTGAGAATCCAGTGACGATATCACTTGTCTATCATGCCTCAGTTTATCAAACATAATCCCTCTACAGGCCCTACGACTTTGTAAAGGGACCTGCTAACCACTATTGTGTTATGAGATCGTTTTTTTGGTGTTCGAACCAATCATAGTCTTTATGAAATGAAATGTCGTATGGCTTTTAGTGCCGGGATATCGCAGGACGGGTTCGGCTCGCCAGGTGCAGGTCTTTCTATTTGACACCCGTAGGTGACCTGCGCGTCGTGATGACGATGAAATGATGATGAAGACAACACAGACACCCAGCCCCGTGCCATTGGAATTAACCAATTAAGGTTAAAATCCCCGACCCGGCCAGGAATCGAACCCGGGACCCTCTGAACCGAACGCCAGTACGCTGACCGTTCAGCCAACGAGTCGGACATAGTCTTTATGGTTACAATGGATGTTGGTAGGTTCCATTTTTTGTTGTAAAATTAATGAAATCCCGTCTTATTTATTTTCAGAAAAGAAAAACGTAGTGAATTAATACATTTTACATTATTCTACTTTTCGAACGATAAATTTCTTACATAGGCCTAATTAGTTAATATTGTTGATGACAAATATGGAAAAAAAGATCTTCAATATGGTTGTGGTTTAAATAAAACGTTAATATTTTATAATCAGCATAGACCACTCGACGCTAATAGCCCCTATGCTGTGCTATCATACACGCCATTCAATAATACAGGAAAAATACTCAGACGAAAGATGATGGATATTGAAGAGGATAAGGTGAATAATAGTTTTTATAATATTTTATGCGAGAGATTTCACCCATCTAGCATAGCATTCCTGGTGGGGACACGTTACCTTATATCTGTACCTCAGAGTTCAAGAGGTGTAATTCTATTCTCATACTTTCAAGCAGTGAATAACACTTCATTGCACTCTTCTAACCGGCGTATGGTTAGGACATGTTTACATTTAGGTATTTATTAATTCTTTGTTATTTTACTTACTTTATTTTTAACATAGACGTACTATTTCTTTAGAAGGGTTATAGGGAGGTACATTCAGGGAAATGGGGTGGTCTAGGGAGGGGTAATAAGGGTATAGGGATCTGGAAGTCAAGTAGGGATGACACAAAATTGTTAGTACTGAACTGTTGAAGTATTGTAAAGAAAGGAATAGAATTAAGTAATTTAATAGATATATACTTACCAGATATTGTAATAGGAGTTGAATCATGGCTGAGAAATGATAAAATGGATGCAGAAATATTCTGCTTGATGATGATGATGATGCTTGTTGTTTAAAGGGGCCTAACATCGAAGGTCATCGGTCCAGCAGAAATATTCTCACGGAACTAAAATGTGTATCGTAGAGATAGGATAGGAATGTTTCCTTTTAATAAAAATGCTATTTGTTCGGGGCGTCGACCTACAAAGATCTTTTGCCCCTACTTGCACCGTATGTTATATAAGCCTGCGTGTATTCGTATATTGCGGAAGTGTAAAGTGTTGAATGTGAAAAAATGAACGTTAAGGACGACACAAACACCCAGTACCCAGGCCAGGGATATTAATAATTTACAATTAAAAACCCCTGACCCGGCCGGGAATCGAATCCGAGGCCACCGAGTGACAGGTGGACGCGGTGCCCCCTACACCGCGGGGCCGGACAGGATAGGAATTGAAGGAGGGAGAAAAGAAGAATTTGTAAGCTACAAAAATGTTAAAAGATGACAAACATGAAATTCTAGGTGTAAGGCTCGTCCTTAAATATAATAGCTAACTTTATGCCCTTGGAGGTACAGACCGGGAAAGGGTAGCACTGAAGCTGATTCAGAATTATTGTGGGAAACGATATGGAAAGGAACGTGATTGTAGCGGGTGATCTCAATTCACCAAATGTCAATTGGGAAGGTAATGCGAACGACAGGAAGCATGACCAACAAATGGCAGATAAGTTAATATGGGAAGGGCAGCTGCTTCAGAAAGTGATGGAGCCAACAAGAGGGAAGAATATTCTGGATGTCGTGCTAGTAAAACCAGATGAGCTCAATAGAGAACCCGAAGTAATAGATTGTATTAGTGATCACGAAGCCGTTTTGTCGTAGCTAAGAATAACTGTGATAGAGGAGGAAGGTATTCAAGTTAGGACTATAAAGCAGTACCATATGGCTGATAAAGCAGGCATGAGGGAGTTTTTAAAAAGTAACTATGATCGGTGGAAAACTGTAAATAAGGATGCAAACGGACTCTCGGATTGGTTTAAAGCAGTTGTTGAGGCATTTGAAAATAGGCTTGTACCTTTAAAGGTGGTAAGGAACGGTAAAGATCCACTACATTATAACAGAGAAATAAAGAGGCTAAGAAGGAGGTGTAGGTTTGAAAGAATTAGAGTTAGAGACTGTGGAAGTAAGGAGAAATTGAAGGAACATAATAGGAAATTGAATCTAGCAAAGAAGTCCGCTAAGGATAACATGATGGCAAGCATAATTGGCGGTTATACACATTTTTATGAAAAATGGAAGGGTATGTATAGGTTCCAAGAGGGACATTCCAGGAATCATTTCTGAACAAGGGGAGTGTGTATGCGAGGATCTACAACAGACAGAAGTATTCAGTCACCAATATGTAAAGATTGTTGGTTACAAGGATAATGTCCATATAGAGGAGGTGACTAATACTAAAGAAATATTAAAATTTACCTATGACAACAATGGCATTTACAGTAAGATATAAAAGTTGAAAACTAGAAAAGCAGCTCGAATCGATGAGGTTCCGGGGGATAAACTAAGGACAATGGCTTGGAATATAGTGCCAAATCTGAAGTACTTATTTGATTATTGTTTGCATGAAGGAGCTATACCAAATGAATGGAGAGTGGTTATAGTAGCCCCTGTTTATAAAGGAAAAGGTGATAGACATAAAGCTGAAAATTACAGGACAGTCAGTTTGACATGCATTGCATGTAAGCTTTGGGAAAGCATTCTTTCTTATTATATTAGACATTAATAATGGGTTCGATAGAAGGCATTTCGGGTTAAGGAAAGGTTATTTCACTGAAGATCAAATGTAGGATTCCAGCAGATAAAGCAGATATCCTGGATTCAGGAGGTCAAATGGACTGAATCCCGATTGTCATGTTTAAGGCATCTGATAGGGTAGATAATGGGAGAATACAGTCTGGCTCCATGGCTAAATGGTTAGCGTGCTGGCCTTTGGTCACAGGCGTCGCGGGTTTGATTCCAGGCAGGGTCGAGAATTTTAACCATCATTGGTTAATTTCCCTGGCACGAGGGCTGGGTGTATGTGTTGTCTTCATCATCATTTCTTCCTCATCACGACGCGCAGGTCGCCCACGCGCGTCAAATCGAAAGACCTGCGCATGGCGAGCCGAACCCGTCCTGGGATCTCCCGGCACTAAAAGCTATACGCCATTTAATTTCGTGGGAGAATACAGGCAAAAACGAGTGCAATTGGACTATACAAAAGATTGACAGAATGGGTAGCTATATTTCTAGGAAATAGAACTCGGAGAATTAGAGTAGGCGAAGCTTTATCTGACCTTGTAATGATTAGGAGGGGAATTCCTCAAGGCAGTATTATTGGACCTTTATATTTTCTTATATAAGTCAATGATATGAGTAAAGACGTGGAATCTGAAATAAGGCCTTTTGCAGATGATGTTATTCTGTACAGAGTAATAAATAAGTTACAAGTTTGTGAGCAACTGCAAAATTACCTCGATAATATTGTGTGATTGTCAGAAAGCAATGGTATGACTATAAACGGTGTTAAAAGTCAGGTTGTGAGTATCACAAATAGGAGAAGTCCTCTCGGTTTTAATTACTGCGTTGATGGCGTGAAAGTTCCTTTTGAGGATCATTGTAAGTAAGATACCTAGGTGTTAATATAAGGAAAGATCTTCATTGGGGTAATAACATAAATATGATTGTAAATAAAGGGTACAGATCTGTGCACATGGTTATGAAGGTATTTAGGCGTTGTGGTAACAATGCAAAGGATAGGGCATGTAAGTCTCTGGTAATACCCCTAACTAGAGTAGGCCTATGGTTCCAATGTATGGGACACTAACCAGGATTACTTGATTCAAGAAATGGAAATAATCCAAAGGAAACCAGCTCGATTTGTTCAGAGCGATTTCTGGCAAAAGAGTAGCGTGACAAAAATGTTGCAAAGTTTGGGCTGAAAGACTTGGGAGAAAGGAGACGAGCTGCTCGACTAAGTGGTATGTTCCGTGCTGTCAGTGGAGATATGGCGTGGAATGACATCAGTAGACGAATACGTTTGAGTGGTGTCTTTAAAAGTAGGAAAGATCACAATATGAAGATAAGGCTGGAATTCAAGAGGACATATTGGGGCAAATATTCGTTTAGAGGAAAGGGGGTTAGGAATTGGAGTAACTTACCAAGGGAGATGTTCAATAAATTTCCAATTTCTTTGCAATCATTTAAGAAAAATCTAGGAAGACAAGAGATAGGGAATCTGCCCCCTGGGCGACTGCCCTAAATGCAGATCGGTAGTGAATGATTGATTGATAGTAGGTTCGAACCCCACTGTCGGCAGCCCTGATGGTGATATTCCGTGTTTTCCCATTTTCACACCAGGCAAATTGTGGTATTATACCTTAATTAGGACCGCGGCCACTTCCTTCCCACTCTTAGCCATTTCCTCTCCCATCGTCGCCATAAGACCTATCTGTGTCGGTGCAACGCAAAGCAAGTTGTAAAAAAGAGTATCATTTCTTAAGATCCCATAAACTCAGAATCACTATTTAAAAGAAAAGAAATTAAAATTACGATTCTTGATCTCTTAGGTACAGATATTCCGCTGTGTAGTACCGTAAAACAGGCTTTTAAAAAATATATATATATATTTAGAATTGCACTGTGCACAACATTACGTACTAGTCATTTCCTCCTTCAGATGAAATTAATACCGCATATTCTAGAAAATTCAGCCTTAACCAATAGCGGTTGCTTTTTTTTTGTGAACGAAGTCTCTTGATGTTCAGATTGCCACCCACTCCCCCCCATCCCCCCCCCCCTCAGAAAAGGAAGTTCAAGAAGTCCTAATTTTGAGGCTTTTGGTAGGATCCTTTTTCGTTATGCACTTCCTCCCAAACTACTATTCTCATTCTGCTGTGATGGACTCATTCACATGTGATGACCTTGTAGTTTTGACCTCGGGTCTCTCTTCCGTCTTCAAACAATCAGTGCTTTGTATTGTGTTTCTTACCATACAATAGACTGTGGCCTGAATTCAGTTCTGCTCATCTGTTTTCCAGTATACAGTATTCTTCATTTTCACCAGGCGAGTTGGCCATGCGGTCAGGGGCACGCGGCTATGAGCTTGCATCCGGGAGATAGTGGGTTCGAATCCCACTGTCGGGAGCCCTGAAGATGCTTTTCCGTGGTTTCCCGTTTTTTTCACACCCGGAAAATGCTGGGGCTATACATTAATTAAGGCCACGGCCACTTCCTTCTAACTCCTAGGCCTTTCCTATCCCATCGTCGCCATAGGACCTATCTGTGTCGGTGCGAAGTAAAGCAACTAGCAAAAAAAAATCTTCATTTTCCGTCTTTGCCGTTTACCGCTTCAGGATACAGCTAGAAACTCAAACATCGGGATAATATTGCGTACGCATGTACACATGCTTAGTCAGCAGTTAGCTTGAATGCACAGGCCATTTGATAGAATCCAACTTTCATACAAATAGGGGACACTGGGCTAAATCCGTAATATTAATGCAAAATTGGAATATTACGCATTTTGAGAATGATTGTAAAAATTATATTTATACACTGTAATAACCCACCTCTACCGCTTCAAGGGCAGTGTCCTGGAGCTTCAGACTCTGGGTTGGGGATACAACTGGGGAGGATGACCAGTACCTCGCCCAGGCGGCCTCACCTGCTATATTGAACATTGGCCTTGCGGGAGGATGGGAAGATTGGAAGGGATAGACAAGGAACCCTCTAACCACTTTTCAAATTTCGTGGCAGAGCCGGGAATCAAACCCGGGCCTCCGGGGGTGGCAGCTAATCAACTCTAACCACTACACCACAGAGGCGGACTTGAAGAAATTCACTTAATTATCATTGTAATATTTCAGCTAAATCCGCAAGTGTCCGGTAATTTCGTAGCATGGTATGGCTAATTCCACAGTAGTCCTCGAATTTATTACCAATAACACTGCAAATAATACTGCTTGAAAGTAGTAATGAATATTGTACAAATACTCACCTCAAAGAAGCCTGTCTTCCAAACACAGTAAGCAGAATAAGTACTGAAGTATCGTGATGCTACCACCGAAGGGATGCACTGCACAATTTACAACCTTGTATCATCAGAGTAAAATATGCTTAGTGTTCATAATAAGACGATCAGACATTTTCCTCATACTCAGATAGTAAAGTTATATTTCAGTTGCTGCCGAATTAGCTGTACTATGAAGTGCTCCTACGGTGCCAGAATTGTGTCTTTCATGTGTTCCTTTTCTACCGGTACATCTACCGAACCAGCCCCCATATTTCTGATCTGCCCGGGAATTGAGCCCGGAATCTCTCGGTAAGAGACAGGCTCGCTATTCCAAGACCACGGGGACGTCTCAGCACACACTTAACTGATAGTAATATTATCAATAATATAGTATTTTTGAAATAATATTTGCATATTTAGTTATACTGTGACTTAAGCTTATAACAATATAACTTAGCAATGAATGTAGCTTTGCCAGGCATTAGATTGCCGGTCATGAAATTGAAGTCGTTTTGAGATTACTACCAATAACGTACATCATTTCACAGTGAGTACGCAATAACCCTTTAATTAGACCTGACCTGAAGAATACAACCTGTAGTGGTGGAGTAGATTGCCCACAGAGGTAATTGTTCAGTATAATGGAAAGTATCTACTGACATCAAAGCAAATCTAATTATGAAACTTCTTCTGTTCATATCTTTTAATGTGCTATCCTGTAGGTGAGGCGGAATTAGAGAACGGAGAATACATCTTCAGTTTACAATGGAAAGTACTCAATAGATTGGGAACTGTCTTAAATTACGAGCTTTTGTGTTAGACTTGTGGTAAAGATGGTTATTTCGGCTTAAGACTTAGTATTAATGCAAATGCAAAAAGTACGGCAGCATTTCCGAATATTTGTTCCTCTTCTCCTTCTTCTTCAATCCCTATGTCTTCAAGCATCTGGGTAACCTCGTTCTATCCCTTTCTGCCACTCGGATCTATTCTCACGCATTCTCTTCATTTCAACCACTGTTTTCGCACGTTTATATCCTGTTCTCTCAATCCTGTCCTCCGTAGAGATACGAGGTTTTCCTTGTCCAGCTCTTCCTTTCAGTCATGTTTCAAAAAACTGCTTCGCGCTTCATCCTTCTCCTATTCTCCTAACTTGTCCGTACCACTTCAACTGATGTTCTTCGCTCATCATACTCATCACTTTATTCTGTCCAACCTCTTCTCGGACTCTTCTTTTTTTTTTTTACTTTACGTCGCACCGACACAGATAGGTTTTATGGCCACGGTGGGATAGGAAAGGCGAAGGAAGCGACAGTGGCCTTAATCAAGGTACATCCCCAGCATTTGCCTGGTGTGAGAATGGGAAACAACGGAAAAACATCTTCAGGGCTGCCGATAGTGGGGTTCGAACCCACTATCTCCCGGATGTAAGTTCACAGCTGCGCGCCCCTAAACCTGTCTCTTGTAGTCTTTCCTGTTGCTTGCCTTAAATTCTTCATTTCCATGGCAGTGATCTTACTGAGAGATTTGTCGTATAGTTCTAGACTCTCCGTACCATACAATGTAATCGCGACCATGATTGTGTTGTAGGTCTTCATTTTCCTTTTCATGCTTATCTCATTCTTCCCTAACGTAATACTACCCATCTGATAGTAAGCTACAACTGCTTTCTTAGTTCTGTTTAGTACTTCCTGTTCTATTTTTCCGTCACTACTTTGTGTAGTACCAACGGGACTCAAATCGAAAGACCTGCACCTGGCGAGCCGAACATGTCCTCGGACACTCCCGGCACTAAAAGCCATACGCCACTTCATTTCTACCGGCACCCGTGTGGCCAAACGCCAGCACGCTAACCATTTAGCCATGGAGCCGAACTCTCCTCAGATAGAACAAGCTGTACGGTAATTCGCAGCTGATACCAAATTTAAATCTCTCCTGACAGATTGGGACATGCCCTATTTTGCTCACATTGATCCAAGCTAGCCTACCACTCTCTGTCGAATATGTACGATCACGGCAAGAATCATTTTGCGGGACTTTTATCTCTCTGATTATTTAATAGAATGTCAGATTTGGACTTTTCGTGTCTCTTAAATTAATGTTGATATCTATAACACCATGTTCTCATGGTTACAGGTCCGTTACCTCAGACTTCTTGTTACAAATATGCAAAGATGGCCAGCTTCAGTCCTATTTTGCTATTTTGTCAAACTGAAAAATCACTTCCATGAAACCGAGCGAGTTGGCTGCGGGTTACTTAGCTCTTTGTTTACATTCCGGAGATGATGGCTCGGTTCTCACCGTCAGTAGCCTTGAAGATGGTTTTCCATGGTTACCAATTTTCACACAAAGCAATAGTTAAGGTCACAGTCACTACCTTCCCCATCCTTACCTAGCCCTTTCCCCTCCCTGCGTTGCCCGGCTCCATGGTTAAATGGTTAGCGTTTCGATTCCCGGCCGGGTTGAGTATTTTAACATTCATTGGTTAATACCGATACATCGGGGGCTGGGTGTGTGTGCCGTTCTTCATCATTAGAATTCATCATAGGTAGGGTCCCATCCTCACAGACGTGCAGGTCGCCTATACGGCGTCAACTCGAAAGACCTGCAACAGGCGCCTTCGGAGACAACACGCCATTATTATTATTATTATTATTATTATTATTATTATTATTATTATTATTATTATTATTATTATTATTATTATTATTATGTCCGACTCTTTGGATGAATGGTCAGCGTACTGGCCTTCTGTTCAGAGGGTCCCGGGTTCGATTCCCAGCCGGGACGGGGATTTTATCCTTCATTGGTTAATTCGAATGGCCCGGGGACTGGGTGTTTGTGCTGTCCCCAACATTCCTGCAACTCACACACAACACATAACACCATTCTCCACCACAATAACACGCAGTTACCTACACATGGCAGATGCCGCCCACCCTCATCGGAGGGTCTGCCTTACAAGGGCTGCACTCGGCTAGAAATAGCCACACGAAATTAAAAAAATATTATTATTATTATTATTATTATTATTATTATTATTATTATTATTATTATTATTATTATTATTATTATTATTATTATTATTCCTACGTCCCCGAAAACCTTCGATGTGTTAGTGCGACATTCAACCACGGGAACTTTCATTTAAGTTATATTGAATTTCACGAGTTTTCTTTATCTCTACCATTTATAATGGCTACAGTGAAATAAAATCAAATGCTGAGCGAATTTTCTTCTGACCGAGCATGCGGCTGTGCGGATTGGGTCACGTAGCTATCAATTTGCATTCGGGAGAGTGTGGATTCGAACCCCAATGTTGGCAGCCCTGAATGTGGTTTTTCTTGGTTTCCCATGTTCACATCAAGGAAATGCTGGGGCTGTAACTTATTTAAGGCCACGTTTGCCTCCTTCCCGCTCCTAGTCCTTTCCTATCCCATCGTCGCCATACGACTTATCTGTGTCAGTGCGATATAAAACAGATTGAAAGGAAAAAATAATCTTCTGCATAATTGAAGTTGATCCTGATGTTGATCGCAAGCATAATTGGCAGTCATACACATTTTAGTAAAAAATGGAAGGGTACGTATAGGTACTTTAAGGCAGAAAGACGTTCCTAGGACATTCCAGGAATCATTACTGTAATGAACAAGGGGAGTGTATATGCTAGGATCTTCAAAAGGCAGAAGTATTCAGTCAGCAGTATGTAAAGATTTTTGTTACAAGGATAATGTCCAGATAGAGGAGGTGACTAATGCTGAAGAAGTATTAAAATTTACATATGATAACAATGATATTTACAATGAGATACAAAAGTTGAAAACTAGGCAAGCGGCTGGAATTGATAAGATGGGTTGGGATATAATATCATATCTGAAGTACTTATTTGATTATTGTTTGCATGAATGAGCGATACCAGATGAATGGAGAGTTGTTATAGTAGCCCCAGTGTATAAAGGAAGGGGTGATAGACATAAAGCTGAAAATTACACGCCAGTCACTTTGACATGCATTGCATGTAAGTTTTGTGATTTGGGAAGGCATTCTTTCTGATTTTATTAGACATGTTTCCGAAATTAATAACTGGTTCGATAGAAGGCAGTTCGGGTTTAGGAAAGGTTATTCCACTGAAGCTCATCTTGTAGGATTCCAGCAAGGTATGGCAAATATCTTGGATTCTGAAGGTCAAATGTACTGCATCGCGATTGACCTGTCTAAAGCATTTGAGAGGGTGGATCATGGGAGACTACTGGCAAAAATGAATGCATTTCGACTAGACAAAGGAGTGACTGAATGGGTTGCTATATTTCTAGAAAATATATCTCAGAGAATTAGAGTAGGCGAAGCTTTATCTGACCCTGTAATGATTAGGAGGGGAATTCCTCAAGGCAGTATTATTGGACCTTTATTATGTTTTCTTATATATATATATATATCAGTGATATGAGTAAAGAAGTGTGAATCAGAGATAAGGCTATTTGCAGATGATGTTATTCTTTATAGAGTAATAAATAAATTACATGATTGTGAGCAACTGCAAAATTACCTCGATAATGTTGTGAGATGGACAGAAGGCAATGGTATGACGATAACCGGGATTAAAAGTCAGGTTGTGAGTTTCACAAATAGGACAAGTCCTCTCAGTTTTAATTACTGCGTTAATGGGGTGAATGTTCCTTGTGGGGATCACTGTAAGTATCTAGGTGTTAATATTAGGAAAGATCTTCATTGTGGTAATCACATAAATGGGATTGTCAATAAACGGTACAGATCTCTGCACATGGTTACGAGGATGTTGTAGTAAAGATGTAGAGGAGAGGACGTATAAGTCTCTGGTAAGACCTCAACTAGAGTATGGTTCCAATGTATGGGAACCTCACCAGGATTAACATTCAAGAACTGGAAAAAAATCCAAAGTAAAGCAGCTCGATTTGTTCAGGGTGATTTCCGACAAAAGAACAGCGTTACGAATATGTTGCCAAGTTTGGGGCTGGGAAGACTTGGGAGAAAGAAGATGAGCTGCTGGACTAAGTGGTATGTTCCGAGCTGTCAGTGGAGAGATGGCGTGGAATGATACTAGTAGACGAATAAGTTTGAGTGGAGTTTTTAAAAGTAGGAAAGATCACAGTATGAAGATAAAGTTGCAATTAAGGAGGACAAATTGGGGCAAATATTCGTTTATAGGAAGGGGAGTTAGGGATTGGAATAACTTACCAAGGGAGATGTTCAATAAATATCCAGTTTCTTTGAAATCATTTAAGAAAAGGCCAGGAAAACAACAGATAGGGAATCTGCCATCTGGGCGACTGTCCTAAATTCAGATTAGTATTGATTGATTGATTGATTGATTGATTGATTGATCCTCAAAGATCGTAAAGTACGTACGCTACTTACAGGGGGTTTCTCTCGCGGTATCTATGTTGATCACCTCTGTGATGGATGCGGGGAATCAGTCAAATGTATGATTTCTTGAATTCGTTTTTCTTTCTTGTGATACCAATAGTCTATTTAGTACTTGACTTACAATCAGCTACTTCCTTTTCAGTAGTGTTAGGAATTCTATCCATGTTTTTTCTTCCTAATTACTCCTGTCATTAGCCCACATGTGTCAGTGTTATCACCCCTGTCATATCAGAAAATGTAATGGTGCCCGCTCGTGCCGTTAGCAGGTTGTGCTGCTGGATGCGCCTAGAGTACGGTATGTCAGGCGGAGCAACCACTTCACGGTCATTCCCTTTTCCATGCGCTCATTACTTCGGAACGAAGCGTTTCTCGTACAACAAATCATCGTAAAACTCTTAATGTGCAGCCGTTCAACTCAAGAAAAGAGATCTCTGTTATTCTGGATCTCAAAACGAAACTGTTTCAGTCGGACAAGGTACATTACAATGAAACTTGCGTGAATGATCAGTTATCATATCCTGAATTTAATGGTAGCCTATTAATGATTTTACCGAGTGGAAAAGCCGCACTTGTTAATGCACTACGGCTATGGCGCCAAGGTATGCATTCGGGAGGCGACTGGGTTTGAATCTCTTTGTCGGCTGTCCTGGGTATATGTTTCTATGTTTACCTACACATTTTTACTTCTAGGCAAATGCCGAGACAGCTCCTATCCATTGGCCACGGCCGATTCCATCCACCTCCTTACCCAATTCCATTAAGCATCCATTTCTTCTTCGTTAGCCCCTCAACTGAGTTTGGCGTCAGGAAGGACATCCGTCCGCAAAAAAAGTGCTGTATAATTTCATCTCACGTCATTCCCCGCCCTTTTAAAAGGAAACGGGACAGAGGGGTAGACATACATTGGCGTAATAACCAACTGTTGGTGGGACTTTCCAGTAAAATCGCAACCCGGTCTTGATGATGATTGATGTTTAATGGGCCGTAAAGTCTAGGTGGCTCAGACGCTTCAGGCTCTGGCCTCTGACTCCAACTTGGCAGGTTCGATCCTGGCTCAGTCCGGTGGGTATTTGAAGGTGCTTAAGTACGTCAGCCTTAGGTAGGTTTACTGACACGTAAAAGAACTGCGGGACTAAATTCCGGCACCTCGCTGTCTCCGAAAACCGTAAAAATGTAGTTAGTGGGACGTTAAGCCAATGGCATTATTAATTACACATCTAAGTCATCGGCCGCAACCCGTTCTTGGTCGTGTTGATCCATTTGTAGGATAAATTTTGGCCTCTCTTGCCATCAGTTCTGTATGTGTCATGCGGAAGGCCTGGATTGGATCAGATATCATGAAAATTATAACAGCTATAACTCCAGTATTCTCCTAGAGTGAAAGTGGAGAAAAATTTGCTGAAAAGGCAGGATAACCGTAGTCAGCACTGGGACTAGAAACCTCACTGCTCTAGTCATCTAGCGGTTCAGTTTCCTCTCGACTACTGAGTTTAACAAGTATTGTGTATCGAAGAAAAGTTAGAGATTTGACCCAATACCGCCCCCTAATTGCTAGTGTAATGAAGTGTCCTACCCTAATGTATGCTGGGACTTGTGGTTGATATTCATATCCGCACCCTTCCCACCCTCCACTGTACCTTGCCCCACTGGTTTGTGAGTCATGGCTCGTGTCGCTGTTTACAACTGACTAGAGGCACACTCGTCTAAGGTACCTGCTTTTTGTTTGAGTAATGGGCTGCTCTCCCCTTCGTATCCAGATTAATTATTTTGATGCACCGCCTTCAATAAAATCACTACGTATTCATTTTCCCATGCCATGTTACACACCCGCTAATAGCAGAAATGAGTAGTGATAAGCGGTTCTCACAAGGTTATCTCGCTGTATGAGTGGACTAACTTGCATGCTTGCATACTACTCCGTCCAGAGACAAGGGAGTGGCGTGGAATAGCGGCGTATGTGGACTTCACTGAGCACCGCCAACCCTCCCTTCCAAAGAACATAAGTTATTTATTGGGCTTATTGGTGCCCATGTGTTTTTAATGCACTGTCCGCCTCCGTAGTATTAGCTGCCGTCCTCGGAGGCCTGGGTTAGTATCGTGGTGCTGTCAGAATAATTGGTGTTAGCAGGAGGGCGGATATGTGGTTATAAAAAGGTACATACATGTAGCTCCCCTCAATTGGGGGCAAGTCTGAAAAGAGCTGTGCCACCTCGGGACGAGGACACGAATTTACATTTTTACATTAATGCACTTCTTTTATATTTCAGTGAAATAATTTTAAAATTGGCCGAATATTCCTTAGATAGCAGCTTCAATATGGTTGAAATCTGAGCCACTTAAAGGTGTTTCTAACTACAACTGCTTCTAGCACCCAGATGCCTCTTCAAATCTTCAGTAACTGAAGAGAACTATTATTATTATTATTATTATTATTATTATTATTATTATTATTATTATTATTATTATTATTATTATACATCTTCATTATACAACATGATTCATAAATCATTGTACCAAATTTGTGGAAGTAATGACTTCTTTCTTATATAATACAATTGATCGCAACTGTGAGATCACTACATTCACCTTGCTATATACTTCATATGCATTA
Source organism: Anabrus simplex (assembly GCF_040414725.1). Lineage (NCBI taxonomy): Eukaryota > Metazoa > Arthropoda > Insecta > Orthoptera > Tettigoniidae > Anabrus > Anabrus simplex. The sequence goes on from NC_090266.1 coordinate 147,733,469, forward strand.
CAGTAGCTGACAGTGTGTACAAATATGTTCTTAGTTATTAAATTACATAACATTAAGATACTTCTCATACAACCTTACCATGTTCTTGAGTGACCGAGTTTGTCGACTTTTCCTTACTTCTGTGTTACCGTTTCTCTCTTTGTTGTCAGGCATAAAGTAATACTCATGGACGTAACCGTCTATGTGGCCTCGCGAGACGGGCCCCTGAACACAGACGTTACAACATACTCTTCCTCGCTCAACCACTCCACTGTCGGCAGCCGTGAACATAGTTTCCCGTGGTTTTCCATGTCCGCACCAGGCAAATGATAGGGCCCTTAATTAAGGCCACGGCCGCTTCCTTCCCACTCCTAGCACTTTCCTTACCATCGTCGCCATAAGACCCGTGTGTGGTCGGTGCGACGTAAAGCAAACTGTAAAATAGAAGTTTCTGGACAGAAGAAAACACATCCTACGGTGGAATTAGTGTTGTCCTTTGAATCATCTGTGTAGACTGTAAGTTGATTGATATAAATTCCTGAAACGCATGTGGAGTACCTTGCGTGTATTTAATTTATGGAACGGTATCCGGAGAAGACAATGCTGAAACGAAATATGGTATATGTAAAGAGAGTTATCAGAAGTTGATGTCCCGAAGTGGTGGGAGAATCTGACACTGGTGTACGCTTCAGGATGTATCTATCTGACAACATTATTTTGTCTCCGAACATGAAGGGGCATTTCAGCTGCCTCTGGAGCCTTTAGGCGCTATTGAGTTCATGACTGAGGTATGAGTAATGCTAGTAATGCCATTCCTTCTGCAGCCAGTCCCTGCTATGAATGGTGTGAAAATATTGCTCATAGGGTCAGTTGGTGCATGCATTTCAGTGGGTTTGGCAGACTGATGTGTAATAGCAACTTGTGGCTCGGTGAGGAAAGCAACGGGAAACTACCTCACTCCTCATTTCCCTAGTATGCCTCTTCAGTGATGCCTAGGCCATCTATGACAGCTGATGGCGGAACTGTTGAGGATCCAACCAGCCTTCGGGCTGAGGACTAAACATACATACAGTCCCTACACAAAGTCGAATGCATCGAAATAGAGACGGGTGTTCAGAATCCATTGGGGCCTAGATGTTAGGCCCCTTTAAACAACAAGCATGCCCGGCTCCGTGGCTAAGTGGTTAGCGTGCTGGCCTTGGGTCACAAGTGTCCCGGGTTCGATTCCCGGTATGGTCGGGAATTTTAACCATCATTGGTTAATTTCTCTGGCACGGGGGCTGGGTGTATGTGTTGTCTTCACCATCATTTCATCCTCATCACGACACGGAGGTCGCCTACGGGAGTCAAATCAAAAGACCTGCACCTGGCGAGCCGAACATGTCCTCGGACACTCCCGGCACTAAAAGCCATACGTCATTTAATTTCAACAACAAGCATCATCATCAGAGTCCATCTTTGCCTTGTCGCTTACTACTACCTAGACTTCACTCTGTGTGGAGTGGGTAGTATTAACAATTCGTCATCAATTTGGGACGTTTTGCAACCACTGCTATGATGTGTTCAGTCACCCATTCAAACCGAATCGGAAGTTTGAAGTAAGAATTAAGGCTGTGTTGTCATGCGTGGTAAAAAGTTTGCTGAACGATTCAAATGGTTTGATATGAATTAGACTCATAGCAGCAAATAACATCGGGCTAGAAAGAACTCTGCTTACTGATTGTGAGTATAGAACTCAAGTCTACTGAGGGTATTGGAAATACTGTATATCGTTCATAAAGTACAGCGGGAGAAACGTTCTGCTAGGAGATACCTTCATCAGTTTTGAATGATACAGGTTTATCAAACCGACTGTATATACACAAAGGTGTATGGGGATAATGACCATGGTTTCCAACCTTCACTCTTAAGAATGGACAATGAAAAGGTTAATATTTGATATTGCATTGAGCAACATCGAAATTAAGGGAATTACGTGAACTGAATACTTGGTGAATGGAAGCGAATTGTTTTTCTCGTTAAGTCCGAGGCGTCATCTCAAAAGATTCTAGAGGCTACTGTGTTTAAGGTAAGGAATAACACTTTTCAAAACGTCGTTTTCTTTGAGGTACTCGCCATGTCGCATTGTGTTCGAAATTCTGAGCTCAATAACCATTCTAAGGCGCTTATTGTGTAGGCCTATGGTATTTATTCGTCAAAGAATCAAATAGATTTAAAGCTACCTCAGTCTTTAGACTTCGCCGTTAACTCTATTGATTTTTTCATTGTTAGATATCCATCCGTTACCTCACAATATTCACTTTTACGTAATCAATAATCTATGTAGAGCTACCTCCTCCCTCCCTGCATTCCCATGCTATATCTGTGCCGCTCCCCTCTCCCAGCTCCCGCACGCCCCTACCTTGCCTCGCTGGTTTGTGACTCACGGCTCGTGCCGCTGTTTACAACTCGTCAGCGGACATACTCGTCCAAATACTGACGGCTCCAAGGAGTTATTATCGCTCCTCTTCCTCTCACAGTACGTAAATGCTTGTGGGGTAGCATGTCCCTCAATATATATCGTACGTCTTTTTATTTTGCTGCGGGCTTTACGTCGCACCGACACAGATGGGTCTTATGACGACGATGGGGATAGGATAGGTCTAGGAGTTGGAAGGAAGCGGCCGTGGCCTTAATTAAGGTACAGTCCCAGCATTTTCCTGGTGTGAAAAAGGGGAAACCACGGAAAACCATCTTCAGGGCTGCCGATAGTGGGATTCGAACCCCCGATCTCCCGGATGCAAGCTCACAGCCGCGCGCCTCTACGCGCACGGCCAACTCGCCCGGTCATACGTCTCTGAGACGGCTGCCAAACTTTCACACGGCTATCCCCTGTTCATTCGGGGTTCTATAGTTATTTAAAACATAACGTACAAATTCATTGTGCATTCTAGTCAATCGGGCATCACTTTTTCTTATTCTGGTTTCTTTGTAAAAGGCTGATATGGCGCAGAAATCGTCATAAAAAATTTCTCTAGATTTTTAAAAATAAACGTAGGCCCACTTTTGCGGAGTTTCATTTCAGCTTATTTTTTCTGGGTTTGTAATGTTGTCTTTAGTTTTGCTGTGACGTGAATGGAAACATATTTTATGTTCAATAACAAATAAAAAAAGGCTCCGGTGGCTAAGGCGGCAGCGCGCCTTTCACCGCTGGGTTCCGTGGTTCAAATCCCGGTCACTCCATGTGAGATTTGTGCTAGAAGAAGCGGAGGCGGGACAGGTGTTTCTCCGTGTACTCCGGTTTTCCCTATCATCTTTCATTCTAGCAACACTCTCCAATATCATTTCATTTGCCAGTCATTAATCATTGCCCCAGTGCGACAGGTTTCGGCAGCCGGCACATTTCCTATCCTCGCCGCTAGATGGGGGCTTCATTCATTCCATTCCTGACTCGGGCGAAGGACTTGAACAGGCTGTCGATTTTCATTTTTCAGCAGACCAGATACCATTCGACGGGACTGCACTGAAAATCATGTTCGGATAGTCAGTTTCAAACGAAAATACAGACATATTATCTACTGTAGTGCTAGCACAGTATGTTAAAGATTAGTGGTAAGTGGACCAAGTAACCACAGTATTAGTTTGTGATTAGAACAATGCAACTGGTTCACAACACCCAGAAACATTCCTTGAAGACACTTCACTTGTCATCTGTCTGATTGTAGACATCCAGGTATCTGTAGTTTGTGGAATTTTAAACTAATAATAATAATAATATTAATAATAATAATAATAATAAATATAATAATAATAGCAACTTAACAGAAATTACGAAATACCCTAAGTCATATGTATATCGTTTCAGGATTCCTTGGCAAAATAAAATGAGGATTTTACTGTTACTTCACGGTAGCACAAACCCTCCAGGGTGAAGGAAGAGCTGTAGGAGGAACGAACACAAAGCTTGCCACATTCTATCAAACATTAATCAGTCAGTGTGGTCTTATAGTTCATGCTCTTTCCCTCTCCCTAGTTTCCTCACGCTTCTCTCTTTACTCTTTTTATCCCCTTGCTATCGCCTGCTGTCGACAGTCGAGTTGATAGTGTTCTTCCGTCTTTCTTCCCTCTATCCTTCTCTGTTCTCTTTCTGATTTTATTTGCGTGAAGTGCGAGGCGATCTGTCCGTGATTCATGACGAACACCACACAGCACGGGCATCGGCCTTCGCTTCGCCTCGGCACGGCTCGCTTGGCGTTGCTATGGCTACGGGGAGGGGAGACAGCTTCTATTACACAGCTTTCTCTCTCCGATTTCCACCCACTACCTTTCTCAGCTGGGCTACTGGCATTACGCTCCGTCTCTCTCTCTTAACTTCTTCAATCCCGCCAGCTTTCTCACTGAGGACTGCTTGCTTGCATGCTCTACTTCTGCCGCGTGTATTCTCTAGCTCTCTCTCTCCTTGTCTCTCTCATGAGATACTTCTCACATTCTCACTACATGATTTCGGATTATCTATCTTCTTCACCTTCGCACTCCTACTGGTTGGGCACAGAGATATGTAATGAAATGTGAAATGTCGTATGGCTTTTAGTGCCGGGATATCCCAGAACGGGTTCGGCTCGCCAGGTGCAGGTCTTTCTATTTGACGCCCGTAGGCGACCTGCGCGTCGTGATGAGGATGAAATGATGATGAAGATATGTAATATAATACAATGTGCTTTACGTCGCACCGACACAGACAGTTTTATGGCGACGATGGGATTGGGAAGGGCTAGGATTAGGAGGGAAGCGATCGTGGCCTTAATTAAAGTACAGCACCAGCATTTGCCTGGTGTGAAAATGGGAAACTACGGAAAACCATCTTCAGGGCTGCCAAAGGTTGGATTGGAACCCACTATCTCCCGAATGCAAGCTCACAACTGCGTGACCCTAACTTCACAGCCAACTCGCTCGGTACTTGATATTTCATTCTCTGCAAATACTGTCCTACGCGATTTAGTCGGACTCCATATTTTCAAATACTCTCCATGGTAACACTTTTCCATTAGACTGTTTATGATGCAATGCAATTTATTAAGAATTATGAAGTAAAAGAGACACATTGTTTGGTTGTTTGTTTTTAGTTTACAATTCGTCTCTTTGAGCAGTTTCCCAAGCGAATCCAGCACATGTGCTAAATAATTGTTTTGAGATAATCGATATTTTATATTTTGAGCTCTTTTATCTCTCTTACTTGAAAACTTGAAAACGACCCTGAAAACCTACAGGGTAATATTTATCTAAGCTCCGTCGTTTTTGGTTATGCTCTGTTGTTTATGTTGAAAAGCGCAATCCTTGCATTTTGCCTAAATCGAATCCGTTAATCTAAATGTACGGTGAGGAGTGTAGTGCACATGCTCAAAATATGTTAAAATGTATCGTTTGGCAGCTGTTCGGTGATAGCAATGAACGGATATCACATTTCAAATTTATTTTGAAGTGTCACTCAGATATTGATGCCTACAGTTGTTGCGTCACATGAGATCTGAGCATTAAAGCAGTGGTATTTATTGAAGAAGTTCTCTACTCATCTATACGACCATGAATTAATATTACTTCAGCTGGAAAGTACTGCGATGGTTTGTAGTGTCTCATAAAACTTTTATTACTTTATGTAATCCGCGGTATACTAGCCATCATTGCGAGCTGAATGTGGCTGTTATGGCCGTTGCTATCTTAAGGATGTTGGAAACAGGTGAAAAGCTGAACTTACAATGGTATGAATCCTCCCCCCTGTGAAAAGTAAAATAAAGGAATTTCTGTTTTCCTTTTTCCTTGTGTATTAAAGAGGCTTCGGAGATCATGCAAGCGAGTCCTTAGTTCAACAATAGCCTAGCAACCGATGGTTAGAACTTACAACATTAAGAAATTTTATGTTTAAAATACTTTTTGTATTGTGAATGCAACATTTTAAAATGTATTCACTTCATATTTGGCATTTCATAACGAATTTCCAAGAAACGACAATTGTGGAACGATATATAAAGGAGTAAGTTGCAGGACAGTTCCCTGTTACATAATGATAGTATACTTACTACCACGTGTGCAAAATAAAACTACTCCGGACAATATTTACATTAGGACTGACGTGGAATTGACCCTTGTTAATGACCATCACTGGAGATACCGGAAATGGCCTCATCTGAAGAAATGAAGAACTGAGGATCCAAAAGTCTTGACTGCACGTCACTCAGAAACCACGGGCAGAATTCAACACGCGAAGATTCGTCTGGATGCTTTAACGCATGCGCAACAGTACATTTGTAAGGATATAGATGCAGGTCCTTTTTGATAATGTTTCGACACGACGTTCTCATAATTCCCTCTTGAGCCGGGCTGAGTGGCTCAGACGGTTGAGGCGCTGGCCTTCTGACCCCAACTTGGCAGGTTCGATCCTGGCTCAGTCCGGTGGTATTTGAAGGTGCTCAAATACGTCAGCCTCGTGTCGGTAGATTTACTGGCACGTAAAAGAACTCCTGAGGGACTAAATTCCGGCACCTCGCCGTCTCCGAAAACCGTAAAAGAGTAGTTAGTGGGACGTAAAGCAAATAGCATTATTATTAATTCCCACTTGCACAGATACACTCTGTTGAGATTTCGTCGGACTTCGTTCCAGGCATTCCTTCACAAGAGCAATGTTTTCTGGTGTTCGAACTCTTTTCGGATAGTTACGGTTTGTATTCGCTACAGAGCCCGTTTCACGCCATTTTGCCACTAAGTTTTGCATTACAGACTTGCTGGAGGTTTTGCCAAAACATTTCCAGTCTTAAACTCTGGCGTAAACAGTTTTTCCACGAATCGTGCTTCGCATAACACTCGACAATGAACACACGCTGTTTTATCGGGAGCACCATGTTGTGTTGCATCCAACTGGTCACTAAACACGTCTGCTCCTCTCTCTCACTCACACAGCGACGTATGCGGGAGATGCGCACACGCAGACATGTAACAGCAACCGATTGGTGCATCGAAATCACGGTTTCCAGCATTTTCTGTGATGGGCAGTAATCCTGTTCATTAACAAAGGTCATTTCCGCGCCAGTCTTATAAATATTTTCTGGGCCAGTGTTATTTTGCACATCGTGTAATACTACCATTACGGGTGTGCCTGAAAAGAGCTGCGTCAACTTGGGATGAAGGTACACATTTGCAATTACCAAAGCATTGGGGTTGAAGTTAAATATTTTACTAATCTTAGTAGTTTTATTCCCCCTTTAGGCAACCATCTGTCGGATATAGTTGGTAGTTTTATCGAAAATGATTATTGTTGATCCGTTTGCAGGCGACTCGTTCGTCTTATGTGACTAAACATTCTTGATCATAATACCTTAGATCTACATTTTTGTGCAATCGATACTTTAGACACATGGCTTTCTAGTTTGAAAATCTCACGTACTTCGACTAGGATAATAATAATATTAAAAATAATTTCGTGTGGCTATTCCTAGCCTGATGCGGCTCTTGTAAGGCAGACCTTCCTACGAGGGTGGGCGGCATCTACCGTGTAAGAGAACTGCGTGTTTTTGTAGTGGAGGATAGTGTTGTATGCGAGTTGCAGGAATGTTCGGGACAGTACAAACCCCAGTCACCGAGCCAGGGGAAATAACCATTAAGGTTAGATTCTCCGACCCGGCCGGTAATTGAACCCCATGCCCTTAACCATTCTGCCAAGAAACCGGACTTCGACTGGGATACTAACTCTGGGCGCCTTGTGAGAAAATATCGCTGATGTCGCAGAGCTGTCTTACCCTAGAGGATCGACTGACCTGGTAAACGGCTAGTGCGTTAGAATGGAGCTTTCATACCGTTGTACAAACTAATCTGATGTGCACAATAGATCTATGGCAGACTCTCGTTCGTAACCGATTGCAATGTAGGAAATTTGAAATACAATGCTTTACTTATTATCATAAATATTTACAACAGTTGCGCCCAATTAATGACCTACCTATTGTGTACTCTTAATTTTCGCTGGCTGAACTGTCTTCTCTATACGTATATGACGTTACTGACATGCTGCATTCCTAAGTCGATTCGTTTTTGAGTTTTAAGAGCAAATGAAACTTCTCGAGGAAATGAAGAATCGGCCTGTTTACGAATGTAATTACCAAGTGTACAATGTATTTCTCGTTTAACATCTTTCAGAGGACTGATAGAAATAGATTAAATATGCAACTTGAGGAAGAGATGCTTCCAGAAAGGAAGGGGATGCGCGGTCAAAGAATCGTAGTCTGCAGATATAGGCTAATGTATAAAGCACTGTGAAAGCGTAACACTCTTCGATGTAGGCCTAGCTGTTTGTTGTTTTCTGTATTTTAAAACCTCGTACGTCCCAATGCTCTTCGTACCCATTATATTCCTTAAGACCGGTCACACCTCCCAGCCACATATTTATATGCAGTCCATCAGAATCAGTTTCCCTGTGTTCGTTTCCCTATGCCAGTGTGTGTAAAGGAAACAGCCTTAAATACATGATACTGTAGGAGTGCAAACAACATCCTTACAATACGGTATGGGAAGGTTCATTTTCCTTTATGTATTAGTAGGGTTTGGAAATTTATGACCTAAAGAAGTACAAAATATGCAAGAAAATATGCCCTGACAACTTTTTTTTGCTATTTGCTTTACGTCGCACCAACACAGATCTTATGGGGACGATGGGAGAGGAAAGAGCTAGGAGTGAGAAGGAAGCGGCCGTGGCCTTAATTAAGGCACAACCCCGGCATTTTCATGCTGTGGAAATGGGAAACCACGGAAAACCATCTTCACGGCTGCCGACAGTGGGGTTCGAACCCACTATCTCCCGAATACTGGATACTGGCCGCACTTAGCGACTGCAGCTATCGAGCTCGGTCCCTGACAACTAGCTAAGTATGATCTAAAATAAGGTAAAATGACTAAAATATGATTTAAGCATTTTAGGAATGGGCAGCAAGTATCAGAGTATTACTAATATTAAACGTGCCCCGAAAAAGTGATTAGCAATAAAACAGCAGACACATTTAATCGTGCAAACAGAGCTACAGTAGGTACGTCAAACCTTTATACATCTATTATCATAGCCCTGAAGTGCAGTTCACACTCTGTTTTCCTTTAAAAAACACCAAAATACCGGAGTATTTGCATGATTCTTGGTATCTGTTGGCGTATGTTCGTACACCATCTCTTTCTCGGAATCATGTCTTCTAAACATGCTACCTATCTGCTTCCGGAAAAGAAAGAAAAATACATCTACTGCAGTATTTTGAAATCTGTGTTTGAAACTCGACGCAGATAACATGTACCTTGTTAAAAATGACGCCTAACCTTGAACACAAATGCTCAAAATATAAACGAATATTACCTAATACAACTAAAATGAGCAAAACATGACCAAAACAATAAAAATGGCTGAAATATATATATTTATGTGCTTTAAACGGGATCAGGGGCGCATCATTCACCCTTATTTTTTCAGTTTTTGGGGAAAATGAACTGAGGAAAGAAATACACTGAAGAAAATGGAAATTGCAACACCCAGAAAGAGTGGTGCTACATTGCTGCAATTGACCACGCAGGACGAGTGTTCGGTTATGCTTCGACGATTACACTTCCAGGTCCCTCTGACCGCAAGTTTGGACAACAATCAATACAGGATGTGTCCACCACGAGCTGCAATACATTGATGAATTCGTCGAGGCATGGAGTCAATAAGGCCCTGGATCGCTTCCTGAGGAATTGTGGCCCATGCTTGCTGCACTGCACGGGTCAGTTGTTCCAGAGTTATGGGTGGCTGAGGACGATTGGTCAGTTGTCGACCCATCATGTCCCACACATCTGGGGGGCCATTCTAAGGTTGTGATGTCGTGGAGATCTTCTCTGGAGATGCGTGCCGTGTGAACCCGGGCATTGTCCTGCTGAAACATCCCATTAGCAATGTTCGCCAGCATAGGGACAACCACTGGATTGAGTACCCTATCAACGTACTGTCGAGCAGTCATAGTGCCCTCAACAAGCACTAATTGCGATTTCACATTAAAGCCAATAGCTCCCCAGACTATAATGCTTGGTGTTGGCCCTGCGTGCCTCTCGACAATAAGATCTGGGCGGCCCCTCTCCCCGGTACGTCGGCGCACACGATTCCGGCTATCATTGCGGGCAAGACAGAAGCGCGATTCATCACTAAAGACGACCCTATGCCATTCGTCGACCCACGTCGATCGTTCTCGACACCAGGCCAGCCTTACATGTCGCTGTTATGGGGTCAATGGAACACCTTCTGCAGGGACGCGGGCTCGTAAGCCAGCTGCACGCAGGCTATTACCAACTGTTTGTTGTGTAACGTGGGGTGCCACAGCTGCTCGAATTTGCGCTGCTGTTGCATGGGGTTCCATCCGGGCCATCCGAATGATGTGGCGATCCTCTCTCGCAGTTTTCTGTCGCGCTGGGCCTGTGCCAGGTCTACGAGTGTGGGGTACCTTCATTTGACCACTGCTGCCATACATGTTTTACCGTAGATGCCTGTCGGCCAACACGTGCAGCGACAGTCCTTAGCGATAATCCGGCCTCACACAGCCCAATTATCCGAGCCCTCTCAAACGGCGACAGTGTTGTCGATAGCGTGCTCTTCTCTGTCGTCGAGGCATGTTTGACGGGGAACACTTCACTGCACAGACTGCAAGTCAACTACGCTACACCAGAGTCCGTATACTGGAGTTGATTCCTCCGCGACCAATGACGTGGGGAGACCTGTAAGCAACAATCCAATGGGTCTGAAACTTTGATCGTTTACATACCTACATGGCATCGTTCCATATCTTGAAAACCAACACAAACGACCAATGCCTTCATGGTGTTGCAATTTCCATTTTCTTAAGTGTATGACTTTTTGTTAACATCCGAACATTGCACATAAGTATAGGAAAATTAACGCAACAAAAATTATTCTGATGAACTGCATAAAAATATGTGGCTGGGAGGTGCGACCAGTCTTGAGGAATATAATGAATAGGAAGAGCACTGGGACATACGAGGTTTTAAAGGAAAGACATCGATATATCGTCGTTGCCGGGATGAAACCTCCTATGTGTTGATATTTTTGGAGATATACTGACCCGCAGCACATACGTTATGAAGAGCGAGAATGCTTTGACAACCGTCACACAATATTGCACCTCAGATGACAGAACCTTACCGGCCAAAGTTCTAAGCTAAAATATTTCACATAGGAGGTTTTGTCCCGGCAACAATGATATAATACTCCTGAGTGTTTCACTATGCGGCCGCATGGTATAGAGGTTTCTTCTCAGAATTGACTGGGCAAACATTTGAAAGTTGGTACAGAAGTACGTTCCAGATGTCCTGGCGTGATAGGCAGGAACTCTATTCGTAGTTTCATTCGAAACCCATTTAGCATTGACCAATCACAAATTGCTGCCAAGTTTCTCTTTAAACTGTTCATTATACCGTCAGTATACCGGGTGATTCAAAAGGTTGCCCAACAACTGAAGTAATCCATAGAGTGGTCGAAATAAATCAACTTGCGAATAGAAACGTATAGTCTAGGGCGACAGCCTAGGAATGTCAGGAACGACATAATGAACTTTTTTCCTTTCCAAAATGCTAGTGCACACAGAGTTGACAAACAACTCTCTTCACTGATTGACAGTTCTGCATTGGTTAGGAATATAGAGCATTTAGAGCTTCTAGTCCAGTTGGTCCAGGTTTGATTTCTGTCCATGCCGTGAATATAAGGCTTGTTTGACGGTGTGCTGTGCACTCAACCTTAGAAATAAAATCAAGCAAGCTTGTAGATTTCCGTGCCTCTTGATATCGTGAAAAAGTAGCGTGGGGCGTAAAACCAGGATCTCTAATTCGACGTGGAATACGAATCTAGGGACGTGCATTTTCATTTCAAAAAACACATATAAATTGGCCAGGATTCAAACCTCAGCCGCCTTGGTGAGTCTGGGGGACAAAATTCAGGAGAGAAAACGGTTAAAATACAGCTCTTGACCATCTTAAAACTGGTTTCCGTGGCTTTTCCCTTCAACTATTTCAACTTCAGGCGAACGCCGATGATACCTAACATATGTGTCACAGTCATTTCAATCTTCACTCTCTCCTTTTTATAAATATGGACATTGTTTTACACCTGTGCATGTTCATTACTTGATACTGCTCAGTTACTTGGGCTTTGCTCTTAAAACTTTGGGGACCGGGCGAGTCGGCCGTGCGCGTAGAGGCGCGCGGCTGTGAGCTTGCATCCGGGAGATAGTAGGTTCGAATCGCACTATCGGCAGCCTTGAAGATGGTTTTCCGTGGTTTCGCATTTTCACACCGGGCAAAAGCTGGGGGCTGTACCTTAATTAAGGCCACGGCCGCTTCCTTCCAACTCCTAGGCCATTCCTATCCCATCGTCGCCATAAGACCTATCTGTGTCGGTGCGACGTAAAGTCCCTAGCAAAAAAAAAAAACAAAAAAAAAAAAACTTTGGGGAAACATTTTATTGTTTTGAGATCGTTTGTGCGATATATTATATCGTTCTCGTTAGGACAAAATGTGTTTGTTTCACATGTGGTTGCCAGCATAAAGCACGTGTTGAGTAAGTTTCCGGAAACCTTTCGACTGCAGCTACATTCATATTACCACGGTAAATAATCCTCGTAGAGCTTTAGGAATTTCCCTCTTGTTTGTGGGAAATAACTAAGAACTGTTTGACTTTTGTAATGACTTTTTATCATCTCTCTTATAGCTGATATTTTCTTGTCTTAATTTCTGGACTGTTTACTTGCAGGGACGACGAAGACGAGAGGACTTCCAATACCGATCACGAGGGAGAAAAGGAAGCAAGGGTAAGTAAAAGTGCATCTAGATATCTTATGACTTAAGCAGTTCCTCTATTTCATCGTCGTTGACAACGGCGAGAATTAAGCTGGGTGTAATTTACAATTTAAATTTTGTTGTTGTTGAACTGATTCACCTAAAGTAGGCCATTCCAACTCAGCGCTTGAGGGCTAGGAAGCCCTGATGCTGCCAGGGCTGACACCCCCTCCCCACCCCCTCCTCACCCCCTCCCCTGCGGCTGTGGTGATGTAAATTCGCACGCGCTGGGTTGATGCATTGCCATTTTAGCGGACATTACAAACCATTAAAAATGTTTCTTTATCAGGCAAAAATATGTTGATTTGTGCTATGTGGGACAACATTCGTGATTTTAAGGTGGAATTTTCATTGTTCGAAAGACAATTATTGATTTTGAAGAATCCCCTTCTTTAAAACCACGTGACTTTTCCGATTTGTGACACTGATAGTTAATGTGAAGCCCTTAAACAATTGGACAGTGGTTTAGAAATATCAAAGAAATGTCATCTGATGCTCTTTTTTCTGTAAATTTTGAGCAGGCTCAAGTCATAAATTCAGAGAACTGAGGCATTATTTGCCCGCATGTTGCCACCGGGCCGTAGTTTGGGAGGACCCGGGTTGGTGGCTCTAAACTCTGACTACGGCGGTAATTATTCATGAATTCGGAGAGCAATTTGATTCAGATATTCCATTTAAACTGGTTTTACATTTTTTCAAATCTTTTTTACTCGAAAATCTCTGGATAATGTCTATCTTATGATCCCTTTTGATTTCTCTAACTTCGTTATCTTTGCATACTTGAACACAAACACCGCAACACTGTCAGAATTTCCAATTGGTGCATCACATTGTACACGGTACTAATGCCACCATGCCCCTTAGTCCCTAAATGTAACGAAAACAGCTGAAAAACAACAGTCATTGTTTAAAAATCGGGAGTTCTTGAAGCTCAGCTTGAACAATGCTTGGTTTGTCCAGTTTTATGGCACACAGTAGCAATTTTGAATTTATAGTGATATGCCTTGCAAGAGTTCCTTGTAAGCGATATCAGTTAATGTTTCTTCCCGATGTCATGTACGTTTTTCCGAGGCCCTTCCGGCTGCCTGATAGTTAGCTCGCTCTTTTTACCCCATGCGATATTTTAACCATTCATGCAATGATTGTATAGCATGTCTTGATTTGTTGACTCCTTGGCTGAATGGTCAACGTACTGGCCTTCGGCCCAGAAGACCCCGGGTGCGTTCCCGGCCGGACCGGGGATTTTAACCGCCGTTGGTTAATTCTTCTATTTCAGGGGTTGCGTCTCAATACACATCTTCATTTACACACGACACATACCACTACATACCACCATAGAATAGTGAATGCAGCGAGTTAATTGGCTATGCGGTTTGGATCACGTAACCGTATGGTAGTGAGTTTGAACCCCACTGTCGGCAGCGCTGAAGATGGCTTTCTGTTCCCTCCCATTTTCACACCACTCAAATGCCGGGGCTGTATCGTACTTAAGGCCACGGTCGCTTCCTTTCTAATTACAATTGTAGCACAGTTCTATGTCATCGTCGCCGTAAGATCTGTCTGGTGTGAAAATGGGAAACAACGGAAAACCATCTTCAGGGCTGGCGACCGTGGAGTTCGAACCCACTATCTCACGCATGCAAGCTCAAAGCTCTGCGTACCTAACAGCACAGCCAACTCGCTCGATGAGATTTTAAAAGTACGAAAGATAATAAAGTTGGAATTCATGAGGACAAAAGCGGGCAAATATTTGTTTAGAGGAACAGGAATTAGAGTTTATAATAATTTACCAAGAAAGATGTTCGATGAATTTCCAACTTCTTTGAAATGATTTACGAAAAGACTAAGAATCTACCACCTGGGTGACACCCCATACGAAGGACATTTTGCCATAAAACTAGGTTTAATATTAACATAATGCTGACCACAGATAATTAGGATAAATGTCAGGAAAATAATTATATTTTGTAAAATGCGGAAACATGTCTTCATTTGTGATTGCCGAAATTGCATAGTGGCAACAGGCCTGCAAGTAAGACACTGTCACGCTGTTCTTGACGGCCTAGTTCGTTCGTAAAACTTTCTTATAAATCACTCTGAAATGATGTGAAATATTTTGTATAGCATTCACATGGTGCTCCTTTCTATGAGCATCTTCTCAGCAGGCAACGCAGCGTGGGAGGCGTTCTGCCAGGACGGCGATAACGGTGTGGAACACATTGTATCTTTCCTGCAACGTCATTAACTTTTATATCCCCTGTTTCAGAAGTGCAATGTACAAAAGACTGGTAGTCATTGGACCAAGGAATGCTTCGATGGTAATTTCCCCCTAGACTGCTATAGGCTACATATAAATGCTTCAGATGGATAAATCAGGCTATCAAAACAGGCAAAATGCTATATTGTATAAGGTAGCTAATGTACTGACTTTTTCATTGTGACAGTCTCTTGGTTTGGTCGTTTAGTTGTCGTTCTGCTCCCACGATAACAGTTTTTGATCGCGGCTGATGTATCATTTGGCTTCCAACACTCCTGTTGCACAAAATTCCAACTCACCGTGTAGTAAAATCTATTACAATTGAAGGGACGTTAAACAAATGACATTATGTTTGCCTTTATGACTCACTAGTTTTTGGTATCACTGTTCAATCTCTGATATACAAATTCCACAGCGGTCCATGTTCCTCCAGTTCGTTCGGTCTTCAGTATCAGTGTAACGTCTTGTCGTTTAGATCATTGTATTTCATTTAGTGCCGATGTTAATGATGAAAGAAACCTTTACGTACCTCTACTGCATTGGGCTTCATGGTCTGCACATAGATGGTATTTCTTTACCTGTCAACATTTTCATCTGTTGTTCTTCGTTCGAATTCTCACTTACGCAAATCTCAAGTTTGACGTTGGATTAGAGCAGCTGTTTTTCAAAATGTGTTAAACTCTGGGGGTGCCAAGCAAAATACCCTTAAGCCTATCTGTTCCTTGATGTTTCATCTTGCCGTGTTTTGTAACTCAGCTGGTAGAGCGCTGGTCTTTTGAGCTCAATTTGGCGGGTTTGATCCCAGCTCAGTGGGATGGTATATGAAGGTGCTCAGCTTCATGCTAGTAGATATACTGGCTCTTGCGGGACAAAATTCCGGCACTTCGGCGTCTCAGAAAATCGCAAAAGTAGTTAGTGGGACGTAAAACCAATAACCCTAAATTATTTATGTGTTTGTTAGTGATAAGTTGAGAACAAACGTGTTTTAAATGCAATAAGCAAAACACGAACTGTATGTCTAATATTATCATCATTCTTCTCAAATTTTGAGACATGATACAATGGGCCTCTGTTAAAATCTATTGCATGAAGATTGTAACAGAATCACTTAATAATAGTTCAGATTATCATAAATATAAAATCTCTTCATATTCCGAACATTAAGTACCGATATCATTAATGTGAACCTTGCCAAGGTATAGCGTTGGCCAACTTCATGTTGTTGATAATAGGCCTATAACTGGAGATCGCTGTTCGTAAACAGTTGTCAAGATGAATGTCAGTTAATTTTGACCTGTATTTTGACAATGAAGCCAGTACAACAATGGAACTGAGTTTCAAACTGCTTGGATAATCAGCATAGAAGTTAGTGTCAAAATATTCGACAATTGTCCTGTTATTTATCAAACGAAATATCGACGGCCTAGTTCTAATAACACGTATCTGAAAATGCTGTTCCTGTCCATTATTATCCTTGAGACTGGTCACGCCTCACAGCCATATATGGATGTTCAGTCCATCAAAACAATTTTCGTTGTGTTCATTTTCCTATGCCGTCGTGTAAAGGAAAATTAATCTTAAGTATATTTTTCTGTAAGGGTGTGTAAGTACGTCATACAAACGACGTTCCTAAAGTACGGTACGGTAAGGTTCATTTTCCTTTATACTTAGGCATGTGAAAATGAACACAACGAAAATTGTTGTAATGGACTGCATATCCATCCTTCGGGAAATAATGGATAGGAACAGCATTTTCACGTACGTGGCATTAGAACTAGGCCGTCGACATATTTAAAATGAAATGCATAAATTTATAATATGTAGTCAGGCACGTTGCCGACCACTAAATTAGAATTTTCAGCGTAGTCGCAATATTACCGATAGCGATCCATGATCCTACATGGATATAACACCACCTCAATCAATGGAGACATATACCATCAAGTTACATGATAACATTGGTTGACCGAGCTCGATAGCTGCAGTCGCTTAAGTGCGGCCAGTATCCAGTAATCGGGAGATAGTGGGTTCGAGCCCCACTGACGGCAGCCCTGAAGATGGTTTTCCGTGGTTTCCCATTTTCACACCTGGCAAATGCCGGGGCTGTACCTTAATTAAGGCCACAGCCGCTTCCTTCCAATTCCTAGGCCTTTCCTATCCCATCGTCGCCATAAGACCTATCTGTGTCGGTGCGACGTAAAGCAAAAAAAAAAAGCAAACATTGGTTGAGTAGACTAACTCAAGCAGTAGATGAGGAGACAATTACCGCAAGAAAGTCGTTTAACTTTGAAGTATCCCTTAAGTATTTGCTATTCTGAGCATACTTTTTTGTATAGGCTTAGTTTCAATTTTTATTCTTATTTAACACTACTGAAAAGTGGATTTTAAAAATATTAATTAAGTTTAATAATTTCATGAGTAGATAACTCAGTAATGGGCTTATAACCCATCTAATTTGTTTTAAATATGGCATGTACCTTGGTTCGTTGTTTATTGTTGCCTACTTAATGTGTGTTTGTAGGGAAGCCACAAACGTTACCTGAAATGCCCGGCTGCCGTAAACGTAGGCCAGCTCCAGAGATTCATTCGATTGAAATACGGGTTGTCTTCCGAGCATCGTGTGGACATCATCTATGCAGGCGAGTGTCTCCGCGAAGAATTCACCCTCATGGATGTGGCTTATACTTTTTCATGGAAAAGGGTAAGTACAGATGCAAAGCTTCTAAAGTTTATTCTTTACGTTGCATTATTATTATTATTATTATTATTATTATTATCATCATCATCATCATCATCAAATACATTTCAGTTGGGAGATATTCTGGCAAGTCCTGTTTAGAGCATGAAATTAAATTAAAACTTACATTACTTAACAACAACAAATATATAACAAACAACTAGGCCTACATGAAAACAGTACATTACAATTCCAAATTTACAGAAAATAATTTAATATATTCCCTTAAATTTAGAGTAAAATAATTACAATTTAGTCACTTGGAAATTCAGTCAAAATTTACAAAATATATACAATATTCCATAACAAGTAGCTTAGCACAATAATTACAACGCAGTCACATACGAATTAAAGATAACATATATTTGCAAACGAATTTAATAATCAGTATATGAATCGTTTATTTTCTGCAGTCTGTATTTTACTATACGTGAATGATCGGTCCCTGTATTTTTAAAATGGACTGGTTTTTATTGAACAGTAATAATTGTTGTGGGAATGAAATAAGTAGGGCGCACAGTCAGCCAGTGTGCATAATGTGAGGAAATATAATGTGAGTTATTTTAACTTTGATTCTATGCAAACATCTGGTGAATATTTCTTTCTAAGTAGTAAAGAACAATGTATGTTGATTCCGTTTACGACGTCTTAATTGTGCGAAGCTGGGTTTTAGCGGTCGCTATGTTGAACAGTAATTGTCGCGTGAAACTGAATGTAGAGAATAACTGAGGATGGCTGTGTTCAGTTTGATCCCGAGATTTCGAGTAAGTGCGCAATGATAAACAAGCTCATCCGGCTCACAAATTGTGGTTATTTGAATTTGTTCTTTGTATGTTTATTACACTGTTGTGTTAATCTTAGCCATACCAACAGGGACGAAGGTGCTTCTTAACTATCTTCCCCATTATTTGAATTCAAAATATGTCAATCCTCTTTAAGTAATATGAAAATATTATTTATTGTCTGTCATGACATCTTGTGTCTTACTGTGTTTGTGTTATGATATTTCCATTGAAAGTATTCCTGAAAAACTGAGATACTTTGAGGTGATCACAAAATATCCCTCCCGCCCTTGGTAGACTAATTCAGGCGATCAAATAATACGTCTAGGTTTCTGCCTATCTAATTACTTCTGTAAGTTTTACTCTGAAATGGCTGTTGAAATATATAAAAATGCATTTCACTATACTATTGTTGTAGGCCTATACATTGCTCCTCTAAATGATAGCACAAATCGTCCATCTGTCTGTTAGGTCATCAGCCCAGAGGCTGGTTGGATCCTCGAATAGCACCACCAAAGGCTATGCAGTTATAGGAAAACCGCAAAAACCAATGGCAGAGCCCAAATGAGGCGTACTAGGCAAGATGAGGAGTGAGGTAGTTTGCCATTGCTTTCCTCACTGGGCCAGAATGTGCCACTGCAGCACGACTGACCCTATGAGCAGCAACTTTCATAACACTCAGACACTATTTGTGCTCCGAATGTCATTATTCAGCACCACCCGTACCCCAGCAACTTCCATATTGTCACATCCATGGATGAGACTGGGACTTCAGTGGAAGCTACACTTTGCTCTGGCCTGTTCCAAGAGACGGATACGAAAGTACTACATCCATCAAGAAATGGCAACTGGCTAAAATCGTCCATAACTGAATAAATTTTCACAAAATATCCCCCGTTTGTGGTAGGCCTTACATGTTATTTGAAACCTTCATATTGCGAGGGTTAAATAGGTGTTTCAATTATTTAACTAAATAATATCATTAGCAAGAAATAACTATTAAGAATGTTTTGATCTGGGGCACCATGAACGTACTCTTATTTAGCAAGGGCACCGTGGAAGAACCCCTGACGTAAAATATGATGCACACACGGGGTTCATGGTCCATACCGCGTGCTGAGCATTCACATGACTGTATAACCTGTGTTGATTACATACCAAGGGAATGCCCATCCGAAGCGGTGCTTTATTCACCCGGAAGGACGTGGATTCAAGTCAGGATGTCGAAATATCTAGAAACAAGTTTTCCACTTCTGGAAAGACACATGGCCATGAGGTTTACTCGTCCTTCACCAAAAATGATTATGAAGTTAATTCCTCGGGGCAAAGGTAGCAGGGTATAGAGCTAGCTCACTTAGTGCTCAGGTTACATACACAGCAGTGAAAGACTTAATTTTCGTTTCCTCCCAGGGCCTTCCTGGCCTATACAGAGATGGCTTTTGCCTTAATTAGATACCTGATCTTTTGTCTGATACGGTTACATTGAGCATTCGATATTCCTGGCAAAATTTAAAAATTAAGTTCTTTTCTTTTCCACCACCATGTATTCATTCCGTCAAGTACATGCTACGGGGCTTATCCCCATGACATATAGAGCTCATTTTGGGTCTTGATCAGCGAGATGACATCCTCGTCCGTATTACTTGGTAACTCCTCAGTTAGTCTCACAAGGCTGATAAGGGAACTGTTTGGATTGTACCAGACCGATTACAATGAAACATGGTAGGGCAATCGACTAAGACATCAAAAACAGTGGTATCCGGCTCCATGGCTAAATGGTTAGCATGCTGACCTTTGGTACAAGGGGTCCCAGGTTCTATTCCCAATCGGGTCGGGGATTTTAACTTTCATTAGTTAATTCCTATGGCTCGGGGGTTGGGTGTTTGTGACGCTTTCAGCATTAGATTTCATCTTAGATTGGGCCCCATTCTCACAGACGCGCAGGTCGCCTAACTGGCGTCTAATCGAAAGACCTTCACCAGGCCTCTCCTGACAACACACGCTATTATTATTACAAACAATCGTAATAGACACTCTGCCGTAAAATCATATTTACATATAGTTAAAACTAGTAATTAATTGCTGCAGTTTTAAATGGAACTTGATGTATCGAAGACATCGATTGCAATGAAACATGGTAGGATGATCAATTAAGACATCAAAATATCGCTGTACGCCCGCCGTTGTTTCAAAGGCTGTCCACAGCATGACAAGAAAAGTGATTTGGAAAGGAATCCGGTAGTTCCTCGTTTCTGCTAATACAGTTTGCTTTACGTCGCACCGACACAGATAGGTGTTATGGTTACAAGGATAGGAAAGATCTAGAAGTGGGTAAACCATCCTCAGGGCTGCCGACAATGGATGTCGAAACCACTATCTACCTAATGCAATCTGTTAGCTACGTGACTCAAACTGCGTAGCGATTTGCTCGATGTTGTGCTAATAGCATGTTATCTTAATAGCATGCGCGTTTATGAATAGATGACCAAGTTACATAATATTTAAGCTTCAAATACAAACAATACAGCAGGATTAAAGCCCTAATATTTTGATATAGGCCTATTCTTCTTCTTAATCTGTTTACCCTCCAGGATAGGTTTTTCCCTCGGACTCAGCGAGGGATCCCACCTCTACCGCCTCAAGGGCAAAGGGCAGTGTCCTGGAGCTTCAGAATTCTGGGTCGAGGGATACAACTGGGGAGAATGACCATTACCTCACCCAGGCGGCCTCACCTGCTTTGCTGAACAGGGGCCTTGTGGAGGGATTGGAAGATTGGATGGGACAGGCAAGGAAGAGGGAAGGAAGTGGCCCTGGCCTTAAGTTAGGTATCATCCCGGTATTTGCCTGGAGGAGAAGTGGAAAACCACAGAAAACCACTTCGAGGATGGCTGAGGCGGGAATCGAACCCACCTCTACTTAGTTGACCTCCCGAGGCTGAGTGGACCCCGTTCCAGCCCTCGTACCACTTTTCAAATTTTGTGGCAGAGCCGGGAATCGAACCTGGACCTCCGAGGGTTGCAGCTAATCATGCTAACCACTACACCACAGAGGCGGACGGCCTATTCACTTACTGTACATATTAGCAAAATAGGTTTGTAGAGGGTGAAATACTGTTCGTGTTGTCGAAATCTCACTTTAGATTTAGGCTGAAATGTTTTACGAAACCTTAAAATGGAAGTATCGTTATATTTATGCAGTGCATATTATGCAGTCGTCAAGGCCAGCTAACTGTTCCGAGCCGCCCAGCTACTTTTCATTTTAATACTACCGTTCATTGTACTGAGGGGCTGCCTGGCCGAGGCGGTAAAGGCGTACTGGGTTCGCCCGGAAGGACGTGGGTTCGAATTACCGTCAGGAAGTCTTAAAATTTAGGAAACGAGATTTCCACTTCCGGAGGTGCATGTGGCCCTGAGATTCACTCAGCCTACACAAAAAATGAGTACCGTACCAGGTGAATTCCTGGGGGCAAAGGCGGCCGGGCATAGAGCTAACCACTCTACCCAATCAAGTGCCGAGGTTACGGACAGTGGAAGAAGCCTTTATCTTCCACCACTCCAAGGGCCTTCAAGGCCTGTACGGAGATGACTTTGCTTTTTGTTCATTGTACTGCAACACATTTATTGTCATTAAATTTGGGTTATGTTAGTTGATCATTCACCCAGATTTCATTGAAATCTATTTGTTCCAACCCAAACAGTCCCCTTGTGTTTGAAATCCGTTGCAGCTTTCAGTCACGGATGTAGAAATGTTTGACTAGGGTATTATTGCTAGTTCTTAATAATGCGAAGAAGTCCGCCTCTGTGGTGTAGTGGTTAGCGTAATTAGCTGCCACCCCCGGACGCCCGGGTTCGTTTCCCGGCTCTACAACGAAATTTGAAGAGTGGTACGAGGATTGGAACGGGGTCCGCTCAGCCTCGGGAGGTCAACTGAGCAGAAGGTGTTGATTCCCACCTCAGCCATCCTCGAAGTGGTTTTTCGTGGTTTCCTACTTTCCTGTAGGCACACGCCGGAATGGTATCTAACTTAAGGCCACGCCGCTTCTTTCCCTCGTCCTTGGTTATCCCTTCCCATCCCCCAGCAAACCAGGTGAGGCCACCTGGGAGAGGTTCCAGTACTCCGGCCCAGTTGTATCCCACACCAAATGCCTCACGCTCCAGGACACTGCCTATGACGCGGTACAGGTGGAAGCTCTCGCTGAATTCGGGGGAAAAGCCAACCCTGGAGGCTAAACGGATTAAATAATAATAATAATAATAATAATAATAATAATAATAATAATAATAATAATAATAATAATAATAATAATGTGAAAAGTTAATAAGTTAGACATGAAGGACAGAGCATCGGACTCAAGCTTATAGGCTACATGACATTAGTCGACAGACTGTCTAGAGTCCCATACTGTCGGGATCTCACACTAGCCGGTATGATCTCATCCCAATGCCATTCATTCCAAACATGATCCGACTACATACCATTTCCCGAGTGTTAAGCCCTGACTTCACACGAAATGAAATAGACGAACATTTTGGCCAAGTTGAAGAAACTAAATATTCTCCAATTTGAAAAACAGGCATGCTCGGTGATCAAAGCCGAGCCTACACACACAGGACTAGCAACTGATTAAATTCAGATTTATTTCTTTCCAGGGCTATTTCTTCAACTCCGTTCATTTGTAAAATTTGAAGCCGACAAGAGCATATCTCAACTCTCTGTTATGAAATGGACAAGTGGAGGGACCAATATGTTGGTGCGATTAGGATAGGGTATTTTAAAATGCATACGTACTGCGTTATTGGCAAATATTGAGGACAATAGACAGAAAATTAGAGCCTCCAACTACTCGAGGCATGAAAGGAAAAAACCTACATGCTGCTAATATCCCTGAATGATTGCCTAGAACTAGTACGTAATTATGTTCAGCTGTGTTTACGGAGTGAACAAGTAACTTACTTACTCCCTGTGATAAACAACGCCAGTGTGGGTGCTCCTGCTTGTGTACACTAGAGACTTGCATCGTGCGAGTGCAGATACTAATACTCGTTTACAGATTACGGCGATGCGTATTGTAGTACGTATAGTCGCTCAAATGGAAATTAGCGCATCTTCCTCGCTTTAATATTTAATTAGGCTTAATTTTAATTATTATCAATATATAATTCACCTTCAACATTGATACAAACCTTGTGAATACCCACAATACATCTTAAGTCTTTATGTTCATTTGCTTCCGAGAAAAAAGTGCATTTGCGGGGGACTTACAGTACCATTAACTCATTCATACTCTATGAGCGATTGTACAGTCGTGTCGTATGTAACGGGTAGTCCTAATTGGCACTACATTATCGTATGATTGTTAATTAGCATCGTCAGGGGCAAGCCGGCCTCTCGGTCTGGGGGTAGCGAGCGTACCTCTTATCCCGAGGCTGCGGGTTCGATTCCCGGCCTGGTCAGAGAATTCTCTCTGTACTTGAGGGCTGTTCCGACGCCTACTCAGCCTACGTGATTATAGTTGAGGAGCTATCTGATTGTAAGATAGTTGCTTTGCCCCGATTTAGCAAAACCAAAAATAACAGCCGAAAGGTTCGTCGCGTTGACCACGCCATACCTAGTAATCTTCAGACCTTTCGGCAGAGCAGCGTTCGCTTCCTAGGCTAAGGCTGATCAGGGCTTTAGAGCCATAGGTTTTTCTTTATCGTCAGGGGTAATTGCCAACCGGTACAACAAACGAATATTGTTCGTCAGAAATTGAGCCGTTTATTTCGAAGTGACATAAATCCAAAATTACCAGTTTTCGATTTACGTCAGAAATCACTTCCTTCTATTCACTGAGAAAGTGCTGTAAGTCCTGTTTCATTATTATGCGCTTGAGAACACCAGAAATTTGGTGCTCTGAATACAACAGTGGAGCGGTTAACGTCATAATGGTGTGTCCAGCGCACGCTGACTTTCGCGGTACAATATAATTGTGTGTTCTATGTTGCAGTGCGGACGTACCGGACTACATTAGAGCACTCAGTGTTATTACTTGTGTTATTGTTCGGAGACAATATTATACGAAAAATGTTGCTGAACAGAAGATAAAAAGTGGCCAATCGTACACAACAAGAAACGGTAATGTTGACGCAGAAGTGTTTCAAGACTTCTACTTCCAGTAGGCCTACACTAAGACCTCACTAACGTAAAAAAAAACCGTTCTTAGACAAAACATCAATATTTCATCACTTAAACTAATATTCTATTCAGTTTATTAATGGATATGTTGATGATTAATAATAAGAGTTGTATTATTTGATATTTTCATAGATTTGGAAAAATGTGTTTAAAGGAAAGCCTAATAATGCCGATATTATATTTTTTGCCACAGCCGCTTCCTTCCCACTCCTAGCCCTTTCCTGTCCCATCGTCGCCATAGGATATGTCTGTGTTGGTGCAACGTAAAGCCAATTGAAAACATATAATAATAATAATTTTGAGATAACAAATGCCAGAAAATTATTTACAATTTTTAAGTCATATTTTTGCTTTCTTGTGTTTTCAAACAGTGTTATGCAATTTTATTTCACAAAAATATGTTTCTTGTAACGGAATTTTAAAGTGACTGTTTTTGTTTGAAAAAATATTTAGAAACGTAAGCTATGTAGTTCCTAGAATGTACAGTGAATCTAAATACAAATCTTCAAATATCTCAGAACAGAACAATATTCAACTTGCGCCACTGGTGTTTTTTTACATATTTCTTTACGTCGCACCAACACAGATAGGTCTTATTTCCACGATGGGATAGAAAACGGCTAGGAGAGGGGAGGAAGAGGCCGTGGCCTTAATTAAGATACAGTCCCAGTATTTGCCTGGTGTGAAAATAGGAAACCACGGAAAATCATCTTCAGGGCTGCCGACAGTGGGGACTTTGAAACTAAAAGGCTCAGTTAGTTGAAGGAAGCTGACGTTTATTCAAATAGATCCAATATAAGTACGAAGGGATCTGAACGGAAATCATATCACATACCGTAAAATACGATCTCGGTCGATATCATCTATTGTAAACAGAACGTTTTCGCGTAAGATTTTACTAGTCTGGGAATCATATGAAGCCGGGCCGAGTGGCTCATGCGGCTGAGGCGCTAGCCTTTTGACCCGAACTTGGCAGGTTCGATCCTGGCTCAGTCCGGTGGTATTTGATGATGCCTCGTGTCGGTAGATTTAACAGCACGTAAAAAGAACTCCTGTGGGACTAAATTCCGATACCTTGGCGTCTCCGAAAACCGTAAAAGAAGCTAGTGAGGCGTAAAGCCAATAATACTTTATTATTATTATTATTATTATTATTATTATTATTATTATTATTATTATTATTATTATTATTATTATTAATAGGCCTATTATTATTGTTATTGCGCCATTGCTGGCGAGATGTGTTTACAGTGCACTATGTCTTGTGGTATGGGCTAGAATAAATTTGTTACTTTCATCGGCCTGTCTCAGTCTCATCCTGGGCTTTGACGATGTGAAAATGACCGAGGTATGAACGATGCTAGTAATATCATTTTTTATGCTGCCAGTCCTTGTTAAGAATGGTGTGAAAAAATTCTCTCTATTAGGGTCGTTTGGTGCATGCATTTCAGTGGGCTTGGCAGACTGGTATGAAATAGCAATGTCTGGATCGATGAGGAAAGCAACGGGAAACTGCCTCACTCCTCACTTCCCTTGCATGCCTCTTCAGTGACGCCTAGGCTGTCTATGACAGCTGTTGGCGGAACTGTGGAGGATCAAATCAGCACTCGGGCTGAATGCCCAGCATACAACAACACACACTATAATTAGTAATAATAATCAGATGTAAGAATAGATCTTCTTAGAGCCGATGACCTAGATATTAGCCCCGTTTTACAGCAAGAAAGTTCTTCTTGTGTAATATTTTTTTTTGCTAGGGGCTTTACGTCGCACCGACACAGATAGGTCTTATGGCGACGACGAGATAGGAAAGGTGAGAATAGAGGTATATTTATGATTTATGATGATTTTTATGACATACCCAGTCCGCGAACCAGTGGAGGTTAAAATCCCCGACCCGGCCGAGAATCGAATCAGGAAACCATTGAACTAAAGGCCAGCACGCTAACCATTTAGCCATGGAGCCAGACTTCGTGTGTAATGACACAAAGCACCAATGAGGCATGTTCAAACCTCGATGTCCATATTGAAATTATCGGAAGAATAGACTGCTTTGGAATGTAATTTATTGTTGATAAAACTGAGGAATCCTTTAGTTGGCTTTTAAGTGCTTTTAAGTACATAGGCCCTACTCCTAGTGCTAGGCGATGGCTCCATTATTTTTATTTAGTCAGTTCACCGCCCAGGTTTGTTTTCTCCCCCGGACTCAGTGAGGGATCCCATCTCTACCGCCTCAAGTACAGTGTCCTGGACATAAGGTATTTGGTCGGGGATACTAGTGGGAAGGAGAATCAGTACCTCTCCCAGGTGGCCTCACATGCTATGCTGAACAGGGGCCTTGTGGGGAATGGGTAGATTGGAAGTGATAGGCAAGGAAGAAGAAAGGAAGCGGCCATAGCCTTAAGTTAGGTACCATCCCGGCATTTGCCCGGAGGAGAAGTGGGAGACTACGGAAAACCAATTCGAGGATGACTGAGGTGGGAATCGAATTCTCTCTACCAATTTGACCTCCCTAGGCCGAGTATACCCCGTTCCAGTCCTCGTACCAATTTTCAAATTTCGTGGCAGAGCCGGGAATCGAACCCGGGCCTCCGGGGGTAGCAGCATATCTCACTCACCACTACACCACAGAGGCGAAAGGCATGGCTCCATAAGCAGTTATATTGCTGCTTCCCAGCATGCTGGAAAATGCAAACAATCGAGCAATGTCCGGAAATTAATGTAATACTAGCCTTTGTACCTTGTCTTCGACAGGTCGGCGTTGTAGGCAGTTAAGGTGGATGGAGAAAAGCAATCTGATTTGCGGCTGGAGTGAAAGTGTGAATATGGCGGTCTGTCTGTACAAGGACAGGCTCTTTAGTAAGTAAATAGCTGTTAACCGAAAAGTGAGAGTGGTGTAGATGTGTATTACATTGTGGAAGCTACTGAGTATCTGCTACTGCAAGGATCATCTTTCCATTGGAGAGCCTCAGTATAAACAACGGTTTGTTTCTTGTCAGCTGGTGCGTTTATTAAAAAAAGAGAATTAGAGGACCTGACTCGAGAGCAAGCAATGCACAATTGGCCGTGCGAGAAACGTCCTTAATTCCCAAGCTCTACCCCAGTGGGAGTGGGGGTTTGTCCTTGCGACTTATTTTTCGACATGGCAAAGTAGACCCTTACGTGGAAATGAAGTCCCTTAAATTGAAAGGGATAATTGGTAGGAATTACGGAATACGCCGTAGTGAGAGTGAAATGAATTTATTTCTGCTCCCCCCCCCCCCCATTTGGAGAATGCCAAAAAAAGAAAACAAATCTTAAAAGTGGATTGACAGCTACAAAGGCCGTGTAAATTATATTGTCTATAAATGATTAGTATACCTATTACTCAGATAAAACATATCAATCGATAATTTTGAAGCCCATGAGGATATCTTCATAGGAATAGCTAGGAGTATAGGCCTAAATGATGTCTTACTATTATTAACGATTCTTTCAGGATGCTAACCTAATGCCCTTAAAGAAGTGGTTATCCAGATCAAATTTCTTGTAGAAGTTGAGTAATGGTGCCTCTTGCTCCTATCATCAACCCTAATACATGTATGGAGTCCAGATATTTCTGAGCGTAATATGGAATTGTAGGTTCATATACATCAAATTTCTCCTTGTGTACATCATGTGGTTGAGTAGATGTTGCCGCGGTTCTAATTGTGGGGTCTATTATAAACCCATGACTTGAGCCCGGTGATATAGATACCATGCCAATCCGATGGCTTGAGCCAGCCTGAGACAATCCATGTACCTCTTCGTAGACTGTGTATTAAAACCAAACCCCATGGCACTACAGCCCTTGAAGGGCATTGGCCTACCAAGCGACCGCTGCTCAGCCGGAAGGCCTGCAGATTACGAGGTGTCGTGTGGTCAGCACGACGAATCCTCTCGGCCGTTATTCTTGGCTTTCTAGACCGGGGCCGCTATCTCACCGTCAGATAGCTCCTTAATTCTAATCACGTAGGCTGAGTGGACCTCGAACCAGTCCTTAGGTCCAGGTAAAATCCCTGACCTTGCCGAGAATCGAACCCGGGGCCTCAGGGTAAGAGGCCTCCGGGCCGGCTAGACTGTGTATTGCTTTCCGTAAATACAGTGCTGCCCGTTTCAGTACCTGTAAAATATTCCTGAGTAACTTTCTTTCTTCTTAGACGTGTAGGCCTACCGTTTCACAATTTCGGTTCTTCAAGATCTATACATCTTCCTTAAACATAATTTCGTGTACTGATAGGATAGGTGCAGAAATAGAATCGGGGAACTCTTCCGGGACACGTACCGACCGAGTTAAATGATGTGCATTTTCTTTCTTCGCCTGGAAATCGCGCCATGGATTCCCATTTATTTCCGCAATCTGTTGACGGTTGGAACCAAAATAGATCGTTCGGGTAACCACGTGCAGTATTTCGAGCTAGAAATTTTGAGTGTCTTGGAAAACATTGTCAGTTAAGGCCTCCTGAGACTAAACAGTGTTAGCCAGTTACGCAGGAATGGTAATTTTCAGGAGAACCTCGCTGAATCCCTCCTTTTCTTGACTGGAAAGTTTCACTCGAATGAGGCTGTTCCACTCAGCTAGGTCGCGCGGAATGCACATTTCCACTCACGACTAGCTTTATTTCCGTTATTACTCATCGTAGGATCAATTTGTACTACGCATAAATTCGAATATGTTATTTCCTACAACACTTATCGATGGGATCAGTATTAACGGAGATATTTGAGAATTCAGTTTAGGAACTTTTCCTAATCTACTATTTCACCCTGCGTGAGTAAAATTATTTATATCCTATTTTCTGATGCCTTCTCCCCTGACCTTAAATACAGACTTTTATTTAATTCTCTCCTGCTGTTCCCTCGCAATGCGCTTGCATACATACATACATACACTGACTGACAGAGCAAATGCAACACCAAGAAGGAGTGGTCAGAACTTTATGCCAATTGCAGGGTAGACTGACGTCACTGAGGTATGCTCATGATGTGAAATGCGCCGCTGTGCTGCGCACGTAGCGAACGATAAATGGGACACGGCGTTGGCGAATGGCCCACTTCGTACCGTGATTTCTCAGCCGACAGTCATTGTAGAACGTGTTGTCGTGTGTCACAGGACACGTGTATAGCTAAGAATGCCAGGCCGCCGTCAACGGAGGCATTTCCAGCAGACAGACGACTTTACGGGGGGGTATGGTGATCGGGCTGAGAAGGGCAGGTTGGTCGCTTCGTCAAATCGCAGCCGATACCCATAGGGATGTGTCCACGGTGCAGCGCCTGTGGCGAAGATGGTTGGCGCAGGGACATGTGGCACGTGCGAGGGGTCCAGGCGCAGCCCGAGTGACGTCAGCACGCGAGGATCGGCGCATCCGCCGCCAAGCGGTGGCAGCCCCGCACGCCACGTCAACCGCCATTTTTCAGCATGTGCAAGACACCCTGGCTGTTCCAATATCGACCAGAACAATTTCCCGTCGGATGGTTGAAGGAGGCCTGCACTCCCGGCGTCCGCTCAGAAGACTACCATTGACTCCACAGCATAGACGTGCACGCCTGACATGGTGCCGGGCTAGAGCGACTTGGATGAGGGAATGGCGGAACGTCGTGTTCTCCGATGAGTCACGCTTCTGTTCTGTCAGTGATAGTCACCGCAGACGAGTGTGGCGTCGGCGTGGAGAAAGGTCAAATCCGGCAGTAACTGTGGAGGGCCCTACCGCTAGACAACGCGGCATCATGGTTTGGGGCGCTATTGCGTATGATTCCACGTCACCTCTAGTGCGTATTCAAGGCACGTTAAATGCCCACCGCTACGTGCAGCATGTGCTGCGGCCGGTGGCACTCCCGTACCTTCAGGGGCTGCCCAATGCTCTGTTTCAGCAGGATAATGCCCGCCCACACACTGCTCGCATCTCCCAACAGGCTCTACGAGGTGTACAGATGCTTCCGTGGCCAGCGTACTCTCCGGATCTCTCACCAATCGAACACGTGTGGGATCTCATTGGACGCCGTTTGCAAACTCTGCCCCAGCCTCGTACGGACGACCAACTGTGGCAAATGGTTAACAGAGAATGGAGAACCATCCCTCAGGACATCATCCGCACTCTTATTGACTCTGTACCTCGACGTGTTTCTGCGTGCATCGCCGCTCGCGGTGGTCCTACATCCTACTGAGTCGATGCCGTGCGCATTGTGTAACCTGCATATCGGTTTGAAATAAACATCAATTATTCGTCCGTGCCGTCTCTGTTTTTCCCCAACTTTCATCCCTTTCGAACCACTCCTTCTTGGTGTTGCATTTGCTCTGTCAGTCAGTGTACATACATACAAACATACATACATACATTCATACATACAGATCGATACGCGAACTTAAAAATTGCATTTTCTTCTTATTTTGGACATGACTGACACACATATATAACAGATTTCATATGCTTCTTATTAAGGTGCAGACAAAACTCGTATTTTAATTATATAGATTATCCTAAAATATAGCCTACACTTAGTATGATACAAACCCCAAAATATCAACATTGCACTCGGACTTAAACATTGTTACAATTTATTCAACAGTACTTTATGAAGGTTAATTTCACACAAACTACACATTTCAGTTGGCCACAGTAGTATTGATGTGATTCTCAAATTAACCTGAGCGGGAAATACTACATATTTTTCTGAAAATAAGTTTCGTCGACGATCGGAAGTATGTTCTTCTGCACTGAAAACGGTCTCTGAGGTCACAGACGCATACTTCAACACATGGATGTGGCTGTAAGCGATGTCTGGGAATCGGACTAACAGTAGATAAGAAAGCATAATCCAGATTTCTTGAAGGACTGCTTCGAATTTTTCCACGACTTGTTCACCTATTGTTGTACGGACTTACTTAAGTTCAGTTTTTACATCACAGATGAAGTCAATCGATTCCATGAGTAAAAGTCCGATACTTGTTTATGATTTCAGAAAGCCAGCTGAATTTACAGTCTGTATGCTGATACGCCAATTTCTTGACCAGTTTAGACACATTCCGCATTCTTCGCCAATATTGCACTGTCCATAAGAATTAGGTAGTGGAACACGTTTTTGAATGCATGCCATACTGCACAGAACAACAACGGACCCCTAGCAATGCTCCCAGATATACCTGTATTTTTACATATAAATTATACAACAAATCATCATTTGATTCTCACTCATTTTTGCAAAACAAACTTAAATGTCCGAAAACAATCAAAAACAAAGTGGGAATCCAGTTGGGTTTTCTTCTAACTTGGAGAGCTTTAGGAATGTGTATGCCCTCCGCAAGCATTTATCACAGCCTAACACCTCCATGGCAATTTCAAGGAGGTCACTCTGCGGTATCCGTTCCTGTTTTTCAATGAGAGCCTGTAAGAGCTCCTGGGGAGTCTGTGGTACAACAGGACGACCATGAACACGTCTGTCAAGCATGTCCCACACGTGCTCTGTGAGATTCACGTCGGTACTCACCGCTGACTCTTCCATCAGTGGAATGTGGAGGCTTCTCAAGAGGTCCCTGGCGTCGCCCGTTACATGCGCCCTGGCATTGTCGTGCCTAAGAAGAAATTCAGGGCCAACATTATATGCAGCAACCACCACATGGCCTAAAACGGTCTGGTTGATGTGCTACCTGGCGGACAATGGCAAAATCTGTACGGCTGTCGAAATTAATGCTATTCCACACCATAACATAACATTTTTCGAAGCTGTCCACATTTGACAAGTAACGCTCAACAGGGCCTTTCCATACACGTATACGGCTATCACTTTGAGTCAGGGGAAATCGTGACTCGTCTGTGAGCTGCACAGCTCTCCGTTGGTGAAGTTGCCAATTGACGCGGTTAATGGCGAACAGAACGCCAGCTGCTTGGTGTTTCCGCGTAAAGCGTGGCCCTGAAACAGGTCATCTGGATCGGAAGTTACCTTCGCGTAACCTCTTTCTTGCAGTTTGATCGGATACCGTTACTCCTGTTACTCTTCTGAGATCTGTCACTGGCGGTACGATGATGCAACGCACAAATAACCAGATATCGGTCGTCATTTTGGTTTGTGATGCGTCGCCGACCTTGTGCAACCCGCCTGGTGAATTGACCTGTATCATTGTATCGATTCCATAACCGATAAATGATAGACGGGGGAGACATAGAATTCCTCGTCAACACGACGTAAAGTACACCCTTCCTGGATGAAAGAGACTACTCTTGCGGCTTGTACGTCGTGCTGCAAGGTACACGAACTCTGCAAATGACAACTTTAGTCCGTTTACCTCGCTACGACACGCTGACTTACGGGTTTGTTTTAAGGGGTCTCCTGGCATTGTACTGCAGGGCTCCGACTATAGAAACAGTGTGACTCAGATGTTTCTGCTTTGAATAACCAACTTTTCAGTCTATGCAGGCTTCTGGTATTAATTGTATCAAAAGTATTTTAACATACCAGACCATGAAAATCATGTTCACCTAATTATACTAGACTAACAGTTTGCACATTCAAATACCACCGCACTGAGTCAGGATCGAACCAGTGGCCAGGATTCGAAGCGCGGTCGTTTCGTAGGGACCCCACTGACGATACCACTTAGCCACGATACTCCACACCCACCCCGGTCCTTGGAACATTTTAGTGGAAGTCCACTTTCGATACAATGCTATGAAGACGTCCAAATAAACTTTGTATGTACATTAATTGCGGTGTACACCTTAAGAAAGCAGAGTATAAACCTCGAGAAAGTAATAATAATAATGATAATAATAATAATAATAATAATAATAATAATAATAATAATAATAATAATAATAATAATAATATTGCCTTTACGTCCCACAGACTACGTTTACGGTTTTTGGAGATGCCGAGGTGCCGGAATTTAGTTCCGTGAGAGTTATTTTACGTGCCAGTAAATCTAAGCGATACGAGGCTGACGTATTTGAGCACCTTCAAATACCACCGGACTGAGGCAGGATCGAACCTGCCAAGTTGGGGTCAGAAGGCCAACGTCTCAACTGTCTGAGCCACTCAGCCCAACCCTCAATAATGGCTGCGAACAGAAACTGAAATTTTCCATAGAGAGGTCGAAGTGAAACAGCTGTCGAATAAGAACGTATAGTCTGGGGCGAAATCCTGTGTCACGGAAAGGCTGGCAATGTCCTTTTTCTTTCTGTCCACATTTATCTACATAGGCTACGTAAACAAAGCAGAACTGAATCGGTGAAGTGACAGTCGTTAGTGCACACAATGAAGTTAGACACCAGATACTGTACATTGTTTAGAAAAGCTGTTGGAATTATCGCCCACCACAGTCAATGCAGGCATGACATTGGCGGAGGTAAGCATTCGGTGTAATGGGACACTGCGTTGGATGAAGACAGGCAATCTGTTGTCATACCGGAAGCTAAATGAAATACATTGTCCATTATGTCGTTCCTAATATTTTCAATCTTGCCCTGACGCAGGGTTTCGTTCTACCCTATACTTTATTATTCGAAAGTAGTATTTCGAACCCCCTATGGACTGAAGTATGAGACCAATATAACACAGAACCTGGCAATTATTTCCAGTTATTACCTCCTGACACCGTCACACTTGAAAACGTGCTGAGTACAGTTCTCCTTTCCGCCAGTACCACATGTCTCAAAATAAAATAATTGGCTCGCTGAATGTGGCTGCCAAGATCAACCATGAATGCAACAGAGATGTCAATTGTTCCTTTTAAATATTTTGTAAAAAATTCCTCTACCTCGCACCGACAAAGATAATTCTTATGGCAATGATGGGAGAGGAAAGGCATCTTTTTTCTGCTAGTGGCTTTACGTCGCACCGACACAGATAGGTCTTATGGCGACGATGGGATAGGAAAGGGCTAGCAGTTGGAAGGAAGCGACCGTGGCCTTTACTAAGGTACAGCCCCGGCATTTGCCTGGTGTGAAAATGAGAAATCACGGAAAACCATCTTCAGGACTGCCGACAGTGGGATTCGAACCCACTATCTCCCGCATGCAAGCTCACAGCTGCGCGCCCCTAACCGCAAGGCCAACTCGCCCGGTCCTTTTAAATAAAGCAATTTGGTATCACTGCTTTGGAACTTGTTAAAGCAACGAACACTTACTGCACATTTTTCTGAGCCTCTTAGGTGAAAAACACCTACTGTGTTTCTATCGTCAACTAGTCAGAAGGTATCTGTGGTGAAAAACTTCAACAGGTCCCGAACAGGAGATACTCCCGAGCAGGAGTGGAGCTCCAGCATAGCTCAAACAGGAGATACTCTCCAACTGGAGTAGAGCTATTTCATAGCTCAAACAGGAGATACTCCCGAACAGGAGTAGAGCTCCTGCATAGCTCAAACAGGGTTTACTTCCGAATAGGAGTAGAGCTCCTGCATTGCTCAAACAGGAGATAGTCCTGAGCAGGAGTAGAATTTCTGCATAGCTCAAACCGGAGATACTCCCCAACAGGTGTAGAGCTCCTGCATAGCTCAAAAAGAAGATGGTCCCGAACTGGAGTAGAGCTCCTGCATAGCTCAAACAGGAGATAGTCCCGAGCAGGTGTAGAATTCCTGCATAGCTCAAACAGGAGATACTCCCGAAATTGGAGTAGAGCTCCTCAATAGCTCAAACGAGAGACACTCCCGAGCAGGAGTATAGCCCCTGCATAGCTCACGCAGATGGTCCCCTGCAGGAATAGAACTACTTCATACCCCAAACAGGAGATACTCCCCAACTGGAGTAGAGATCCTGCATAGCTCAAACACGAGATACTCCCGAAGAGGAGTAGGGCTCCTGCATAGCTCAAACAGGATATACTCCCGAACTGGAATAGAACTCCTACATAGCTCACGCAGGAGATACTCCCCAACTGGAGTAGAGCTATTGCATAGCTCAAACAGGAGGTACTCCCGAACAGGAGTAGAGCTCCTGCATAGCTCAAACAGGGGTTACTCCCGAATAGGAGTAGAGCTCCTGCATTGCTCAAACAGGAGATAGTCCTGAGCAGGAGTAGAACTTCTGCATAGCTCAAACCGGAGATACTCCCCAACAGGAGTAGAGCTCCTGCATAGCTCAAACAGAAGATGGTCCCGAACTGGAGTAGAGCTCCTGCATAGCTCAAACAGGAGATAGTCCCGAGCAGGTGTAGAATTCCTGCATAGCTCAAACAGGAGATACTCCCGAAGTGGAGTAGAGCTCCTGAATAGCTCAAACGAGAGACACTCCCGAGCAGGAGTATAGCACCTGCATAGCTCACGCAGATGGTCCCCTGCAGGAATAGAACTACTTCATAGCCCAAACGGGAGATACTCCCCAACTGGAGTAGAGATCCTGCATAGCTCAAACACGAGATACTCCCGAAGAGGAGTAGGGCTCCTGCATAGCTCAAACAGGATATACTTCCGAACTGGAATAGAACTCCTACATAGCTCAAACAGGAGGCACTCCCGAGCAGGAGTATAGCCTCTGCAAGCTCACGCAGGAGACGGTCCCAAGCAGGAGTAGAACTCCTTCATAGTCCAAACAGGAGATACTCCCCAACTGGAGTAGAGATCCTGCATAGCTCAAACACGAGATACTCCCGAAGTGGAGTAGAGCTCCTGCATAGCTCAAACAGGAGCCACTCCCGAGCAGGAGTATGACCCCTGCATAGCTCACGCAGGAGATACTCCCCAACTGGAGTAGAGATCCTGCATAGCTCAAAAACGAGATACTCTCGAGCAGGAGTAGAGCTCCTGCATAGCTCAAACAGGGGATAGTCCCGAGCAAGTGTAGAGCTCCTGCATTGCTCAAACAGGAGATACTTCCGAATTGGAGTATAGCTCCTGCATAGCTCAAACAGGAGACACTCCCGAGCAGGAGTATAGCCCCTGCATATCTCACGCAGGAGATGGTCCCAAGCAGGAGAAGAACTCCTTCATAGCCCAAACAGGAGATACTCCCCAACTGGAGTATAGATCCTGCATAGATCAAACACGAGATACTCCCGAGCAGGAGTAGAGCTCCTGCATAGCTCAAACAGGGGATAGTCTCGAGCAAGTGTAGAACTTCTGCATAGTTCAAACAGGAGATAGTCCCGAGCAGGAGTAGAGCTCCTGCAAAACTCAAACAGGAGATGCCGTGGAGCATGAGTAGAATTCATACATAGCTCAAACAGGAGATGGTCCAGAACAGGAAAAGAACTCTTCCTTAACTCAAACAGAGGATAGTTTA
Source organism: Anabrus simplex (assembly GCF_040414725.1). NCBI lineage: Eukaryota > Metazoa > Arthropoda > Insecta > Orthoptera > Tettigoniidae > Anabrus > Anabrus simplex. The sequence goes on from NC_090266.1 coordinate 147,770,504, forward strand.
GAGCATGAGTAGAAATCAAGCATAGCTCAAACAAGAGATGGCCTCGAACTGGAGTAGATCACTTTGCTGGTCAAACAGAAGATTGTGCTAAGCAGGTACATAGGTCAAACAGACGGTGATCGTGAAGAGCAGTAAATCAGAAACAGAATGGGGATGTTAGTGAGTGACTAAAATGTCGGCTTATTACGTGCTAGTTGATCGGACAGGGCAGATGTTATGAAGAGAAGGGGATATATTTGGTAAAATGTTGTCGTCTGCTGTCATGTCTCCAGGCTACACGTGATTTTTAACCAACTGTTAGCAAGGAAAATAATGGTGGGTACAGAATTCTGTCGGCCGATTTTCTTTTTTCATTCCTCTACCCCCAGCCACGGTCTCCTGCTGTATTACACTCTCTTCATTGAGTTACGACTGCATTCCAGTATAAATTGATTTTCACATTTTGTATATTTACACTTTGTATATTATGTCTCTTGAGCACCTTCAACTACCACCGGACTGAGCCAGAATCGAACCTGCCAAGTTGGGGTCAGAAGTCCATCTCCTAAACTATTTGATTGGTAGAATTTTTTTACAATTGGTTTTATGTCGCACCGACACAGATAGGTCTTATGGCGACGAAGAGATAGGAAAGGCCTAGGAGTGGTAAGGAAGCGGCCGTGGCCTTAATTAGGGTACAGTCTCAGCATTTGCTTGGTGTGAAAATGGGAAACTACGTAAAACCATCTTCAGTGCTGCCGATAGTGGGGTTTGAATCCACTGCCTTCCGGATGCAAGCTCACAGCCGCGCGCCCCTAACCGCACGGCCAACTCGCCCGGTGTAGAAATCTCGTCGTACGGCAGACATAGGATTCAGGTCTACTTTGACAGCCACAACCCGTCTTAGTGACAGCCGTTGCCCTGTTTTCAATTTATTATTAATCCAACATTTACTTTTTCTCTACATAATTTCGTGTTAATAATCCTGTTGTTACCTGATCATAAATGCTACTCTTCATGCCCACGCACCTTACTTATACCCTATTTTTTACAAGTTGCTTTACGTCGCACAGACACAGACAGGTCTTACGGCGACGATAAAACAGGAAAGGGCTAGGAGTGGAATGGCAGCAGCTGTGGTCTTAATTAAGGTACGGTCCAAATATTTGTCTGGTGTGAAAATCGGAAACCACGGAAAACCATCTTCAGGGCTGCCTACAGTGGGGTTCGAACCCACTATCTTCCGAATACTGGATACTGGCCGCACTTAAGCGACTACAGCTATCGAGCTCGGTCTTACTACATCTAACCTTAGCCTGGCCATTTCTCTTTTCGTATCCTGTAATCTTGCGCAACAATTCAAATTTCTAATATTATCCGCTCCGACTTTTGGAATATTAATGATCAAGAATCACTCTCAGTTTAAAAATGCATAATTTTGTTGAAGTGACAATTCGATGTGATATTTCGGCTCGTCTGTTGGAGCGCTAGCGTTATTTTGGCCGCAACTTTGATGGGCAAATTCGAAATTCTATAGGCCTAACAGTTTGCTATGTCGTTATGCAAATCGGCACATGCAGAATTGAAAACAAAGATACAGTACTGTTATTTGCTGGGATCTTTGGCGGTGTGGAAAGATAAGCAACTGGTGACGGTGCACGCCGCGCTGTACTCATGCTTAGGTGACACCGTGCTACTGCTCGAGCGTAAGACCTTGCCTGAGTATTCACAAGTAACACACATGACGCCTGTCCACACTCCAGCACGTTGTCTTCCGCGCGGCACATACTCAAGCTGGCGCAAGTAGATAGATTGCTCCTCTCTTCCCGCGGGAGATTGTGTGACCCCTCTGACACGGCCACAGACCCCAACAACTGACAGCAGGGTAAACGCCAAAGGTATGCATTACTACGAACTGAGACCGGTATTGAACGAGTGTGAACACGACATCTAGTTGGCTGTAGTATACCAAACAACATTTTTCCGTAGCACCAGATGGCGGCAAATCCACGTGTCGAGTCATCATCCAAGTTCGGTGCAGCGTCGACAACATAAAGACAACGGTTAAGACTTGTAACTAATACTTTTTGTGGCATAATTCGCGAGTGTATTGCTTAATTAGCATATCTGTGAAATTTCAGACTCATACGATCATTACAGCCTGTGCTGTGCTACGCTGAACACCGTCAGTTTAATTGTGGACACCCGGAACATTTTCGTGTAACCCCTACCGTGGCGTCGCGGAACATTTGGGTTCCGCGGGACCTCGGTTGGGAGTCGCTGCTCTGTACGAATGAAACGTGATTTCTCGATAACTGAAGCATGTGGCACATTAAATTGAAAGAAAAGTCAATTTTTGTTCCTCCCTTGTCGAAAACCTCAGACAGTATTTTCAGTTAACAGTAGTGTTAGTATATAAATGAAAAAATACCACAGTGCTGATGAGATCAAGTACAATTCATATTTGTAAACAAAAACCATTCAAGAGGAGGGAGCCAGTGTAGACATTGCCATTTTAAAACCCGGTAGGAGAGATTTTAACTGTGTTTTAAGTCACTACAACGTTGAAAGATTATTTATAATGATATAAATCTAGCACATGAGACTATCCGGCACCAGATACAATACGGTACACCTGTGACTGCTTTATGAATGAATTTCCTCTTTTGCCACTTTTGTACTTTTGCATTGGAAAGCGTGATGATATGTTGTTTGATCTCTGTATTATGTCTCTATTTATTAGTCATATTATTCATCATTAAGTTATTTTAAGATGTCTATAAAACTGTTGCTTTTTAAAGATTTCATAAAATTGTTCTTTCCAGACAGATCAGTTAGTTCGAAAATGTTGTATCATAACGTTGCCTTTGTATCTCTAGTTGATTATCTTCATTCTTCATTTAGTGACGAGTATGAAAATACGTAGACAACGCAGAATTCGATTATTATCATCACCAACTTCGATCATTATTATCATCCTCACCATCATCATTGCTGGACGCTGCTGTGAAATAGTGATAGTAGTGAAAGTACTGTGTTGCTTTGATTGCTTTTGAAATGTGATATTATTTTGCCTGTTTCAGACGTCACCAATGGAGTTCCACTATCGGATATTTCATTTACCACCAATCATGTATTGCGAGTCACCTGTAGCAACTAGTCCCGCAGATCTACAAGCTCCCAGTCCCGCTGCTACTACAGAGCAGTCTGATAATACATCAACATGTACTGCAGCGGCGACAACGACCACGGAAGAAGACACAGGTGCCGCAACAACTTCTCCATCTCCTGCTCCTGCTCCTGCGGCAGAGGAACCTAACAGCCCTAACGGCGCGCGCTCTGGCGAAGAAGATGAGGTGGAAGAAGAGGAGGGAGAAGAGGGTGAGCACGAGCCTCCTGCGAACGAAACGTCAGAGGCAGTACCATCCGTCGTGCCTCCGAATGTTCCTTCACCACCGGAACAAGAACTGAAGGAGCGAGGTTGCGAAATAGAAGCTAGTGAAGAATCGATAATTCTTAGTAAAGACAAAGAAAACGCTTTGGACAATGAATCCCACGCTGGCGAGGAGAAGGATAAAGAGGTCGTTAACTCACAAGAAGCACCAAACATAGAAACGACTGAAGTCACCTCAAACGTTGAGGGTGCGGTTTCCGAAGAGAGAGATGTTACAGAGACTGAAGCTAAACCAGCAGTGGCTGAAGATTCTTTGTTGGAAGATGCATCTACGAACGATTCATCTGGTTTAGAAGTTCGTGAGCCTTTACCACAAATGCCTGCTGAGGAAACGGTAAACAATCAAGTGACTTCTTCAGAATCCAAGAATGACGTAGTTGAACCTACCGTTCAAGAAGAAGTTGAGGATGATGCTAATGACGATGAAGAAGAGGGTTTTAATTTACGAATTTCATCAACTGACGAAGAGGACGAAGAGGAAGTCGACAATGAAGCTAAACCTGCAGAAGTTCCAGAACTTGCTGAAAAGGTTGTGGAGGAAGGACGAGGGGAAGAACAAGAAGGTCCAGAAGAAGAAGAAGATGAGGAGGAGGAGGAGAAACCGCAAGAAAAATGTGAAGATGTACCAAAGCATAAACGTATCAAATTAGATTTAGGAAAAGATAAGGAGAAACAGAAACAGAATAACAGCGGAAAACGGAGGAGTAAGCATAAATCCAAGCACCACAGAGGAGAAGAAGGTACGAAGAAGAGAAAAGCACATCGTAACAGTGAAATACCTGCAACACCTACTATTCTTCAATTTGATGAAGAGGCTATTAAACTAAAACTGAAATTGACTGGAAATTCTTCGAGTGCAATAAGTTCTACATCAAACAGCAGTTCTGTTTCTAATCACCGTCATCACCACCATCACTCCAAACACCACCACAAGCATAAACAAAGTGAGACAAGTGATAACAGTTCCAATGGGAATCGTTCAAATGGCGATTCTTCGACTTCCACCAAAGAACGACTATTGCAGATGAGAGCTGTCCGGCATAAAAATACAAGTAATAACAAAAAGGTCGATCATTGTCAGTCGAGTGACGATAATTCTATACCGGTAAGTAAAAGTAAAAAGTCAAGTCCAATAATAATGCCCCCGTCTTCCATAACAGTAAGTAAAGTTAATACTGGTGAAAAGAGAAAGTTAGACATTCAGAAATTAGGAAACGTAGGCTGTAGTGATGTAAAAAGGCCCTCTTTAGAGATAATGTTAGTTAGTGCCCCTTCCACGTCGCAAGCCAGTAGCAGTAGCAGTAACAATGGTAAATCGATATCTAAGACAATTGCGTCTGTCACTGCTAAACAATCTCCTTCTGGTTCTGCTGATGCGGATATTTCAAAGAAGACTTCAGTGCAGTCCGACAATAAGCCGACTCGACCGCTCCCCGCCACCATACCTCTTTTAAGGTTCAAGAAACCACCAACTTCGACAATCCGCCCACCATCAGGATTGACAATCACTCCAAAACCACCGAATACAGTATCAAATAAGTCAACTATATCTAAAGTCACGACAGGAAAGGCATCAGACAGTTCTGGAACGCAGTCAAAGAAAGATATTTCACAAGGAGATAGTGAAAATGCAGATGTAGATCAAGCCATGAAGCATGACAATTTTGGAGCTCTAGACCTATCAGGTAAATCTTCTCGTTGCAAAGACGGCGGTACTTCTCCTTCATCAGATGGCTGCCCTCAGTCGCCAGTGCCAAGTGCTGGGAGTCCTTCGCCATCCAAAAGTACTACAACGTCCAATCATCAGAGTATACTGTCAATTGCTCAGAATGCATTGCGTATGCATAGACAGCTATCAAATCTAAGTTTGCAACAGGGTCTGAATATAGCTAGCAGCACATCTCCTTTAGTGTCTCCAACAATCTCATCTTCTACTACTGGTAACAGGAATGGAACTAACTCGCCGAATTCTCCCGATAGTGCTTTATCTTCGGCACTTCTTGGTAGTTTATCCACGGCAGCTGGAATTCCTGGAGGCTCGGGAACAGGGACTACTGGTATTGGAACTTCAGCTATGAGCAATTTAAAAACTCTGTCTGATGCTGCCGTTCATATTCGGAATCTCATGGCTGCGCAGGGGAAAGGTAATGCAAGATGTATAGGAAAGCAACAGATGAGTAATATTCAGGCTGCACAACAAATTCAGCAGCAGTTACAGCAGCAGCAGCAGCAGCAACAGCAGCAGCAACAACAGCAGCAACAACAAAAATCTTCAAATGGACAAGGGGGAAATCCTGCCAATTTAGGGCTTGGTGGGAGAGCTAATTCTGGACCTTTCTCTGCAAACGGACGAGCGCAAGGTAGTATGACAGCTTTCCCTACTCTTCACCACCACCATCACATGCATCATCAAACACCTTCTGTTGCTCGTTCTCCAAACCACTCCCAGCAGTACACTATGCCAGGATCTCCTGTTCCACCTTCACCTGCGTCTCCAATTCGAATTCCTATACCCCCATCCTCTCTTAAAACGTCACCAGCAGGGAGAGGATCCAATCCTGGGAGCACTCCTAGAGCAAATGTTCCACGCCTTCATGAATTATATCCTGGAGGATCACCTAGCGGAAGTAGCGGTCGTGGAAAAGGCCTTGCCGGAGTATCCTTCCTTAATAGGAACAATGTAAATAATGTAAGTGCAAAGCCAGGTCCAAATCAAGGGGTACGCCATATCCCTAATCCTTCTGCTTTACTTTTCAGACAGCAAGCGCAACAGAGACTGCAAGCACAGCAGCTGTCCCAAAACTCTATGTCAAGAACAACACCTGGGTCAGTACCCACTGTGAATAGTAACACAAATACAACTTCCAAAACTTCAACGTTATTCCATCAGAACCAAGGATTTAACAACAATAATAATACCAATACCAACAACAATAATAACTCTAAGAGCAACTCGCAATTAGCGGCAGCATCGTCTGTATCTAGTTCCTCATCATCCGTGTCCCACCAAACGCCAGTGTCGTCTATTCGCAAAATGGAAAATATGACTCGCAACATCGAAAAAGTTGCAGCAGGTTTGTCTGTGCGGGCTGTAGAAGCCCATGTGAGTGGAAAATAGTGGTCTCAGAAATATAGTGTGTGATACTATTTTATGTTCCAAGTGGAATTTACTAGCTCCCCAGGAAATCTGTGCTGTAGATTTAGATTTTCTTCGACATGGATTCGGAACCCAAACCTGTGATTTTTTATGCCTTGACTTCGTTCAGGGAAGCTAAGTTCCGCTTAGCGACCTATCGATTGAAATCTTTTGTGAGTGTACTATATACCAGATGGAAGTTCAAAACTTCGTTAAAGCGTCATAATACGCCAACCAGTGTGTTGGGGCAAGGTTGTATCTAAACCCTAAACTGTTCTGTTAAACGTAATTTCGTACTTTACACGTGTAGCTGTGGTGCAACAAACTATTTCAGCATAATAAAAGTGACTTTTCGGAAGTGTTTGAGGACGAGGTATCGTATCAGAAACGATTCTGATGTTGCATAAATTATAATGTTTTCTGTTGTTCCCTGCAGAAGATGGAGGACGGGGAGGCAAGAAAGAAGAGGAAGATGAAAAGGGTAAATTAATATTTAAGTCGCAATCTTCTTCTGCTTTCTGAAGACTACACGACATAAATTTCATCCCATTGGATGTTCGACTATTATTTAAGCTACCACTTTGTTAAGCTGTATGTGATTTCACTTCATGTGAGCACAAGAAATATTTCCACCAGCTCAATATATTTTTGTGTGAGAAGTATGCTTTGTTTTATATTTGGAACTAGTTGTTTACTATGGTCAGAAGCTTTATATGATTAGTAATATTTGTTTCCTATCTCTCATCTGGTGTCATACCAATTATAATCTCTTTGAAATTTGTTACAGGCCATAATTGTCTTAAATTTTGCACTTGTCGTGGGGATCAGTTTAAATCCTTGCTTTTAGCTTTCAGTTGACAGCTTCTTCCACGTCACTAACAACTCCATCAGTAGCATATGCATAATATTTTTCAGTTATGATTTTGCATCGTTTTAACATGGAGAGTGATGCAGATATTTTTTCCTAAGTGCTCGGGAATACAGTAGAATTGCCATACTGACAAAGCGAAATACTTTAAATATCTGTGACTTCACCACTGTTTTGTCTGATGTAGTATCATATGATTAGTATATGATTCATGCATTATGTTATTTTCTCGTATTATTTGGCTTCATGCAGGTTCTGATCAAGGAGAGATCTAATAAGCCATTTAACTTAAGCGGTGGTCCCAATATTTTATTATACAGTATGTGTTTGGTTTTCACCATCTACGTTTTTGGCTTTTACAATTTGCTTTACGTCGCACTGACACAGTTAGGTCTTATGGCGACGATGGGATAGGAAAGGGCTAGGAATGGGAACGAAGCGACCGTGACCTTAATTAAAGTACATCCCCAACATTTGTCTGATGTGAAAAATGGGAAAGCACGGAAAACCATCTTCAGGGCACTGAGCATTCAGCCAAGGAACCGATTATTATTATTATTATTATTATTATTATTATTATTATTATTATAACGTCCGACTCGTTGGCTGGATGGTCAGCGTACTGGCCTTCGGTTCAGAGGGCCCCGGATTCGATTCCCGGCCGGGTCGGGAATTTTAACCTTCATTGGTTAATTCCAATGGCCCGGGGGCTGGGTGTTCGTGCTGTCGCTAACATCCCTGCAACTCACACACTACACGCAACACTATCCTCTACCACACTAACACGCAGTTACCTATACATGGCAGATGCCGCCCACCCTCATCGGAGGGTCTGCCTTACAAGGGCTGCACTCGGCTAGAAATAGCCACACGAAATAATTATTATTATAACAAAATTTTCTCGGATTACGCCGTTAGGTGGGATTACTATCGAAACCTAGTGAAACGTCATTGATCTTCTAATTATTTTCAGTATAGATCCTTCAAATCCTCTTTTTCAGCTCTTTGTTCGTGATGCTGCAAATTTCTAACACCACTATATTGTTCAACGTAGATTATCTTGAGGACAAACTTGTGAAGTGCATCGCGCAGCTAGTGGGAAATTTGTAGTTATTATTATTATTATTATTATTATTATTATTATTATTATTTCTTCATTTTACAAGCATGCTCACTCTTCGTTGTCGGGTTGAATAGGAGAAATTTCTGCAGATTTCTTCACATAATGTAACTTCACTTGCTTGTATATGTACTTTAGTAGTTTTGTTATTATTTGGATGTACTATATTTTTATTGAGAGGTTCTTACAATGTAGACATCTCATTTTAATTTCATAATGTATGCTTCCTGCTGATCAATTTGACAGTGACCAGCTGTCAACTGAAAGTGAAAAAAATTACCATGTTATTTCTCATTGTGTCATTAGATTAAATTAAGTTTCCGAATAATCATTTGAAAAGTATGTAATCATGAGCGCAGTTTAAAAATTGGAAGTGTTAGTTTCCATGAAAATGGTTGTTTTTTTCTACATGATCTCCAAATGGTTCTTGGTCTTTCACCAGAATTACACAAATTTTTCTCGAGTTTATAAGACCTTTTCTACTTATGGTCGAAGGTGGTATGATTTTTCATCTCCTTAGTAGAAATAAGCTGGAGAGAAAGTGAAGGACAATCGGTGCCATTAAATGTTATTACCTGTTATCGCCAAGCGGAGCGCGTGCACTATGGTTCCAGTTGGAAACTTCAGGTTGTTTTATGTCTGTTAATTTTTTATGTGCTTACTGCATTTTCCTGTTGCTACATGCATCAAATAATATTCCAGAATGTGCATGCGTTCGTGTACTAGTATACAGTAGCAGTTAGCACTGAAGTGAGGTACATGAGCGTATATGCTCATTTACTATCATTTCAAAATCCTGAAAACATTACATTTAGGAATGTTGGTTCTTGTGTTTATCTAGTAAGTGGCAGAAGTCTATGGGACCTTGTCTTTACAAATGTAAATCTTGTAAAATTAATACACCTAACACACGTGAGAGTACTAAGAATACTGTGGAATATGAGAGTCAAGTAGTCTTTAGCGAAACGTCCTCTCTGAGATTTCAATATATGACTTATTTATGAATATCGATTATTTTTGGATCTTAATGTAGATTCGTGGGGGTGGGGAGGGGATCTCTCGTGAATAGTGAACAACCTGTTGCAGCAAACGAGACTGAGATACAAAAATTGTCATTACATATTAATATATTATTTGATCTCCATTTCGTTCTTATCGATACTGGAGGTGAAGTACGTCTAATTTACTTCAAGCAAACAGTTTCTTAGTGATCTCACGTGATTTCTACAGTTAGTCTATGAGACGCTACATTTTCGTACCAGATTTATAATATGAAGAGAACGCCATCATGGAAACATATCACCTTGGGCTTAAAGTGTTCAAAAACGAAACTGGCTTACGAACTCGAACTCAAATTAGTGTCACAATTTACATTTTAGGGGGATCATGCCGATTAATTAGTTACATATAATTTCCATTTTGAAAATGGTGTACACCAGGCATTAACTAGAATTGGAATATTTTGATGTATTTAATCCATCCTCATTTTTTCTATCCATGTAGTTATAAGTTCTGGTGGCCTGTGAATTTGTACCTATATATTGTTATTTTTGGAATTGAGGAAACTGAGTTACCCTCATCTTTTGCTATCCATGTCGTTGTAAAGTCTAATAGTCCGTCAGTTTGTACCTACGAGGGCTGTAGATAAAATAGTGGCAGTATTTAATGAACTAACATTACATTCCTTCAATGTAGTCACCCGCAAAGTCTATTGCCTTTTGCCAAATGTCGGGAAGCTGCTGGGGACCGTTGACAAGGCGTTCTCTGTTGACGACAGCGACGGAGCGTCCTAGTGCACAGAGTACAGGTGTCACGTCAGGAAATCGGTGACCTCAGAGAGATTTCTTCAACTTGGGAAACCGGTCGAAGTCAGAAGAACTCATGTCTGATGAATACGGAGCGTGTTCCAAGACCTCCCAATGCCACCGTTGCAATAAGAGCTTTACATTGTTTGCGCATGACAACTGGCGTTATCATGCAACACAATAGGGTGATCGTCTCGCAATAAACGTGGACGTTTGCAGCGATAGCCGGACGCAGATGTCGCTCAAAAAATCGGTAATCGTAGTCACTGTTGAAGGTTTGTCCCTCAGGCACAACGTGCATAAGAATAACACCCTCGTAGTGGTATGCACACAGTCAGCACAAGCTTCACCCGATTGGGTTCCTATCCAAATTTCTGTAGACGAAGCGAACCTGGGTGATGCCATTCATTCGATTGACGCTTTAATTCAGGCTCGTAGGCTCGTGCCCATGTCTCACTAACGGCGACAATAGGCTGCAAAAATGCGTCTCCGTCGCGGTATCTGTCCAGCTGGATGCCAGCCAGTACATACCGGTGTCATTTCTCTACGTCGGGGAGTTGATGTGGAAGCCAAGGGGACGCAATTTTCCTCATGTTAAGACATTTCGTCAGTATGCGCCAGATCGTTTGATGGCTGAGACCAACCTCTACGAATAATTCCCGCAGAGTCCATCGATGGTTTACAGAAACGAGACCACTCACGATGTCAATCTGATCTTGAGGAATGAACGGCCGATCTGTACGGTACAAATCCGCAGTCTCATTCCGACCCGCACGAAACGCTTTGATCCATCGTGCAACCGTTCCATACGGTAATGCATTCTCGCCACAGGCTTCGCGTAATTCTCGATAGCACGATGCCACGGGCATCCTCGCTTTTAATCCACGAACGCTGATCATCTCTTGAAAACTTGCTTTAGGACGGTGTAATCGACACCCTTCACTTCAACGCCACACAGCAAAAACACTCCAAACTGGATGCCAGTCGAATGCACACTACACATCGACAGCAGCGCCACCTGACCGCTCCCATATTTTTTTGCGCTTGTGCAATCTCGTGCAAGTGTCTGGACTATGTTGCCACTACTTTATTTACAACCCTCGTATATATTGTTATTTTTGCAACTGAAGAAACAGGAAAAGTGAATTCTTAGCTGGTTTCCACGATTACCCTATGCCATTTTCTGTTTATATTTTTACGTGTCACTTTTATTATACAATGAATAGAGGCTAATATTTAAAGTATCCTGGACCAATCCATACATAACACGCAACTGTTGGGATAAGATTACAAAATGCAAAACAAATTAAAATAAGGGACTGTTCGATTTTGTCCTGTTGATAGCTTCCGCTGGGAGCCTTGTGGAGTACGGAGTGAAGTGGTTGCTACATAGTTCTCAGTAGGGAAAAGTTCGAATGTGTTTCTCACCTCTGTGAGGTGTTCCAATATCGTATTGTCAACAATGGTTGTGTTCACTCGTTATAGTACTGCTAGCCACATTAGGCAAGGGCGCTGAGGAATCCTGAGATCGGTTCATATTCCTCAAACTGTCAACATGGCATAAACCCAAAGAAATTCAGAATGTCTCGTGTACCGGCCGTCAAAGCTTCATTCAGTATTAATGCAGGAGTTTTTATTTCTTTATGTACTCATGTAAAACTGTTAGTGTTTGTTTGTTGCTTCATTTGGTTTCAATAACTACACATGGTCTACTCTTCAGTTTATTTTTCTACAATGAACCCTAAAATACAATGTCAATGATGATTATGATGTTCCAATAATTTACAGAGGGTCGTATGCAACAAAATATTGAAATACGTTCCTACGTAAACATTGTTCGTAGACGATTGCAAATATGGTACATGAATGATGGGGCACCGGCCCACTTTCTTCGCATGTTAGGCGGCACTAAATACTGGTCTTCCATGAGCGATGGATTGTTGGGGAGGGCCAGTATCTAGGCCTGTCCGTTCGCCTGAACTTAACCCTTTATATTTTTGGCTTTAGGGACATGTAAAGACCATGGTGTATGCTTTCCCCCTAAATGATGTGGATACACTACGAGAACGCGTGTTCAGTGCCTGTGATGCAATTCGGCAACCGCCAGGCGTGTTCCAGCGAATGCGTGCTTCGAGCACATGTTATGAAGAGTAGATCAAAGACATGGTAGTGGTAGCGGACCAGAACTCCGAAGATACTGGGTTTGCAACCTCTGTTTATAGGATCTTTATCCTCTTCGTTTCTTGCGTGCTGCCTCCTCTCTAAATATTGGAACTTCTTCAAGGACATCCTGTAGAAATTCGAAAATAAGATTTTTTCTTTTTCTTGCTACCCGCTTAATATCGCACTAACACAGCGAAGATTTTCGGTGACGTTGTGATGGGGAAGGGCTTGGAAGGAAACGGTAGTTGTTCTGGTCCCTGCATTTGCCTGGTGAGAAAATGGAAAACCACCTTCAAGGGTGCGGACGGTAGGATTCGAAGTCACCCTCCCTCGAATGTAAGCTCACAGCCACGCGACCCGAACCGCGCGGCATATTCGCTCGGTAAAGAGTATTCTGTTCCATAAGTCTTAAGTTATTTGTATTCAAGCTCACATGTCTTAGATCAGTATTTTATTTAGAAAAAACTTTATTCTGTTTCTATCTAACAGAGATCTCTTGCAATGCACCCAAAATCATATTATTACCGTATAAAGAGAATCTGAAGTTATAAAATTGTAATCATACTATAGGCTGTATACGTAATGTAGATACTACTTGTGAATCCCGTATGTGAAGTTTCTTTTGTTAAATGAGAAATTTCTCTGCTGGCTCTTTAATTTACTAAAACAGCCAGCGGAGTGTATGGTTCAGTGCATCACCATTAACACCATCTCCAGTGTTTGAGCACAGATGACTCCCCTTAGCCAATTAGAGGAACTATAGCCTCTTGAGGGGAAAGTGGACAATATAACTCGTGTTCTCCTTGCGTCACTGTAGTGGGGGAATTTTCCATCTCAGGCCCGAAAAACCTTGCTTACAGTTGCCTGTATCTCTAGGACAGACAAAACGTTAGTTTACAGGAAACTTCTCTACGCGACATTAATATGGTAGTTCAGTGTGATGAATGCTACGGGCCATGCTCGTCGAAATATACCGTACTTCTTCAGAAAGCACCATGGTGAAATGACGACTATCAAAAGGTTAAATTCCTCGACAAGTTAGGAAGGACGACCTTCGGATACGTTGGTGTATAACGTAGTTAATTGTATACTTTCTGGAGGTACTGTAATCTCGCGGTAGCCTTTTTTTCTTTGCTAGTGATTGAACGGGCCGGCCCCGTGGTGTAGGGGAAGCGCCTGCCTCTTACCCGGAGGCCCCGGGTTCGATTCTCGGCCAGGTCAGGGATTTTTACCTGGACCTGAGGGCTGGTTCGAGGTCCACTCAGCCTACGTGATTAGAATTTGAGGAGCTATCTGACGGTGAGATAGCGGCCCCGCTCTAGAAAGCCAAGAATAACGGCCGAGAGGATTCGTCGTGCTGACCACACGGCACCTCGTAATCTGCAGGCCTTCAGGCTGAGCAGCGGTCGCTTGGTAGGCCAAGGCCCTTCAAGGGCTGTAGTGCCATGGGGTTTGGTTTGGTTTTTAGTGATTGAACGTGGCACGATCTCGGATAATTTTCTTGTTTTTGGCGAGGATAGGACAGGAAAGGGCTAGGGCTGTGCAGGAAACGACCGTTGCTTTAATTAAGGTACAACCCAAGCATTTGCCTGATGTGAAAAGGAGAAACTGTCTTCTGGGCTGTCGGTAGTGGAAGTCGAACCCGCAATATTCCGAATGCAAGCTAACAGTTACTCCGTCCGAATCGTGCAGTGAACTCTCTCGGTCGCGGCAGTCTAAACGCCGTGTAATGCTTGTAGTTATGATTTCAAAGTGGAGAACTGTGTGATTCCAGGGAAACAATGAAGTTATAAAACATACACTACAGTGATGGGCACAATTCTGCTGGCGTTTGTTACATTTCTAGTGTGCAATCTTGAAAGCGTATTTAGAGCAAGGAGGGTTTAACAGGTATAGAATAGTGTGCTAGTAACGAATATTTACTTACATATTTTTTTCCTCTAAGTTTAGAGTAAGGAATTGAGATAAGGGAAGAGGCGGTCTTCAAGGTCATTGCGTTCCGAAGTGATCATGAGTTGACTTTTCCACATCTTGGATATACAGTAATGTAAAAAATTTAATGGAACAGAACGAAAATTCTGTAACGAAAATAAACTGAAGAGTAGAATTCTTCTGACGCTGGACGGGTTTAAGGTTGTACCCTGTAGTGGAAGTAGACCATGTTGTGTGACCACACCTTCCTTATTCTGCTTTGATCCTATGTATTTTTGCAGCATTTTTCGTTGTTATTTACCTAGTGAGTCTCTCGTGTAGGGGCTGCCTGGCCGAGGCGGTAAAGGCGCGCTCGGTTCGTCCGGAAGGACGTAGGTTTGAATCCCCAGCAGGAAGTCGCAAAATTTCAGAAACGAGATTTCCACTTCCGGAGTTGCACATGGCCCTGAGGTTTACTCAGCCTACACCAAAAATGAGTACCAGGTTAATTCCTGGGGGGAAGGGCGGCCGGGCGTACAGCTATCCACTCTACCCCACAACGTGCCGAGGTTACGGATAGTGGAAGCCTTTACCTTCCACCCCTCCAAGGGCCTTCATGGTCTGTACGGAGACGACTTTGCTTTACTTGAGTCTCTCGTGCGGTAGTTTGTAGTCATCTGGACGGTCAGTAAGTCGGAGTATCTCCAGCATTCCACAAGTAGATAATTTTGTAAGATACGCGTGAAACTTTGACGGTGACGGACCATTCTCTTCAAGTAATTATATAGTAAGCTCTGACTCAACTACATTATGGCATGGGTGACTGGCATTTGGTAAAAGTGTTTGCCATGTATTATAGGCCTACTTTGATTCTTCTGAGAATGCACCTCACTCATCTAAATGTATTGTGGTATTATTACTATACTGTACGTTCAAGTGTCAGGAGTTGGATTGTTCGGGAATTGTTATCATTTATATGAGGATGGCCAGATGAATATATTATAATAGTAGTGTTTCCCCTAGTGTCAATGTAAACGTTATTTACTTTACAAAATAGTTGTCACTAGTCATTATCACTACGAACGAAAAATTCTGGAACGAAAAGAAATCTTCTGACATTGGCAGGGTTTAAGTCTCTACCTTGTACCCTGTACCATATAGTGGAAGTAGGCCATTCGTTATTCTGTTTTGATCCTATGAATTTTTGCAACATTTTTAGCGCTTCGTTGTCATTAACCTGGTGGGTCTCCCGTATGGTAGTTTTGAAGTCATTTGAAGAAGTTTTGAAGCAGTCAGGGTAGTAACATCGTCTGGGCATGATCTACAAAGACCAAGTGACCACACTGCTATCATATGTTACCATTACCCTAAAATAATGACATAAACACAGGTCGTTGTAGAATAAATGTTATACATACTGTAATCTGCTCAGAGGATAGTCTGTCTGAATATGGTAACAGTGTGAAAAACAGCTGAGTGCGAGTCCCATTCCATCAGATCTTACTTCTTTCGCTATGTTATTTTTGGAATTACTCTGCTAATAGTGATTATTGAGAATAAACTACGTTACCTCTTTCATGTGTTAACAGATCCGTATTGCTGTTAATGTATTCCAAGGGCAAATGAACACTCAATAGGGGTAGGTGATCTGGAATTCGAAACTGGAAGCGAAATATTATATCCAAATTTACATGAATTGAGTGTGAAAAATGCAGGGTGGTCCGAAACAATGTGAACCGGGTATATGAGCGTTAGAGGGTTGGTCATGCTGATAAATAATTTGAAAGAAATATTTCTATATCTCAAACCGTTGTTATTTTATCAGCGGCTTAATTTAGCCAATCAGATCGCTTAGCGAGCGAATTAAAATGGGCTTTGCGAGGCAGTGTTTTAAATATGCACGTAGAAATCTTAATGTAGTCATTATTCTCGTTTTACAACCCCGTTCGAATAGCAGTGGACATACCCGTCTTCATTTAATATCTCTAAATATGTTCTAATGTAGCTTTTAAAAAGTAACGTCCTTCCCGATTAGGCTTGAGTCAAATATATATTCTCTTTCTGTAAGAGTCCAGTCTTATTTTTCTCCCTTCTTTCTTGTTTCTGTTCACCCTGGAATTATTGATGATTCATTCTCCTATAGCTCTGCCTTAGCGCTCGGTTATGAAGATGGGTATGTCCACTGCTATTCGAACGGGGTTGTAAAATGAGAATAATGACTACATTTCGTATGTAAATTGTAGAGAAAATCTGCTGAGCGGTATCACGAAGGAGATGGTATGAATGCCGCTCGCTACATGCGCAATGGCTTCATTTGTGTCTTTCGCGTCATCGGGCGAAGTCAGAAAAGCCGATAGCCCTCGTACAACATCAATGACCCCCATTCTCCACCTACAGTTTTCTCGAGAGTCCACTTATTTTCTTTATGCTAGTTGTATGTATCGTTCACACTAGGGGAACACTATATCAGCCAGGTCACTTTGAATGCAAAGCATTTTACGACTAAAATAATTTCTGAAGGTATTGACACGCGTTAAGAGAATACAACTATCTGTCATTATTAAAGTTAGTGAAACTAATGAACTGTTCATCAGCAACTACAGTAAATTCGCTCAGATGGTGCAGCTCTGCCTTCCTGAGCGAAAGATGGCGGGTTCGACTCAGGCTCAGTCCTCTGGCATTTGAAGATATACCGATACTCCAATGAACTCCTGTGGAAAAAAAAACTTTCCGTCTCCTTAGCGTCTCCGAAAACAGCTAAAGTAGTTAGTGGGACGTAAAATACGTTATTACTACTATTATTATTAAATTTAATATCTCTAAATATGTTTTAATGTAGCTTTTAAAAAGTAACGACCTTACCGATTAGGCTTGAGTCCAGTCTTGTTTTTTCCCTTCTTTTTTGTTTCTGTTCACCCTGGAATTATTGATGATTCATTCTCCTATGCTAAAAGTAAGAATTATCGCGAGGCTTTAGATCTGAAGTACAAGCAGGGAAATTGAGCAGCCCCATTGCCAAATGGCCCTACCCATCTCGAAAAAGTTGAAATAGAAAATCTTGTATAGTCATCTGTAAGATAACCGAAGAGATTCGAACAAATGTGCCTTCCTGATCTAGAATGTACAGCAGTTAAACGTAGACATCTTGGTCGGCTAAAGCTAATCTTAAGAAATATATGGTTTCTTTTTGCTAGTGGTTTAACGTCACACATCGAAGGTGTTCGGCGACGCAAGGATGGGAAAGGGCTAGGTTGGGAAGTTAGCGCCCGTGGCCTTACCTAAAGTACAGCTTCAGCATTTGCCTGGTGTGAAAATGGGAAACCACGGAATGCCATTTTCAAGGCTGCCGACGGTGGGATTCGAACCCACCGTCTCCCGAATGTAAGCTTACAGCTACGCGATCCTAACCGCACGACGAACTCGCTCGGTTAATTAATTAAAGTCTGACTGTGTGCCAGAATATATGGCTAGGGTTTACTTTAATAAATAATCATACTAGCACCACGGAACGGAGCATGTAACAGGGGTGTTACAGTAGCGTGTACTGTATTGGGATAAATAACTTATCTGTACGGAGGTACTTCGTGCCACAGGTAACAGAGTTACCAAGTTGTTGATGGTGTCACTGTAATGACAGACTGTTCTAATCTCTTAGTACGTGTCCAGGCATTAATATTTCATCTATCAAATACAACTCCAACTCCGACCTGTTCCTCTCCTGTTTTATTGTTTAAAATTTCTCATTACGAGAACTGGTAATGAGAAATGGACTCCATTCAAGTCACATAACCTTTTTGGGTTGTACAGTATATTCATTGTGTACTTTCTTCATTTTTATGTATTGCTCTTTAACTTTTGTCGGTGCAATAATTGTTCATGTCTGTAGTATACTTGCTCTTTTTCTCACTGATTGTTCAAAACTCACCCCTCATGTTGTGATTCCTTCTTTTACCTTACCAGGATAAATTTATTCTTGAGACATGTTAATTCCTGCCCCTCACTTCTTCCTGTGTGATTATGAAGAGACTGTAACACAGCCATAAAGTAGCGAGTGCAATATGGTGGGCGGAAAATATCCACAATGTTGATGCAATTCGTAACAAACTTGCACTGTCGTTGCTCCACCCCTTGGAACAACAGTCATACAACCAACAATACCTTGTATTTTATATCTCTGTTGAAAATTACTTTCATTTTTCGATTGTCGATATACTGTATGTATATGTGTCATATGATTTCTCGTTATGTATATATAGGTATTTTAAACATTTGTATATTTGGATAACTTTGAGGAACTTTTGTGTATATAACATGTAGACTGATTCTCAACTTGTGCTCATCAGTATGTGTAGCCTATTGTATACCAGTGATGATTATTATAATCTGTTTTTTAATTCACCATTTCTAATAGTTGGTGGATTATATTTTATAGTTCTAAAATTTGTTTGTTATTCACGCTTTTGTTCGCTATTTTGACGACATGACTGGTTTGGAACATAATTTTGAAGCAAATATTGTCATTGTTGTATTATGCCGTAGTGCTTATTGGTTTAAGTTTAATTGTGAAGATTTTTGTCATCTTCAGAAGCACAAACAACTGTGCTAACATATCAGCATAAAGGCTATCATTTGTAGTATCTCCAGACTATAGAATAATATTTTTAATAAGTCCAGATTCTCAAGAAAAGTTATAATTAATCTATTCATTAACCCTGGAACACCACCGACTCTAACAATGCTCCTTTGTTGTTTATGAAGTGTAATGTTCTCTGGTTTTTAATTGTTTATCATCCCTTTAGGAATGTGTGTATTCCTTCTGTGCCAGCAGTGATGTACAAAATATGATGTAATGTAGCTATGCATATTAATTTAGGACAAGTTAAAGTGACATATTTTGCTAGGGAATTCACAGGAGTTATATTAAACTTGTATAAAATGAAAGCATTACGATAAAAGCACAGTAAGGTCAGTTTCCACTGTGATTGCTTTTTGTTGAGTGAGTTGGTGACTGGTGACCGTTCATTATACCCAGGAAGATCATTTTAATAGGAAATTATGCAACTTTGCATTAAAGTTGGATCTCAAGACTCACAGTGTGGTGTTCCAAGGACGTATGTTTGTTAGATTCTAAAGATTTATGTTATTCCCAGTTGCCTATTTTTAAGTACTATTTGAAGTTGTGCATGGTTACCTCCCTTGGTTTCTCATTTGTTGACATGCATTTCCTTCCTCGCATATTTTATAATTGGTAAGCGGAAAATAGACATCTAGTCCATAATTTTTAATTCATTTGTTAGTGTTAAGCTGTTCCACAATTTCATTGCTTGGTTACGCTCTGTAATGAGATAGATTAACAATTACGGAGCTTAGTAGTTGCGCTAGTATGTATAATTCGTTTATGTTAATTCTGTTTGAGGAGACCGTAAATAACTGTTGCAGTGGGTGAAAATATTGTTTGTTGTGCCTGTATATACGTACGTGTCTGCATGTGAAATTTGTGGTTGATTTCACTGTGTGCATAATCATTGTTTCATTTCGCTGTTTCATTCTCTTCATAACATCTACAATCACCTTGTATATTCGTGTTTCTTTGAGTAGTAAGGCCACGTACCCGCTGCTCTTCATACCGGTGTGCCTCGATAGTTGGGAGTTGGGTGTGCCTAGTATAGAGAACACCAGTGTACCTCTAAAGCAATAAATACTTTAGACTAGATATGCATTTATCTGCTTACACAACGTTCTTTACATCCCTTAAATCCTACAAAGCTCTTGTAGGTTTCTCTGATATTCATGTTTTAGCCTCAGAAATAACATAATTTATTTTGTCTAATGTTTCTTTCTATGTGGTCTTCGGAATTTATTTACACTGTCAGATGATTCACTACTGTTATAATGTGGTATTTTCAATTACAATGATATAACAGTTCTGAAAATGGCACATCACAGCACGTCTGATGTTTAAATAAACTGACGTGGTCTACACCGTAAGAACTTTTAGATAATGTATTGGAAATGGCACATCATAGCAGAGGTAATACGTATGATGTGTAAATAAACAACAGTGGTGCACATTGGATGAACTATTATATAATGCCACCGATCGCGTAAGCCTACGAATTAAAATCTTTTCCTTTGCCAGTTTAGAAAACATCTGTAAAATTTTCTTAATTTGAAGCAGAACTGAAACTTTTTATTTTTTTATTTTGTATATTACTTGAAAAACGTGAAGGTTACTATCCAGAAATAACCAAATAATTACGCTGAATAAGCGCTTGTGATATTGTCTAATTCAGGTGCGTTTCACAAGTTAAAAATATATTCAGTTTCCCTTGTTATCAAAGGAGCAGTAGAAGGCTATAGCTGTTGTTGCTCTCAGAAAATATTAAGTGTTTTGGGGTAATTATTAGGAGAGAGCACAGTCTGTTAACTGGGGATGTGTGTTATAAAGAGAAATGCTTCCTTTTCTTTTTTTTTCTTTCCACTCTAAACAGAACACAGTGTTGCATGTTTGTAAACGGTTGACCTATCCTCCTACTGTCACCAAGTCCATACAGATTGCATTTTATTACCAAATGCTGATAGGTCCGAGCAAATACAGGTCATTTAACAAATTATCTACTGAAATGAAGCCTCAGAAAAGAACTATAACTGGCTGTGCACATAATAACGGACTCTGAGTCTGAGTGCATCAACGTTTTCTCTATGACTCCATACCCTCCATGTACCTTTTCAATGCTGAACTAAATATCCAGATACATTATTTGTTTCCGACTCGGAGGTCATCCATAACTTAAGATTGTCTACAACTTAGGACAGATATTCAAGAAAATGTATTTAAATCTTGGCACACTTTCTAACAATTCCTTTTATGTCCTCCAGAAATTCTATCTCCACAAGCAGACATACTTCTTAAAAACAGCACTGGAGAACAAGAGTTGGAAATGTCAAAGAT
Source organism: Anabrus simplex (assembly GCF_040414725.1). Lineage (NCBI taxonomy): Eukaryota > Metazoa > Arthropoda > Insecta > Orthoptera > Tettigoniidae > Anabrus > Anabrus simplex. The sequence continues at coordinate 147,791,892 of NC_090266.1, forward strand.
GTGTCAGTAATGCTGAACATGGCCATAAAGGCCATCGGAAGTCTAACATTAACTTTACTGCCTGGAGTTTGGATAACTACAAAAATTTAGAATTGATGTCCTAATTTTTTAAAGTTAGAATTCATTATGTAAGTAGAAAACAAGTGGATAAAACTCGATATCAAGAAGTGGAGGGAGAGTATTTACTCGTTATAATTTAAATGTATGATTTAAGCATAACAGTTTGCATGTCCGGCTCCATGGCTAAATTATTAGCGTGCTGACCTTGTCACACGGGTCCTGGGTTCAATTTCCGGGAGGGTCGGGTATTTCAACCCTACCTGGTTAATTCGGCTGGCACGGGGGTTGGGTGTATGCATCGCCTTTATCATCATTTCATCCTCATCACGACGTGCAGGTTGCCTACAGGCGTCAAATCAAAACACCTGCATCTTTCGAACCAAACTTGTCCTCGGACTCCCGGCTCTAAAAGCCATACGACATTTCATTTCAACAGTTTGCATATTGCATGATGAAATATTAGTCTATCTATTGTCATATTTTAGTAAAATACTGTAATTTTGCTACACCGTACGTGTATATAAGTTGCTGTTGGGAAAAGAGTTTTTGCCTTGGAAACATTCTGCATGAACTTCTTGCATTATATTACTTACTTGTTCCGCACTTTCCTCTTATTTCCTTTACAAAATACAACAAACGTTTTACACTTCCCGTTTGTTTAACTAATTCAGTTGTTGCATGCCACACACAACATATTTCTAATTTAATCTTATCTTATACGACCGACCGACCTACCTAACGGGAGGCAACATGACACTGCGAATACCATAACTTTATTTCTCTATAATATTTAACTGGGTAGACGTTTTTGACCACAAGATCATTCTTCTTATTTATTTGTTCGCTTTACATTCACCTTTCCTCTTCAACTAACCACAAGATTTAATTTACAGTATATACTCTTACACCCGATATAAGAATCTGCTCTTCAGTAACACAAACTATTGCAGCTCATTTTCATTCCTGTCCCAGCAATCTGATATCTCTGCCGTATCCAATCTTCTTGCTCCTTGTTTACACATTGGTCATCATGCACGTATGACATTTGCTGATAGCCTGCTTCCAAACATTTTCTGTCACTTCATTCGTAACTCTTTACGCTATCTCTGATTGTGTACATCTATCTTCACTCAGTTATTCATATTCCGTTGTTTGACATGATTTCAATGACTCCCAAGATTACTTTGGCGACCTCTAGCTCATCAGTATTCTTTTCCCGTTCTGTGATTTATAAATGAAACATTATATATCAGTCTGTTTTATGTACAAGTAATCGTCTCGATAAAGAGGATATATAGTAGCAGCGTTTATTGCTTGTGACATTTAAGGCCTGTGTTCCATTTCAAAAGAATCTTAATTTTAAAAAAGACTGATTTGGGCTATTCTTATCACATTAACGTCTTTTTATATTTCTACAAAGATCTGCAGTTCGTGAATTTTTTTTTAATGGCACAATTCAAATATGTCAACATGACTGAATGAAATGAGGTCTTTTCTGGCATTTCTCAACAGGTTTCAGAAATTCGGCATTGGTTTCTGCAGGTAATTCCAAGAACGATGACAAATACCATTCTATAGCTACTTTTACTCAATACGTAAATTCTGTTGGCTAGAATTTGAACTGTCTTCCTATTTCGAATTTTTGATGGTAATGCATGCAGATTTTGGTGGAGTTAATCTTAGTAGCACGAATATTAAACGTCATTATGTTTTAATAGCATGTCTATTAAATGCTTTCGTTCAGCATGCATAATATGGGGGTCCCTAGACATGTATATTTGTCTAACTCCGAGCACTAATATTTTATAAGCAGTACAATCCCGAACTGAACTTCTTCAAAACAGGAAACTGCAGGACTATCAGAATCCCTTATTCTTTAAATGGAACAATATAGAACGTACATCCATGAAATTTACATAGAGGACAAATTAAAACCTGACTGGAAGCGAATTATTCAGTGTAAGGTATGAAGGTTTAGAATAATATTACAATATCTTGCAAGTAATATATATCTATTTTTACATTGTTCCATCTGCTATAAAAGAATAATGCAGGATAATCCAACTAACTTGTAAACTCTTAAAGATATGGGAAATCTGTGTTCACTTTCGGTAATGTTACCAAGGGATTCGTGATCGAACTTCAGTGTCTGCCGACACAACGATACTAAATTCCTTTTAATGGATCTACGCAATTTTTCACACCTAGTACCAGTGTACACGTAAATACACTGCGACAACATGCGGCTAGTATGATTTAAAACGTGACATTTAACCAATATTACTGCATGTGTGAACATAAAACAAAGTTGTATTTATTCGGTAATAACGTAACATGAAAGAACAAAGAAATTATAAATGTACATAATAAGGGGGACAGTGGTTGACATGATCGGAGCAGATGAGCTTAGATGTTAGGCCCCTTTAAACAACAAGCATCATCATCATCAACATCATGGTTAACGTAACATATCGCGATATCACGATAAGCCCGCCTGGTGGCCATGATCGTTAAGGCGCTGAAGTCTAAAAACGGTCTAGCCGGTTCGAGTCCCGTTGGTCGAAAAAATTTTCACCATCAGAATGTTGGCCGGCAGGGTAGGGGAGGTGGTGGTATACAATTTCTAATCACTAGATTGCGTGCCAAAGCCTGGATTAAATTCCAAACCTCTCCGCAGTGCTCATATGGAGTGAGGGCATATGACGCTGTTGATGGTGATTCGTCCGTCGGATGGGGACGTTAAGCCTTGAGCAGACCCCTTGGTGCTATTCGACAGGAGTAGGCTATGTGCCGGCACCGGGTTTCACCCTCTCCCTACTATCATATATCACGTCATTCATTTCATCTCTCATTAACTCCTCTGATGAGGTTGACGTCAGGAAGGGCATCCGGTCATAAAAAACCGCCACGACAAATTCATCTCACCTCATACCCGACCCCGTAGGGAAACGGGACAAGGGTTGGACAAACAAACATCGCGATATCACGATAATAATGTTGTTCCAGAGAAGCCGTCGCATATCAGTGTTTCCTTTAGCTGTTAACCTACGACAGTATTAAGGGTTTAATTACACAGTGTTATCATAGTGTATTTACGTGCACATTCGAACAAATACTTAGCTGTGAATGGAATTTGAAAGGTCACTGTATGTTAACGAGCTCAGTGTTCATACGTAGCGCTGGGGAATCGTGTTCGATGACATTTAATTTCCTCATGTTAAGACATTTGCTCGAGAACTTCTTGCCGGATTTTGAAAATAATTACACGTCTATATTACATCTTCCGTGAATCTAATGCTAGATGTAGAAAACTGTATTATTCCATTTAAGAAAATTATTACGGTTATTTCGGCAGATAGTGAGTTATACTCTGAAAACGTACTGAAAGTGGTATTATGAGCCCCTTAGTAACATTAGCAAAGTAAAAACATATTTTCGATATATTTAACGGTTTATGAGTTATTTGAGGTGAACATCTTAGATGATTCACTTGTTTAACCGAAACTGCCATTTGCAGTTCATGAACTGCTTGTCAGAAGTGAAGTTCCGAAGGAATGCAGAAACACGAACACTGAATTATTTCAAGCGAGCCGCTAAATAATTCGTATGTCTCGATGAACACCGTTAAGTATAGTAGCTCCATGAATGAGCATTCCATCTCTCAATTTCTATGGTGAAGCTTCTAAAATGGGTAGTTGAGGAGAATACTCTACTGAAATATTGAATATCCCAAAGAAAAACGAAAATCTGAAGTTAATGGGCCTAAACAGACAAGGGAACTGTTTGAGTTGGACCAGAAACATAATAGGATAATAAATTAAGACATCATAAAATCAGTAGTAATAGTCTGTGTGCCGTAAAATAATATTCTCATACTTACAAAATAGTAATTTATTGTTACAGTTTTAAGTGCAACGTGGTTTACCGAAGGCATCGATTGCGATGCAGTTTGGTAGGATGGTCAATTAAGACATCAGAACATCGCTGCACGCTGCCGTTGTTACATATAGGCTGTCCGCGGTATGACAAAATGGATGTTTCTGAACAGGAATCCGGCAGTTTTCCCGTTTGTGATAATAAAATATTCAGTGTATAGCATACACGTTTGTATATAGATGACCAATATTTCATACTACATGATATTTTAACTTCCACTATAAACGTTATAGAAGTATTAAAACCCTAATATTTTTATATATTCATATATTGTACGTGTTAGTAAAATAGGCTTGTAGAGCGTGAAATTCTGTTCGTGTCGTCAAAATCTCGTTTTAGGCATAAAAGTATTTTATGTGACTTTAAAACAGAACTATCTGTATTTATCTACAATGCATACACACTGTCATCATCAGCTAACTGCTCCGAGTAGCCTAGCTATTCTACAGCACTTAGGTTGATTTTACACCAAAATGATTATTAGAAATAAATTTAGTATACGTTAATCGATCTTTAACGCAATTTTCATTGAAATCTGTCTGATCCAAACCAAACTGTCCCCTTGTGAGCGCGTTCTGAGTAACTCTTTAAAATATTATCCAAGACATATTCTTGAAGGTTTTATAAGAAAATGGAGTTAACTGCAGTATGATGGAACGCTGGAATATTGTGGGCTTAATTTTCAGAGTCATATGAGAGTTGTTTTAATACTACTTGAAGATAAGCTCTGCTACGTTAAAATGTGTAAATCTCTGACAGAAGGTTTGTTACACTGCTCAGTGGACTAAGGACTACACAGGGACCAATATATTATCTGCTTGACTTTGTGATTCAACGTATCAAATTCTTCATTCACGGTGGTGATTTTCCGTGCCTTTTTCTTCAGCTGACCTATTTTTTGCTGTAGAAATTAGTTTAAGTAGAAACATGAGGGAGTTCTTTCCTCTGAAGAGTAACAGAAACTCTTCGTGAAGTGATGTTCACATGTACTGTATATTCAGTTCTGTTTCGTTCATTGCATGATGTTGCACTTAACTGCTTCATTTTACACTTTCAGGTACTTAATCCAGTCACTGAAATGCAAATGTATTATTATATTGCAACGAGATAAGTGTATCAAACACCAGGTTTAGGGTTTACTATACACACTATAGAATAAATCATCTGACAAAAAGTAATTCATAGTGAATTATTAATTTATTCATATTTGCATTGCTTCTGATAAGTCCGGTGCTGTTAAGATTCCATCACCTATCTACTGACTTCTCCATTCCGGGCAGTCCAGTATAAGCGTGTTATAACATACTGTCCTTTATAGTACAAAATTGTGGGAGAAGGTGGTGGGTTCATTTCCTGGTGATCTTCTGGGAATGTGCCAGCGCTCTGCTGTACACAGCAGTAACTTATCTGTAATCTTTACATAAAATGTGTTGTTTGGCTGATGTTATAATTGTAATTATTAAATTAATGTATAAATAACTTGATCAACAACACTGTATAAGCAAGTAGACAATTCGTCGTATATCTATGCAAATATTCAGACTACATTTTAGACTTTGTCTTGGAGTCTTCAATTTGTGTAAATGTAAGTTGTGTATTAAACTTAGACTTCTTGTAAATAAATGTACTAAGTACAATTGACGAAATGAATACCAAAGTTTCTTTTTATAGCTCGTCCATTCCCAAATCCCCTGTATGCCTACCACTTTAAATCATTGCATCTTCAGATATTTCACTGAGTGTACGAGGAATGTTGTTCAATAATCGCATGCTACAATAGAGGTGATCGACAGGATAACAATAACTTCTTGCGGCTATCACTAGCCTGGTGGGTGGCATATGCCGTGTATAGGAAACTATGTATTCCTATGGTGAGGCATAGTGGTGTGTGGGTTGCGGATATGATAAACACCAAGAATCCGAGCCAGGAGAAATAATCATTTAAGATTAAAATCACTTGAACCGGCAGGGAATCGAGCCCGGGACTCCGAGGATAGAAGGCCAAGGTGCTGATCACTCAGCAATGGAGCTGGACATCAGAAGAATTAAAATGAGAAAAATCAACCCTCTGACTCGTAATTGTCTTCCGGAGCAAACTGGGGTGAAGTAACATAATGTAGTTTTGAAACCATAACTTATCGGGTGTGAGTCTTCATAGCCGATCTGCTTGGTCCCAGTTTCATTTTTGCCTTCGAACGATGATTGAAGGAAGTATTGTATTCGTACAAAAATTCAACCACCGTATTTCGATAGATCGTGATGTTTCTTGTCTCTTAGACGCAGAAAATGAGGGGTTCGTATAACTGAGATGTAAGATTTCTTGGGGCTCCTTTCGAGGAATTTCAAGGCATATTTGGGCCGCGGACCTCGCCTAAATGACATTTTAGCTACTTGCCCCAGTTGAATCTGGATGAAAATTGCAAGTTGTTTCGTAGCGTCATTTTAATTCCACTGATCCCATTTATAGCTTCATGTAATAATTGGACGGCATTTCTCGTACATCTTGTAGTCTCTATTATGTATATCATTTCTTTTTCTCTTGGAGAGAGTAGGAGAACGGCCGAGTAGAAAATGCAGTATATGGGCGACGTGGAGAGAATGATTGGGGTCACAAGGCAGAAAAACTTGGAAAGTGTGGCAAGTAATAGACTAGATTAGCTGCAACAACAAGGTGACCCTTTAGTTAGTTTGTGAATGGTGTGATCGTGCAAAATATAAAATAAATGGTGGGCACCAGGAAGAGAGACTACCAATAATATAAATACAAAATTAAATTAAATAAATTATAATTGAAATTAGTAGATCTCGGGTTGTGTCCAGTGATTCTGGAATCCAACTCCGATGGTAGACTTAACTTTACTCACTCCTGAAAACGTGCTTTGGAGAATCAATAGACAAGTAATTAAGCAAATGAAGGCAAATGAAATATCTAATCTAGAGTTTATATAACAAAATAACATAACATTAAAAATACGTTCACATGTTCTCATTAGGCTTACTTGAAATTGCCTAATGTGCCACAAGAATAAGTTGTAACGCTCACAAAATAGTACAATAAGCTTGGTGAGTAATTAGTGCACTCATACTATTAATTATTATTATCTATTATTATAAAACTAAACATTATAGGCCTAAATCTGTGTGTGTTACTGTGTTAATAGCAGGTATAAAATATCGTGTCCTTACAATGAATTGAACATTTTAGTAATTATTGCAAGGTTACATTTTTTAAAAGTTTAAGTTCAAGTTTTTTAACTTAGAAAGTCATATCGCGACATTCATAATTATACATACAGGATTATTACATTGATTACATAGAGTTACAATGTAAAAATAACAACAGTACATATTGGTCATATAGTGATTATATGTCATTGAATAGATTTGTTTGTCTAAAAAACTTAATGATGTTTTTACACTGAGTATCTTTGTTGAAGATGTCACATACACTATTATTCTGGTTTAAATTACGCAATTGTCTTTGTTGATCGTATAGATGACACTCTAGTAAAATGTGGTCAACCGTCTTTCTTTCTTTTTTGACAGGTGCCACATATTGGTGGAAGTTTCCTAGAGAAGATATGTGCATGAGTCAGTTTGCTTTGGCCTATACGTATTCTAGTAATGCGCACTTGTTCTCGACGCTGAAGGAATGAAACATCAAATTTATCTGTAGATCCACGCCTGATATCATGGAGTCTTGTGAGTTGTTCCCGTGTCCACTCAGTTAACCACTGTTTTCGGATCTTTGTAGTAAGAAAAGGAGCAACATCGGTGTAGGGCATTAGAAAGTTTGGATCATGTACAGGAAGACGAGTAGCTTCTTTAGCTGATATGTCAGCTTGTTCATTGCCTTTTATTCCCTTATGTGAGGAAATCCTTATTATGGTAACTTGCTGTCCTTCATTTTTCACAGTATAGTAAGTCTGCAGTATGTCTTGGGCTAATGTATTTGAGGATGATGCATTTTGAATGAGTTTTACTGTTGATAAAGAATCACTAAGGATTAGAAAAGGTTCTTTTTGGGGGGGAACTCTTTATGGATTCCATAGCTTTTAGGATAGCATACAGTTCACATGTGAATATGGAGCATGTAGGTGGTAGTGCATACTTCACTGTGTGATCGGGGTGAACAACAACACAGCAGCTACCATATTCGGGTTTTGAGCCATCAATGTATATAGGAGTGTGTCTGGGCAGACTTCCACACTTTTCAGATAGTATTTGTTTGAATACGGTACTATCTGTTGTTTCTTCATTGAATTCACTTAAAACTAATATTATTGGTGGTGGTTCAGCTTTCCATGGAGGGAATGTGATGTCTTTTTTAGTTCTTGAAGCAATCGGGGGAACTGAAGAATTAATTTCCTGTAAGTATTGCGTAAACCTAACGTAGAAGGGTATATGTCTCTTTTGATGCGAGGAATAGCGTTGAGGCTGATAGCGTGGGTAAATACACTGACTGACAGAGCAAATGCAACACCAAGAAAGAGTGGTCAAAACTTTATGCCAATTGCAGGGTAGACTGACGTCACTGAGGTATGCTCATGATGTGAAATGCGCCGCTGTGCTGCGCACGTAGCGAACGATAAATGGGACACGGCGTTGGCGAATGGCCCACTTCGTACCGTGATTTCTCAGCCGACAGTCATTGTAGAACGTGTTGTCGTGTGCCACAGGACACGTGTATAGCTAAGAATGCCAGGCCGCCGTCAACGGAGGCATTTCCAGCAGACAGACGACTTTACGAGGGGTATGGTGATAGGGCTGAGAAGGGCAGGTTGGTCGCTTCATCAAATCGCAGCCGATACCCATAGGGATGTGTCCACGGTGCAGCGCCTGTGGCGAAGATGGTTGGCGCAGGGAGATGTGGCACGTGCGAGGGGTCCAGGCGCAGCCCGAGTGACGTCAGCACGCGAGGATCGGCGCATCCACCTCCAAGCGGTGGCAGCCCCGCACGCCACGTCAACCGCCATTCTTCAGCATGTGCAAGACACCCTGGCTGTTCCAATATCGACCAGAACAATTTCCCGTCGATTGTTTGAAGGAGGCCTGCACTCCCGGCGTCCGCTCAGAAGACTACCATTGACTCCACAGCATAGACGTGTACGCCTGGCATGGTGCCGGGCTAGAGCGACTTGGATGAGGGAATGGCGGAACGTCGTGTTCTCCGATGAGTCACGCTTCTGTTCTGTCAGTGATAGTCACCGCAGACGAGTGTGGCGTCGGCGTGGAGAAAGGTCAAATCCGGCAGTAACTGTGGAGCGCCCTACCGCTAGACAACGCGGCATCATGGTTTAGGGCGCTATTGCGTATGATTCCACGTCACCTCTAGTGCGTATTCAAGGCACGTTACATGTCCACCGCTACGTGCAGCATGTGCTGCGGCCGGTGGCACTCCCGTACCTTCAGGGGCTGCCCAATGCTCTGTTTCAGCAGGATAATGCCCGCCCACACACTGCTCGCATCTCCCAACAGGCTCTACGAGGTGTACAGATGCTTCCGTGGCCAGCGTACTCTCCGGATCTCTCACCAATCGAACACGTGTGGGATCTCATTGGACGCCGTTTGCAAACTCTGCCCCAGCCTCGTACGGACGACCAACTGTGGCAAATGGTTGACAGGGAATGGAGAACCATCCTTCAGGACACCATCCGCACTCTTATTGACTCTGTACCTCGACGTGTTTCTGCGTGCATCGCCGCTCGCGGTGGTCCTACATCCTACTGAGTCGATGCCGTGCGCATTGTGTAACCTGCATATCGGTTTGAAATAAACATCAATTATTCGTCCGTGCCGTCTCTGTTTTTTCCCCAACTTTCATCCCATTCGAACCACTCCTTCTTGGTGTTGCATTTGCTCTGTCAGTCAGTGTATAAGCGTGTGCTCTGGAGTGAGGAGTGATATGCTGTGTGAATTGTCTCATATTAGCTACGTAGTTATCTCGAAAATTAGTTTCTTGTAAGCAAATTATTTCGGGTTGGTGTTCATTAATAAGTTGTTTTAGATATTCGTATTGAGAGTAAAATCCGTTCATATTCCACTGCAGTATCCAAGAATTCATGATGGCTTTTTAAAGATGTATTTACTAGATTTGATCCTTATCAGTTATTGGGATTGTCTGAGCTGGGGCAGGCCTATTGCTTTCTCCGTTTATGGCAGTAAGTAGTTTCTTTACAAGTCTGGTACTCTGGTTTTTAATTTGTTTGTCCTGATAGTATGGATATAGTTTATGCAGGGTCTCGGTGAGATCTTCAACATGGGAAGTGTAAGATAATGCAATAGGTAAAATATTTGTTGCTGATGTTCCTTTAGTATTTTCAAATAAACTTTTAAGTTGTATGTAATTAAGAATACAATTTGAGGGATTAGCTTCTGTTACTTCCTTAACAGGAAGTAGTTGTTCTTCAAGACTGAGGGGATATAATACCATTAGTTTCTTCTTAGGCTGTTTAAAGTATTGGGTTTTATGTGATCCTAGAACAGGAAATTCATCATCTGTTTTATCATCTCCCGAGAAAGAAGAATTATCTAAGAAGGAATTACTCTCAACCTTGGAAGTGTTATTTGAAGAGCCACTTGAAAGGAAGGGTCGTTTTATTCCTTGATGTTTAGCTATGCGTGGTTCTGTATTTACTTAATTTGGGACAGAAGTGTTCAAGTTCAAGGAGACGCCCTGTTGAGGGAGGTTTCTAGAGGAAGATGATGTGTCATTAGAATGTTCAATACTGAGGGTCAGTAGTTGGCTGAGGATTCATAGCTGCATTTGCTGGGGTGGAGGTGTCCTCCTTGGAGGAAATTTAATGTTGATCAGGTGGCTGATTGTTTTCTTCTAGAGTCTCAGGTAGTGAGGGACATACTCGGGCCAGGTGGCCTTCTTCTTTGCAAATAAAACAGGTGGGAACGTCTGACGAAGTGTAGATCCAATAACTGGTTGTTTCAAAACATATTTGTAGTGCATTCGGTAGTTTATTGAAATCGTCGGGTTTAACATATAGTTGTCGGCGGAAGCTGAGAATGTGTGTGAATCCCGGAATATTAATTCCAGGCTTTAGGTTGGATATAAATGACATTGGTTTGATACCCAGTTGTTGTAAATGTTCTTCAATGACTGTGTTGGGTAAAATAGGACATACGTTGGATAATATCACTCTCTTGTTTGCGACAATTAACGGTCTGAGAGTGCGATCAATATTATTGATTCTATTTACAGGGTGACTGAGTGACAATTCCTGAACAATTTTTGTGTTCGATAGGAATATGCAAATTCTTGAGTTTGAAATACGAGATAAATAACGTATGTTAGCTGGATCTGTTATTTTTCCTACAGCAAGGACGTAGTCTCTTATTGGGATTCCGTCGTGAGCATCAATAATAATAGCCTGTCCTTTTTTGGTGTTAACTGCATTACAGAAGCATAACTCTTCTGAGACTGTTTAGGAACATTATGGGTAGAACTATCGGTAAGGTTATGTACGATCTGATTTCCTTGGTAAGAAGCCATTTCATTGAGGGTGGAAGGCTTTGAAGCCTTCCTGAATTACGATGTTCAACTGTTGGTTATTGATATCCTAACGGTTTTCTACACGTAGAACAGAAAAAAATCAATTTCACTATAATTAAATAAAATTATTTCGAGTCCAGTCCTCGAAGTTTACACTGAGACGTAATACTCATATTTAGTCCAGTATTTGTATTGATAAAGGACTTGAAGTATGCTTATTTCGGTAAAAACTGGCACACATCAATAACACGCCTGTACCCATTCACTGCCACCTCTATCCCTACATATTTTGCTATCATTTATCCGCCATTTTTTTCTATATTAGGTATTTTTTAGAATTAGCTTAAAACCAAGTGACTGACTTGAAAATGTATTCTGGAAGTCTTAGTTTTATTTGCTGGGAAAATTCAACTTATTAACGTAACGATTAAGGGGACATGTCCGATAGCAAGGGACTTTACTGCCACAAGTGTTGTGAGCGTTTGCTCGTGTTGTTGTTATTTTTTATTTTGATTTGTTGAGCACCAGATGTGCTGCGGGATTTACTAACGTAGAAACCTTGGTCATCAACTACTTTAACTTAGTTTTGTTCAGCCTTCAGCCTAGAAATTTGGATGGTCATTGGGTCATCAACCTGAGTGACTTAGATTAGGGCCATCTGCCATTATAGCATCATTTTTCTTGCAGTCATCATCCGCAATGACTTTAACGTACATCACAAACTTAGATGTAGGTCCATGGCATAATAGCAGGTCACATCGAGTCAATTAAGGGTCCATGCCGTACAGCCACTGTGTGGCACATACCGATTGGATAGCCTTAATTGTACCTCGAGTCCCGAGCTCTTGTTACGGGGGCTGGATCATCACAAATCATTATGATGGTACATGCAGTCTAACATGGAAGCCGATCTTAGGGAATTCTAGACTTTCTTTTTCTTATTCTTAAATTAAGGCGGTGGTTACTACTAAGGATGCGACTCAGGCAATTGAATTAAGGTCTCCAAAGCCGGCGTCTCTCATCATTCTTGTTATTCGTTTTTTTCTAATGGACAGGCATGAGTTCGTTGATCTGCTGTTGTGAAATACCGGTATCACAAGTTTTCAGATGTTGTTTCAAATGGTCAAAAAACCTACACTTTTAAATCGAGTTCACTCATTGTAGACATCAGTTTTAAATTACTGAAATCCACCTCTTACCTAAGCAAGTGACGAAGAACCGGTAAGCGACCAAAGAGAAAGTTCTCATGCCGATTGCTGATAGATATGGAAGGTAGGTATCCTTCTAAGGGCCTTAAAAGGTTTAGTAAATTTCACTATTCTTATTTTAATTCGTCAATAATTTCGCCAAATTTTATTTTCATTATTCAGCAATTAATACTAAAGCAAACATAGTTTATAACATATTTGCAGTAAATCACCGCATTTTATTTTTCATATGTACAAGAGGAAACACATATTACATATCAAAGCATGAATGTTTGGAAAACAATTATCTTACCACTTTAACAATCAGGGCCTAGCCTACGTATCTACATAATTTACACATCAGTCTAAAAAGACGGAGGTACCATGAGTTCTATATTACTGGCAGTCAGAGTTGTTCTCTTGTCAGACATTACATTACAATACGTTGAAAATGACCTCTCACTATCAACATTACTGAATGGGGTCCATAAAGCCTTTACTGCAGCTTCCACAAAATACCCATTTGTTGAGTTCTGGGAAAGAAGAATGGTAACCACATAAATATCCTTACGTGCTCTATATGAACTAACAATTAGATCCCTAAACACTGTGAATGGTTCAAGATATTCTGATGTTGAAAGTTCTCGTAAGATGATAATTTGATTTATTAGATGAGAGACGTAACCATTTTCTAGATCACCTTTCATTTTGCTTCTTGGATCAAAGCGTAATTGAACAAAATTTCGTCAATTATTTCGCGATTTTGCTTAAAGGTAAACAATTTTGCTATTTGAGCCAAATGTGTACAATTTCGTAAAAAATCGCGATTTCGTGCTTTGAGAAAAATAGGTACCTCTAGTCATCAACATCCACCCCCTACTTATCAGGTGGTACTCAGCGGAAGTACATACTCTGAAAAAGTTGCTATAATGAGATAGCCGTACTGTACCATTCTGTTCATTCATTAATAAGCGATATTTAACGCAGAAGTAATATTGCGCAACAAGACGCCAACTGTGAGGGCGTGATGCCATATAAAACGCGGGAACTCAGGAGGTGATTCCCTAGGCAGGGTGTAGCTATGCACAAGTGAAACAGAAGATATGTGGGAGAAGGAAAGAGAGGTAAGAATTTTGTTTGGGAAGTACCATACCACCTTAACAAAATTTTATGCGGGAATAGTCAGGTTCACCACATCACGGGAATTGAGTGATATCTCCTCTATCTGAAGGCTCTCCAGGATTATAAAATGATGAAAATTACGTACAGAATTTTAAGAAGCCAATGATACGTGTAGTGCTGTTAACAAGTAATGAGATTAATAACTACGTAATGATCCGACCACCGTGGGAAACGGTTTAGTGGCTGCATGCCAAACTCAAGAGGGTTTCGAGGGAGTTTCCCTAGCGTCGCTTTGCTTTTTGCCCCCTATAAGAGCCTAGAGATGTGGAGTGAGGTTGTTCATTCGACGGTGAGATTGCTGTTATTGCGTGTCGCGTGTCTGTCTGTATTTGCGCCAGAAACCTTGGTTTAGGACAAAGACTGTGATTACTTTAGTGCAATTGCGCTAACGTTTATTCAGTGGATCGGTGATCCATAAACTTTCCAGTAATTAATCAATTGTATGATTGTATTTAGACGTTTTACAGTGAGATCGTGAGTGTCTAATTAACCGACTGTAAACAATGCCGTACATATATACTTCATCATGAAGCGGTACGGGTAACCACGTAAATATTGTGAAGTGCGGAAGAAGTGCAAGTATAAACTAAAGCCATTTGTGTTATTCACGCTAGACTTATGAGTCTGAATCAGTCGCGCATGAGATAATGACAATTCGCTCGACCGATTAAGTTGCTGATTCCAGATAGTAGATATGTTGCCTACATACATTCCTGCGCGGTTAAACAGCTAAAGGGGAACAATGATTTTTAACGTCGCGGATCGCCAGTACTGATTTCTGTCTCAAAAATTAAATAAAAGTATCAGGAGTGATGTGCTGTTAATAAATTAGGCATTTCATTCTAGTGAAGACCTGTGCCGTGTTTCGAGGGACGTGTGATACGAGACTTTCCGACCACAATCTCAAGGAGACGGTCTCATGAACGAGCCATCCCTCAAGGAGACGGCCTCATGAACGAGCTATCCATGGAGACTGGACCGAGAGGATCGACCCAGGACCACATCGCTACCATGTTGGGCTAAGAAGGCATAGCCTAACCCTGAAGGAGGGATGAGGAGGTCATCAAAATGATAGATAAGTGAACTATACTTGTAAGCATGTGGTAGGATTGGGGTTCGTTACGCAGAAATGTAGTAATTAAGTATGTAGTTTAGAATACGACTTGATTATAGCCCATCAGGCCGTTTACTAAGGTGATTTTCAAATCACTAAACTGTAAATACAAATGTTTGTATGTAGCGAATAGCGACGTGAGTTATGTTACGTGCTGGGAAGATGAATGCCTTTTGTTACTTAAGGTATTTTAGTGAATATTAGATCAGTATATTCCTTAGTATCTGGCGTTGGGTAAAATTGTCTTGTCTGTAAGCATCATTTGGATTAGTTTATCGTTCTCTCTATTTGGAAGGAGAGATATATCTGCGTAACATAGTGTTTTCATGGTGCCTGAATATGATTTATATGCATGCATCTATTTGATTGAATCCTAGTAAATTAAAACCACGTTGTATGTAGTGTCATTAAAATCTTTGAGTACGTTTCACTCTGCCAAACAGGGACCTGATCCGTGGACATGAAGGGTAACAGGCGCGTCATAAGTATAGATGGTCGTGATTTTACGAGAAACAGTACGGTATAGTACTCTGTATGAGAAGAATTAGGCCCGAGATGGTCAGTTATTAGAGCCAGATACACTGACTGACAGAGCAAATGCAACACCAAGAAGGAGTGGTTCGAAAGGGATGAAAGTTGGGGAAAAAACAGAGACGGCACGGACGAATAATTGATGTTTATTTCAAACCGATATGCAGGTTACACAATGCGCACGGCATCGACTCAGTAGGATGTAGGACCACCGCGAGCGGCGATGCACGCAGAAACACGTCGAGGTACAGAGTCAATAAGAGTGCGGATGGTGTCCTGAGGGATGGTTCTCCATTCTCTGTCAACCATTTGCCACAGTTGGTCGTCCGTACGAGGCTGGGGCAGAGTTTGCAAACGGCGTCCAATGAGATCCCACACGTGTTCGATTGGTGAGAGATCCGGAGAGTACGCTGGCCACGGAAGCATCTGTACACCTCGTAGAGCAACGACATTAAAGATATATAGACTGCTAAACATACTCGTTACAGCGCCCCTGGTTGAAGCACAGCGAACTAACTTTTGCCTACAACTGTCATGGCGGCTGCCAATCTTGGTCTTGACAGTTAGCCCTTATCAGTTCAATGAATTGATGAGATTATACGTTATTGCAAATTAAAGATATATTTAAGAATAAACACGACATTTTCAAACATGCTTAATGTTGCATTGATGTTATAATGGAATAAGCGCAGTGAATATGGTGAGCATTTGCTTGGTTAAAATGAGAATTACGTATGTAGAAGAATGGATAATTCGGCGTCATGCACTAACGATAAAGTCATTCACTACAGAAAGACATGTTATAGGTACAGCAGTTCATTGAGGAATTCACACGCGTAGAGAAAGATACCCTGCCTTTTCATGACATACCTTCAGTGTCATTCTGGTATAATTTTTGAATTTTGCTTCTTTGTCTGGTTTGTTACGTTTTATGCTTTTTGCTACTTATGGCTACTTTCTAAGAACAGCTGTGTAACATGTAGCACGTACGTCCGTTGGTTGCGGTGTACAATTTCTCTACGGCATCCTCTGCCTGTCGTAAGGGGCCACTAAATGGGGTAACCCCTGATTCTAAAGTTGAGAACACCGGACCCCTGGTTGAGTGCAGCATTCCTTCCACATACGGTATCCTACCAGGTTTACCACTTTAATATTTCTAACGGACCTCTCTTGGTCAAACCTCGCCTGACTTCATTCGACTGAATTCATAGTATTTATTTATTTATTTATTTATTTATTTATTTATTTATTTATTTATTTATTTATTTATTTATTTATTTATTTATTTATTTATTTATTTTTTAACCTTGCACACCTTCTCAAAGACCGTACTCCATCACACAACAACTTCTGCAGAGCCTTTCTATGGCAGATTCAGAGGAAATAAGCATATGTTTTGCCTACAAGTGTCATGGCTGCCAGTGGTTCAAGTAGATTCAAAGATGGCCATCAGATTAGCAGTCTATATTTTTAATGTCGTTGTCGTAGAGCCTGTTGGGAGATGCGAGCAGTGTGTGGGTGGGCATTATCCTGCTGAAACAGAGCATTGGGCAGCCCCTGGAGGTACGGGAGTGCCACCGGCCGCAGCACATGCTGCACGTAGCGGTGGGCATTTAACGTGCCTTGAATACGCACTAGAGGTGACGTGGAATCATACGCAATAGCGCCCCAAACCATGATGCCGCTTTGTCTGGCGGTAGGGCGCTCCACAGTTACTGCCGGATTTGACCTTTCTCCACGCCGACGCCACACTCGTCTGCGGTGACTATCACTGACAGAACAAGAAGCGTGACTCATCGGAGAACACGACGTTCCGCCATTCCCTCATCCAAGTCGCTCTAGCCCGGCACCATGCCAGGCGTGCACGTCTATGCTGTGGAGTCAATGGTAGTCTTCTGAGCGGACGCCGGGAGTGCAGGCCTCCTTCAAACAATCGACGGGAAATTGTTCTGGTCGATATTGGAACAGCCAGGGTGTCTTGCACATGCTGAAGAATGGCGGTTGACGTGGCGTGCGGGGCTGCCACCGCTTGGCGGCGGATGCGCCGATCCTCGCGTGCTGACGTCACTCGGGCTGCGCCTGGACCCCTCGCACGTGCCACATGTCCCTGCGCCATCCATCTTCGCCACAGGCGCTGCACCGTGGACACATCCCTATGGGTATCGGCTGCGATTTGACGAAGCGACCAACCTGCCCTTCTCAGCCCGATCACCATACCCCTCGTAAAGTCGTCTGTCTGCTGGAAATGCCTCCGTTGACGGCGGCCTGGCATTCTTAGCTATACACGTGTCCTGTGGCACACGACAACACGTTCTACAATGACTGTCGGCTGAGAAATCACGGTACGAAGTGGGCCATTCGCCAACGCCGTGTCCCATTTATCGTTCGCTACGTGCGCAGCACAGCGGCGCATTTCACATCATGAGCATACCTCAGTGACGTCAGTCTACCCTGCAATTGGCATAAAGTTCTGACCACTCCTTCTTGGTGTTGCATTTGCTCTGTCAGTCCGTGTATATAGAATGAGAATTGGCTCCTTATTTTGTTGTATGCTTAGGTTTGTCAAAAGAAAACGAAATGAGAACCCTCTCGTGATATTGTGTCCCGAACGCAGTGAAACTGGGTCGCTGGCTGCCTTGTTTACAATTTTTTTAAGCGAGGGGGGAGGCTTTTAATGGCTAGACGGACCGGTCAATGGCCCAGCCCGACATTCCAAGAAATCGCAGCCATTTTTAAAAGCCAAGGTTGTAAGGGATTCTTCC
Organism: Anabrus simplex; assembly: GCF_040414725.1. Classification (NCBI taxonomy): domain Eukaryota; kingdom Metazoa; phylum Arthropoda; class Insecta; order Orthoptera; family Tettigoniidae; genus Anabrus; species Anabrus simplex. The sequence continues at coordinate 147,810,168 of NC_090266.1, forward strand.
TTTTGGGTAGAGAGTTATTAGTGGCAATGATCCTTTTCCTTTTGCTTCTCTTTTTCTTTTCCACGTACTTGTAAACTTTGATGTGTATTGTATATATGATATCTTGGTACTAAGGGAATTAGGATTATTAATTTATCGAGTGTGTTTAAAGAATACTCAGAATATATGGGTTCACATCCCTATGTATTTTTATATGTGGTCGGGTAACATTAGCTTCAGTGTTTGGTTTATCTTAGTCGTCGTTTGTAACACGCGGAGTTGCTATTTGTATGTAAATATTTCCCCAAAAATGGGAGGCAACCTTTAGTAATAGCTTTATTTCTGCGAAACGTCCTTAATCCTGGCGTCATGTTTTTATTTTTGTAGGTCTATTGGTGCTGTTCCATATACGGGACCTATTTGTGTTCACTGATCTACTCCTACACAAGCCATCATCACGATATTTTCTTTTGTTTTTGTAACGTCATTCATGTTATTCTTTGAAAATTATAGATGTAAGCCTTTATGGCATTTATCTTTTTGCACTACGAATGCGATCTATTGTAAAGAAAATAGTTTGTGAAAAAAGAAACTTATGCTTGGTCCAAATTATATATTGAAGTAGCAACTGGGTTCCTCATTTTGTAATTTAAAGTAATAGAGTAAGATTCCTGTCCTAACATACTCTCGTCATAAGAACCCAAACGCACATCTACCGGTTGCAGCTAGGCTGGTGCAGTTATTGATAGACAGGTAAGCAGGTAAGTTAGGTAATGCATTATTGTTTTATGCCCTGTAGGGTATAGTACGTACAGTGTAGAGTTGTTGGACCACTTTTGTATCTGGAGTATCTGTAGATTGTTTGCAGATCATTACGTTACTTACAGGAAAATGCATATCTCTGAAGATAATAAACTGCGACAAGCTGACTTTAACGTATTGCATCAGTGTGCGCTTAACAATAAAATGAAGATAAGTGTACATTAATGTAATCTCATTACAAATAGCAATAAAGAAAGTGCTGTAGCTTTCAATACTGCATTGCAGGTAGCCTCAACTCAGTACCTTACGACGTCTTCACAGACTGCCCTGCCGCCCGATATTCTGGAGCCGGCGTGTGCTGACGATAATGTTAGCAGTGCCCGCCCGTTGCACTTGGGGTCATTGTTATTCGTACTTGAGCAAATTAAGCTCTACGTTATTACAGTCCTGAAATAGTGTTTGGAGACAACGAAATAAGCTTCGGCAGGCTAGATAAGTACAGAATTATTTCATTATGTTAATGCATTGTTGGTTGAATACATATACAATCATTATTTGTTAACACCTGCTCATATCTTCACCTAACTCTCTATCATTGACAAGATTACGCAACGTAAACAATACAGTCATATACTAGTCGTTTGCTGGTAGAAACACATGGTGAACACGCTCCATCGATTAGAACATGTGAGACATGGTTTCGACAATTTGAACATGGTGATTTCAATGTGAAAGACAGTGCGCGCTCTGGTAGACCACAGAAATGTGAACTCTTGAAGCCCGGCGAAACCGTTAATGCAAGAACACTATCGCCAACAAATGATTAATTTAAATCACGCATTGATCGAAAGACGACCGGAATGGGCCAGAAGACATGGCAATGTGACTTTGTTACACGACAATACTCCGTCTCACACAGCAAAACCAGTAAAATATACTTTGAAATCGCTTGGATGGGACATCCTTCTGCACCCACCGTACTGCACCGACCTGGCACCACCAGACTATCACTCTTCGCATCAATAGGCCTCGCGCTCGCAGAGTAGCACTTCAGCAATTTCGAGGAAGTTGGAAAATGGCTCGACAAATGGTTTGCCGCAAAAGCCCAGCAGTTTTTTCTGGCATGGTATTCATAACTTAGCTGAAAGAGGGGCGAAGTGTGCAGAAGCCGATGGCCAATATTTTGAATAAATTAAAAATGAATTTCCCTTGAAAATTACGTGTTTTCTTTTCCACAAAAAACCGGCAAAAACTTATGCATACACCTGGTATTTGGCTGGTACTGATAATGTGGATCTACCAGAAAGCTTAACACCTACACTCGCTGCCGAATTCAAGTACTATCCCGTCATATCAGTAGGTGCAGAGAGATCAGTATCCGCATTGAAGCTCGTTTTAACAGACAAACGCAACATATTTAAATCAGGAAACTTGGAGAAGAATGTTCTAGTGTACTGCAAAGTAAATTATGGACAGGTAAAGTAGGGTGTGCAGTGTAAAACGGAAGAAAATGTGTGTTTTTAAGCGTGTTTCTTTCCGTTTGTGGTTTTTACACGGTTTTCTTAAACCCTTACTAATTGATTTATCATGTGTATTGATTAATGCACTCTGTCTTATCTAGGAGAAGTGTGCATATTGCCTTGACAATGAACGCTGACAGATTGACACAGTGTTTCTAGGTCTACAAATAAAAAAATCGGTAGAGTGTACGTAAATATTTCGAATGCTTTAGTGAACATTTCGGTAGTTTTTCCAGCACTGAAATGTTATGACTAAATTAAAGAATGTAATAGTCGTTTGAAATTATTATTTAAAAAATATGCAGTTTCACTCACCCGTACTTTCTGGCCACTCTATGCTTCGTCTTCCTCTTCCTCCTCTTCTTCTTCCTTTTCTCTTTCTCCTCCACTCTTCCTGTAGATGTAGTTATTCATCAGGCGTAGAAATTGTGTGCCAGTTTTGAAGTCGTAGCAGGATGCAGACTTTGTATTCTATGTGCGGGTCGTTGATTTATCTCCGAATGATGCAGTCAAGCATGAGTTTTGAGTTCAATAAGAGGGGAGAGATTACGTAATTCGAACCTAAAATGAATGCGGGGAAGTACCTAACGAGTGATGTTGTAACCGTCCAGGCTTCTCCAGTCAGACTAATTTAATATAATATTTTACGCGATATCATTTGATATCAAGTTTATCCGCCATCGCCAATTATTCCTAATAACGTATTTATTCTACGTCAAGCATTTGAAAATTAGGTTTTTGCAATCATATTGTATATATTATAACATCATTTATTATTATTATATTATGAAAGATAGGAATTTATTATGTATTGGATTTGGTTAATGTGTTGAAATATAGTTGTTGTCATTTCATCTCATATTTGTGTATACGGAAAAGGTTATTCTTGAGCGTGGAAATTTGCATGACTCACTGGGTTTAACTCATGAGCCAAGGCTAGTAAACAGCGACCCGCGCGCGAGGCTTGCAAGCTGGTCAGCTACATCATCGACACGCCTACTGGACTTGTCAAGAAAGAAGAGAAGGGGAGTTGATAATTCGATCTACAAATCAGATACTTCGTTGTATATGAGTTTTGCGATTTAACTGTTACCAAGAGTGGGGGTGAGCCCGGATATATAGAGATTCTCACCACGAGAACGACACCTAACTACGAGAACCTAAATAACTTCTACTGTGAACGACGTTATTGATTTTTGTACAGTGTGTTGTCGCTTCGATACAGTACTTAGCTGCGGTTATGGTATCGGATCTACGTGAAACGAAACAAGCTTACGGCTTGTGTTATATTCAGTAAATCTTCTGGACGAAGAACTATGTTTAGTTCAAATCTACGGAATTTGGTACAAGTCTGTACCGTATAAATAGTATAGCTCAGTTGGATTGAGATTTCTACTAATATGGAAAAATTCATATCTCTGAATTTTCTCCTCTTACGATCAACGCTGATCAGTTTTTACAAGTATAGGGCCAATGTCTAATTTAAAGACTAGGCAATTAGGGAGTGCTAGTCCAGATAGCCCGTACCATATCAGAGAAGGAAGGAAGGATGTCCATGGAGCAAAGTCTACATCGAGAAGAAGAGAACGAGTAACCACGGAAACTAGATGACTTCAACGGAAGCTGCAATTGGTGAGCTTCAATTAGATAAAGCAAGCAATTAGTAAATTCAGTAAAGTAAATTCTAAATTCCTCCACGCTTTAAGGAACTTTTCCGATTCATCTCATTTTTTTTGTATAATACATTCATTTGTATTTTATATTGCGTTAATTTTCTTTCTTAAGCGATACTTAATGGTTAATTATTTAAAATCCTACCCCTGTGATTTAAGTATAAGTCTCTATGCTAGTAAATATAAATTTTGGTTTACAGTTTTGTTTAAAACTGTAACCCTGGCGCCCAAACATCACATAGAGAAATGGGAAACCATGGAATGTTAATTGTTTCTATTTGCGTGGCAATTTGCGGGCAAGCCACATATAGTTTATTTGATATTCATGTGTCCCAAGGTAATAACTTTCATCTCCCCAAGTGTCTTGATGAGGAGAGCGAACAGTTACAATGTTATCGATAAAACATCATGCAGCGAGACGAGGAAAGTGTTTTTCGGAACAAATATATTATGCACCATTATTATTATTATTATTATTATTATTATTATTATTATTATTATTATTATTATTATTATTATTATTATGCATTTTCCTTAAAATTGGATTAGAAGAAATTTCGTTAGATTTTTTGTTTTATTGGGTTTTCTGGTGTGTTGCAAAGATATCGGGAGATCTCCTGAAATTTCTAGAGACCTGGCATCACCGGATTGACACGTCGCAGCTGTAATTAGTGCGATTGTTTTGTTTTTCATTCAGTTGTTTATGATAATATTTTATGTATTGGTTTGGGTGAATCGTGTGTGTCTAGTAAAGGAATGTTACGTTTGCATTTCATACGAGTATTTATTAGCATGAACAGAAGTGCATACTCAAATGCACATTTCACCACATTTTGCGAACTAGTTGCATGCTTATATTGGTAATTTATAAAGCTTATATATCCGATGTCTAGGGTTAGTACCATCGTGTGCATTCCGCCGAGGCGGGGAAGCTGGAGCACGCCATCACGGACGTGCGTCCGTGCGTTAAAGGAGCTGCCGTGCGTTGGTTCCCCTGCATTCAGAACAGGTCTGCGTTACTTATGAGTAGCACCATGGGTCTGCGCTGCCTGTGATTGGTACCACCATGTGAGCAACACCACGGGAATACCAGCACCTCTGATTAGTAATACTAGATGAGAAACCACATGGGTCTGCTTTACCAGTGATTAGTACAATTGCGAGCGGCCGGTGACCTGGATTTTGGACCCCTTTGGACAACAAGCATCATCATCATCATCATCATCATCATCATCATCATCATCATCATCATCATCATCATCATCATCGTCGTCGTCGTCGTCATCATCATCATCATCATAATCATTTCAATTCTTTCCATTGGCAATAAGTTCAATGGTCCTTATTTTGATTTTTGGCTCTTTTTGAGGAAGAACCCGTCAATTTAGGGGTGGTATATAAAATTCAATCAGTGGTGGTTTTGAACTACTCCCGCGAAAACTATGTTGACGTTTTTTCAATAAGAACCCAAAAAGGAACATTAAATTTATTCAAGGTAAGAAAAGTATGAAATGAACGAGATAAGTAAAATCAATTAGTCGCAAACGAAATATTTAAATAGCAATAACATTAATAATCAAATATTTCATATAAGATTGTATACACGCTTAAAGCAGAGCGACCGAGCGACATAAATTCGGCTGAGGCAGCTGCCGTAGCGCAGTGTAAAAACACCGTGCGTTCGATCCTGAACATTTAATGTAAATAGCAAGATTGGCTTTTAAATCAGTTTTTTGCTCCTCCTAAAATGTTACATTTCTGGACCTGTGCCTTTTCTTGAATTACCGATTCAATTATACTAGGTGCCAATCTTTTGTTCATAACATTAAGTGGAGAAAAATCTGAATATGTTTCATGGTTTCTTGGCATTCTTTCAGGCCAACACAGCACTCTAGTTACACGTTTCCGCCATTGCCGCACTTATCAAACTACGGCGTCTCGATGCCTGCTCGCTAGCACAGAATGTGCTGAAGTCGTCCTCTACCCACTTTTTGTTCAACTGAGGCTGCATGCTGTATTTCAGTGGTATTCACAGTGTGCGCGTACCACTAGGGGTCGTCTCAAGTGGTGTGCAAATTTATCGTATCTTCCCTTTTCAGTTAGCAGTTGAGAAAAATTCGAGCCTGTTCACGCTTAATAATATCTTGTTTTGGTTGTGTTCTTATGTCTACCACTACACAGAGTACCCTTTCCGAACTAAAATCCGGTATGTGTCAGTTTGTACCTCCCATTGAGTAGGTATGTAAAAATGCTTACTTATGCTACATTGCTCTTGTTTCAGTTTTTTGTTTCGAAATCCACTCATATTTTGAGTAGCAGTGTATACAGTACAATAGTAATTGTTGCAGTAATAACACTGGTATATATATCTTTTCTAGACAATGAAAACCTCGTAATTCCACTCACGAGAATACTACGTTTCTCCACTTGTCTTGGGAAAGCTTGCCGCATTGCCTGAAAGGGAAAAGAAGACTCTAATGGTCGAATAGCTGGGCTATCTTTAAACAATAAAAATGATAATAATAGCAATGTTATTTGCTTTACGTCCCACTAACTACGGATTTCGAAGACGTCGATGTGCCGGAATATAGTCCCACAGGAGTTCATTTTCGTGCCAGTAAATCTATCGACACGAGGCTGACGTATTTGAGCACCTTCAAATACCACCGGACTGAGTCAGGACCGAACCAATGAAAATGCCAGGAAACGTTCTCCGGCCATTGCTGACCACTTAGTTTTGGACTCCTTCTATGAACTTTACTCCGAAGGAGTTACGATGTTTCCTTTGCCCAGCGACGATTATATACAATACATTATTGTTGGGGAACACGGTGGTGTAGCGGCTTAGCTGCTCGCCTATCACCTCGGCGACCGTCGTTTGATCCTGGTGTTTCTGGGGTGGGATTTTCAGTTCAAAATCCCGTGGTATCGGGAAGGGCATATGACCTTAAATCCCCGGCCACAACTCTTTCATGGTTCAGTGCGTGCAGTGATCCTGAGCAAGCGGGATTAACTGGGGAAGATTATGGTTATTACAATTTGGCATCCAGTATGAAACATAATAATCGCAATGAGCTCATTACTTCGGGCGTGCGAAGGTACAACAATTGGATTTTGGGTGTACGGGAACCATAAAGTTTGAATATCACTGCTGTGTTTGATCAGACGCACTTGTAGAGTACGACTCCTCTAAATATCTAGAAGTCCACATAAACAATGACCTAAATTAGGACAGTAATTTTGGGTATGTAATTAATGAAAGTGCAAATCATTGCGCTTTATGGTAGGGGTGCTGAAGGACACTGCTACCAAGGTGAAGGAAGTAGGTTATCTGTCGATTATGAGAACAATCCTAGAATGTGGAGCATCCGCATGCAAACAGAGATTCTCAGGTGTTACAGAAAACATGCGGAGTGTTCGTGCTTACATGAGATGAACAGCCTTGTTACATAAGGGCTCATCAATCACGTAAGGTAAAACATAAAGCCTCAGCAGAAAACTATGGCAGATATTTTCTTATTCCAATATTCTTCCTCAAACTCTTGAGCTTACCGAAAAGTACTAAGAATACCGATCAAGGACTCTGCACGACAGATCTCCGAAGTCGGTAGGAATCTTTTTTTTTTTTGCTAGGGGCTTTACGTCGCACCGACACAGATAGGTCTTATGGCGACGATGGGATAGGAAAGGCCTAGGAGTTGGAAGGAAGCGGCCGTGGCCTTAATTAAGGTACAGCCCCAGCATTTGCCTGGTGTGAAAATGGGAAACCACGGAAAACCATTTTCAGGGCTGCCGATAGTGGGATTCGAACCTACTATCTCCCGGATGCAAGCTCACAGCCGCGCGCCTCTACGCGCACGGCCAACTCGCCCGGTAGTCGGTAGGAAAAAGAAGTGCATAACTCATATTTGGTGCGTGAATATGCATGCAAATTGAATACTGTTGACAGGTCTGTAATTAGTGGCAGAGAATGATGTCGAAGGATGGGTATTGAAGCTTTTCAGTGAGCGGATGCCTTAGTTCATTCATTCATGAACTCATTAAAAACTGAAGCTAATCATCGTCATTCTGGTTCTCTTACTCTCCATGGCCGAGGAGGTGATGTGTCCTCCATTCATCTCGCATGACCCCACTTCGAAGTCGATGTATACGTGCAGCTTTATCGCTCGAGTTCACACCTGCCTTGGCGGATTTTGAGTTTGGCCCGGTCAGTGACGTCCATAAAAAGGAGGGTTGAGTTGGGCCCATGGTCATCTTGGAATTTTTCATGTTTATTAAAAAGACGTTTAAAATAAGACATTATGGTAATCATTAAATGGGGAAGTAATAATTTTAATAACTGTCTTTAACTCATATTTAAATGTAATGCTGATCATTGTTAATGTTAAGAAGGACGTTCAAATAAAAATGAGAGGCCGAACTTTAACAAATGGAGAAACCTGTCCCACTGAACAGGGGCGCAACTGGACCTCGACCCTTCAAGGATCGACGGTAATCCGCAGGGGAATGTTTTGACGGTGTTCTTAGCATTTATCTCCTCATTCTGAGTACCCTCCTGCCATTGTCCTCACCTCTTGGTGCCAGAAATCGTTCCTGATGCCTTCATGTCGGTTTTGTTTTTTAATGCTATTTGTTCGGTGCTTCGACCCATGTGGATCTTTTTCCCCTACTGGAACCATATTGTATGAACCTGCGTGTAATTGGAATGGCGGTAGTGTGGAATGCTGTGTGTGAGGAAAGGAATGTTAAGTACGTCACAAATACCCAGTCTCCAGGCCAGGGATATTAATCATTATAATTAAAACCCCTGACCCGGCCGGGAATCGAACCCGGGGTCACCGGGTGACAGGCGGACGCACCGCGGGGCCGGAATTCATGTCGGTTACTTTCAACTTATGAATAAGATATCCTTAGTCTACGCAGCTTTCGCTTCCGTACAACAAATTTGGTCTGAACCCTGAACGATGTAAAGATATTTTTGTCTGAGATGTGACTTCTTGTCTCACTGATCACAACTGTGAGGTCCCCGTATTACCTTTGCTGATTCTTAATTGAATTTAACTCACTGTACTTTCATCCTCGGTGAATACACACACTAAATAGGCTACTTGAAATGATCGACCTGTTCTAGTTTTCTCCTCCCGACCTGACATTCAATCTTCTTACATTTATTCTCTGTTGACATCAATTTAGTCTATTCCTTTTTACAATTTGCTTTACGTCGCACCCTATAGCAACATTAGTCTTGCAAATGCTCCACCTCCTTTCAGGCTCCAAAGATATTAGTTTCCAAGCTTTCAGCACAATCCCCCGTTAGGAACAAGTCGTCAGTATAGGGCAAACAGCATACGACATTTCCACTTTCCCGAATCCCTCCTTTCAATTTTATACCTTTCAGGAAATGAACCAAGTAGGCTATACTATGAACAATAAAGGTGAAAGACTGCAGCCTTGTTCAACCCCTGTAACTACTTTGAACCAAGACGTCGTTCTACCATCAATTCTTACTGTGGTTCGATTGTCAATATAAATGCTATGGATTGCCTGTAATAACTTACCAATAACCTCTCAGCACGAATAAAACCTTTTTCATTGTTACACTGTTATATGCTTTCCCTAGATCAGTGACTCCCAAAATTTCCCTTTGTAAGCTCTGCAAATCAAATGTACCCTTCCCTTCTATGCTCATTTTGTATTCCCTCCTACCCTCAAAACGACTTAGGCACTATCTGAGAATAATGCAGAATCCTAATATTTATATTAGAGGATTTCACCAAGCTCAATAGATGCAGTCGCTTAAGAGCGGCCAGTATCCAGTATTAGGGTGATTTTGGGTTCGAGCCCCACTGTCGGCAGCCCGGAAGATGGTTTCCTTGGTTTCCCATTTTCACACCAGGCAAATGCTGAGGCTATACCTTAATTAAGGCCACGGTCGCTTCCTTCCCACTCCTAGTCCCTTCCTGTACCATCGTCGCCATAGAACCTATCCTTGTTGGTGCGATATAAATCAAATTGTAAACAAACAAAAAAGTGGATTTCGAAAATCACAATAAGACAGTGACTAATTTTAGCAAAAACTAAGACGCCAGGCTGGAATAAGAATGTACATTGAAATGTATGAAACATTCATACGTCAAAAAGTGTCAACATCAAGTGTCAAATGTGGCCTGAAAAACCCCACGGCACTTAACGCCCTTGAAAGGGCCTTGGCCTGCCCAGCGACCGCTGCTCAGTCTGAAGGCCTGCAGATTACGAGGGGTCATGTGGTCAGCAAGACGCATCCTCTCGGCCGTTATTGTGGGCTTTCGAGACCGGGGCCGCCATCTAACCCTCAGATAGTTCCTCAATTCTAAACACGTAGGCTGAGTGGACCTTGAACCAGCCCTCAGGTCGAGAGAAAAATCCCTGACCTGGCCGGGAATCGAACCCGGAGCCTCCGGGCGAGAGGAAGGCACGCTACCCCTACACCGCGGGGCCGGAGAAAGTGGCCTCAAGGGTGGTTAATATTATTTTTTTATTTTTGTCACTATTTTTGCTTTACGTCGCAACCGACACCGATAGGCCTTATGGCGACGATGGTAGGCCTATAAGAAAAGGTCTACGAATGGGAAGATATCGACCTTGGCCTTAATTAATGTACATCCCCAGCAAGTGTTTTAAATAAGCAGATAAGTATATTATTTCATTCACCAGGTTTTTAAAATCAAGAGTCTTTCAGATTTATTGGCTAGTTGGCTTACTTTTACCACGTGTGTTAGTTTACATCAAGTATTATCATTACAATATGAAGTGTGCTCTATCTCTCTCTCTCTCTCTCTCTCTCTCTCTCTCTCTCTCTCTCTCTCTCTCCTCCCTTATATGAATATAAACACAATAAATTTATCTTCTACCATCACTCCATCAAGTGTGCGTACCATTTGTTCTTTAAATTCATAATTACATATTCATGAATGTGAACGGGCTGTGAACTAGTGTCTGAACTTCCACATGTCACATCCAACTGCCATTACAATTTAAGACTGTTCACAATTCACCGAAAATCTGTAACTGAAATGATCACCTGAATGTGAGTCGGATCCTCAAATTTAACTATAGCATTACAGCGATTTCTTGAAGAGAAACAATGAATGAATTATCACCACCGGAGATGGAAAACAGGATCCAAAAAATTTTAAAATGCTGTAGTAATCTCCCATAATATTATTGGATGCTCGAAATACGCCTCGTAATTTCATTTATTAAAAAACTAGCAAGATACCCGTGCTTCACTAGGTTGTTATACTGAAATTTATAATTGAATGTTTAACGTTTTATATATAATCCGCCAAAATTCGCAATCTGTCTCGTTTTCTGAGAGATTACGGCAAAGTTCCACCCATTTTTCAATGTTTATTCCAGCAATCGATTTCGTACTTCCCGGGCTAGGCCCAAGTATTCCACCCGGTCAGTAGGATCCCTAAATCTTTGCCATCTTTTCCTATAAGCATTTTAAATATGGTTCAAATCCTTGAGGAGATCCGCCGTAGTGTCGTCTTGGGTGCCTTGGTGGTATTAAAACCGCGGCCGGACTGCATTCTTAGTCATTGCCCGTCCAGGACCCGTTTTCAGCGCGGTCCACACATTTTGACGACGGTCCAGAACATTATTATTATTATTATTATTATTATTATTATTATTATTATTATTATTATTATTATTATTATTATTATTATTATTATTGTGTTCTGGACCCCACAGCAAGATGCAAGACCACTATTTGGCGGTAAATTACATCTGCTGCCAATGTCATTACTGACAATGTGACCAGCACCACTGTCGCGCGTGTAGGCAAGTGCGCGGGATTTCTGGCGATACGAATGACATACTTACGTGCATTATTGACCTTATTATAGAGGTGAACAATTGCACGGTGAATCTCATTCCTATTGTTTATTTTAAGTGTGTTTATATTTTTATTTATATGCCAGGAGAATCTACCGTAATCTATGAACGTTCTCCAAAGGAAAAGATGGCTCTTGAGAACGAACCCAGGAAAGATTAAAAATGATCGGTTTAAGATCAGAATAAGTACATTGAAAATCCACAGCCTGTTTCCAGTTATTCGACCGGGTCAGGAATGGAATGAATAAGCCCCATCTAGCGGCGAGGACAGGAATGGTGCCGGCTGCCGAAGCCTGTCGCACTCCTATGGGGCAATGATCAGTGAATGACAAATGAAATGAAATGATATTGGAGAGTGTTGTTGGAATGAATGTTGACAGGGAAAACCGGAGAACCCGGAGAAAAACCTGTCCCGCATCCGCTATGTCCAGCACAAATCTCACATGGAGTGAGCGGGATTTGAACCACGGGACCCAGCGGTGAGGGGCCGGTGCGCTGCCACCTGAGCCACGGAGGCTCATTATAAGTACATTATGAACAGTAAAATCAATTGGTCTCACCTCCTTTTTCACACCACCACCGTTAAGTTGATTTACCACCCTCCCCCTCCAAAAAGATGGCGTGTTTGTTTATGTTTAAAGGAGATTCCAAATACCAATGTTCACGTCTGTTACCTTCAGTTTTGAGATATAAGTATCCCCATAAAAATAATTAACATTTCTTCACTTCCTTTCACCATCCCCCCCCCCCCCCCCGCCTTAAATGAATTTCCTGGCAAAAATTACTTGTTTCTTTAAGAGTAAAGGATCTTCTAAATACCAATTATCACGACTCAAACATCTTCCGTTTTTGAGATATGTGCCTTTATGAAAGGAATTCAACTCCTTTTCACTCCCGCCCCCAAGATGATTTCCCCCCTTCCCCCACCAAAATGCGTTTTTCTTTGTTTTTAATGGTGATCCAAATACCAATTTTCACGTCTGTAACAACATTAGTTTTATTAGAAGTAAGTATCCTCATATAATTAATTCAATTAATTTTTCAATTCTTTCTCCTCTCCCCTCCCGCCCCAACCCCATTGGATTTACCGAGAATACGTGTTTCTTTATTTTTAAAGCAGATTCCAAATACCAAATTTCACGTCTGTAACATCTTCAGTTTTTGAGATAGCAGTATCCTAATTAAAAGAATTCAACCCCATTTTCAGTCACTTTGCACCCCCCCCCCCCCCCATCCAAGTGGTTTTACCGAAAACTAAAAATACACGCTTCTTTATTTTTAATAGAGATACCAATACCGTTTTTCACTTCTGTAACGTTAAGTTTTTTTTGAGATATACTGTAGATATTCTCATTTTAAAATTGCACGCACTTTTTAGTTCCCCTAAAGTGGAGCTTCCAAAAACAAATCACATAAGTTTCCTTACTTATACAGGAGATTCCACATACCAATTTTTACGTCTGTAACATTGTACGTTTCTGATTTATAATGTAGATATAGTCTTTCAAAAAATTCACCCCCATTTTTCACTCCTGTTTATCCCCCATTAATTGGATTTTCCAAAAACAAAAAACGTGTTTCTTTGTTTTTAAAAGAGATCCCATATACCAATTTTCTGGTCTGTAATATCTTCAGTTTCTGAGATATAAGTATGCTCATTAAAGGCATTCAACCCCTTATTCACCCTTTCCCCCCCCCCCCCCCTTCTATTGGGATTTACAGAAAACAAAAAATCGTGTTTGTATTTTTAAAGGAGATTCTAAATATCAATTTTTACATGTGCAAACTTTTAAAGTTTGGAGCTATAGATACACTCATTTTAAAAATCCACAGCCCCTTTCACTCCCCCCCCCCCCTCCTACTGTTTCGATTTTCCAAAAAAAACCCACATGTTTCTTTATTTTTAAAGGAGATCCCAAATACCAATTTTCAGGACTGTGATACCTTCAGTTTCTGAGATGTAAGTAACCTCATTAAAGGCATTCAATCCATTTTTCACCCCGTTTCACCCCTCCTATCGGGATTTTCCGAAAACAAAAAAATACGTTTCTTTATTTGTAAAGGAGATTCTAATTACCAATTTTTACATTTGTAAACTTTTAAAGTTTTGAGATATAGATACACTCATTTTAAAAATTCACCCCCTCTTTCACCCCCATTATTTGGATATTCCAAAAACAAAAAAGTACGTGTTTCTTTATTTTTAAAGGAGATCCCAAATACCAATTTTTCAGGACTGTAATATCTTCAGTTTCTGAAATATGAGTAGCCTCATGAAAGGCATTCAACCCATTTTTCACCCTTTTTCACCCCTCCTATTGCGATTTTCCGAAAACAAAAAATACGTGTTTCCTTATTTTTAAAGGAGATTCTAAATGCCAATTTTTACGTCAGTAAACTTTTAAAGTTTTGAAATATAGATACACTCATTTTAAATATTCACCCCCCTTTTAGCGACGGAGTATCCAAAAAGCCTCCCTTAGCGTGCACCTACATTGTAATATAAATGTATCATCAAAATTTCATTTCATTATGTACAGTAGTTTTGGCTCGGGGATGGTGAGTCAGTCAGTCAGTCAGTCAGTCAGTCAGTCAGGACATGTTCTTTTATATATATGTATAGAATAGCAATTACCCGCGGCTTCGCTCGCGTGGATTTTGTAATTTGACCAAAGTAATCGTTCCTCGGCATTGTACTAAGCCTTTATCTGAAAATTCCTAAAGTATAAAAACTGACCCAAAAATTGAGTTTCATTTACCCAAGAAATTCTTTATAAACCGAGTTTGTGGTATTACCTTTCGGGGCTAGACGAACACGTGACATAGAACTGTAAATGCGAGAAACAGTCTTCTCTCACTTGGCCAGAGAGTAGGTGTTCCCTACTAGGTGGCCCGCCTCCCCCGTCATGGGAGGAATGAAAGCTTAGTTAGTTAGTTAGTTAGTTAGTTAGTTAGTTAGTTAGTTAGTTAGTTAGTTAGAACAGTCTTCTCTCAAGTCGAAAAAATAAATACATGTACCTTTACTTTTAAAGGAGATTCTAAATACCTATTCCCACATCTGTAACATCTTCAGTTTTAGAGATGTACATAAGTATCCCCATAAAAAGAATTCAACCCCTTGATCAGTGCTTCCCGCATTCCCACCCCCATCTACTGTAAGTGTATTTTCCGAAAACAAAATTACATGTTCATTTATTTTTAAAGGAGATTCCAAATACCAGTTTTCATGTCTACTGCATCTTCAGTTTTTAAGACATAAGTATCCTCATAAAAAATAATTCAACTACTTTTCACTGCTTTTCACTCCCCGTTAAATGCCTTCTCCGAAAGCAAAAAGGTACATGTTTCTTTATTTTTAAAGGACTTTCGAAATTCCCAGTTTCTTGTCTCTAACATGGTAAGTTTTTGACATGTAATGTAGATATACCGGTACTTATTTAAAAAATCACCCACTTTTCCAATTATTTTCAGCCCTTTAATTGCATTTTCCGAAAACAAATAGACGTGTTTCATTATTTTTAAAGGAGGTTCCAAATACCAGTTTTCATGTCTGTACATCTGTAACACCGTCAGTTTTTGAGATAAATGTATACTCATAAGAATAATTCAATTCTTATTCTTCTTCTTGACCTATTTCCACCTCTCTCCCGCCTTAAGTGGACTTTCCGGAAACAAAAAAAATACGTGTTTCTTTATTTTGAAAGGAAATTCAAAATACCAACTTTCACGTCTCTAACAGGTTCAGTTTTAAGGATAAAGAATCCTCATAAACATATTTCAACTCCTTACTTCCTTATTTTCAACCCCACACCCCTTCGTCAATTTTCAGAATAAAACAAATGTGTGTCTGTTTATTTTTAAAGGGGATTCCAAATACTAATTTTCACGTCTGTAACATCTTAGGTTTTTCAGATATAAGTATCCTCATAAAAGTAATTCGACTCCTCTTCCACCCCACTTCCTACCCGTTACGTTGATTCCAAATACCAATTGTCACGTCTGTAACATTTAGTTTTTGAGATATAAGTATCCTCATACAAAGTATTCAATTAATTTTTCAATTAATTCATCCCCCTTAAGTGGATTTTCCGAAGAAAAAATAACACGTGTTTCTTTTCTTTGAAAGAAGATTCCAAATACAAATATTCATGCCTCTAACATCTTCAGTTTCTGAGATATAAGTATCCTCATAAAAAGAATTCAACTACTTTTTCACCCAAGCCCGTTAAGTTGATTTCCCCCCCCCCTTCCAAAAATGCGTGTTTGCTTATTTTTTAAGGTGATTCCAAATACAAATTTTCACGTGTGTAATCTTACGTTCTTAAGATATAAGTTTCTCCATAAAAAGAATTAAAATTTTTCACTTCCTTTCACCCTCCCCCTTAAGTAAATTTTCCGAAAACCAAATACTTGTTTGTTTATTTATAAAGGAGCTTCCAAATGCCCATTATCACGACTGTAACATCTTCAGTTTTGAGATACAGGTATCCTCATAAAAAGGATTAAACCACTTTTTCACCGCTCCCGCCCCTAAGTTGATCCCCCCCCCCCAAATACGTGTTTATTCTTAAAGGGGATTCCAAATAATAATTTTCACGTCTGTAACATCTTCAGTTTTTGAGATATAAGTATCCTCATACAAAGTATTCACCTAATTTTTCAATTAATTCACCCCCCCCCCTTAAGTGGATTTTCCAAGGATAAAAGATTACGCGTTTCTTTACTTTGAAAGAAAATTCCAAATATAAATTTTCATGTCTGTAACATCTTCAGTTTTTGAGATATAAGTATCCTCATGAAAAGAATTCAACTCCTTTTTCACTCCACCTCCATCCGTAAAGTTGTTTTCTCCCCATCCAAAAAATGCGTGTTTCTTTAGTTTTAAAGGAGATTACAAATACCAATTTCCACGTCTGTAACCTTAAGTTTTGAGGTATAACTTTCTCCAGAAAAAGAATTCAATTTTGTTACTTCCTTTCATACTCCCCACTCAAGTGAACTTTCCAAAAATAAAGGGTACCAGTTTCTTTAATAGAGCTTCCAAATACCAATCATCACGGCTGTAACATCTTCAGTTTTTGAAATATATGTATATATGTATTCATCTCCGATTTCATCCCCTTCCCTACCAAGTTGATTCCCCCCCCCCCTTCCCAAATGCGTTTTCCCTTATTGTAAAGAAGACTCCAAATACCAGTTATCACGTTTGTAACATCCTTAGATTTTTTTGGTATATATACATACATTCTCATACAAATAATTCAAGTACTTTTTCAATCCTTTCACCCCCCCATTAAGGATTTTTCCTAACACCAAAGAATACGTGTTTCCTTAATTTAGAGGAGATTCCAAATACCAAGTTTCACGTCCGCAACATGTTAAGTTTTTGAGATATATTGTAGATAGGCTAATTTTCAAATTTCACCCCCTTTTTCAGTTCCCCTTCAACGAATTTTCCGAAAAATATATTAATGTTTCTTTAATTTTACAGGAAATTCCAAGTACCAGTTTTCAGATCTGTAATATGTTACGTGTCTAAGATAATTTGCAGATATAGTATTTTTTAAATTTCACCCCGTTTGTCAATCCTGTTCATCCCCTATTCATCGGATTATCCAAAAACACAAAAATACGTGTTTCTTTATTTTCAAAGGAGATTCCAAATACCAGTTTTCATGTCTGTAACACCTTCAGGTTTTGAGATATAAGTCTCCTCATAATAGGTGTTCAACCCATTTTCCCCCCTTTTTTCATCCCCCCTAATGAGATTTTCCGAAAACAAAAAAATACGTGTTTCTTTATTTCTAAATGGGATTCCAAATACCAATCTTTACGACTGTAAACTTTTAAGTTTTGGAGATATAGATATCCTCATTAAAAATTACACCCCCCTTTTTACCCCCATAGCGACGGAATATCCAAAACTCCTCCCTTAGCGAGTACCTACATGTTAATATGAATGTATCCCCAAAATTTCATTTTTCTATGTCCAGTAGTTTTGGCTCGGCGATGATGAGTCAGTCAGTCAGTCAGTCAGTACAAGTTATTTTCTATATATATATATAGTACACTGACACACGATCGATAATACCTGTAATTTTACACATTCCCGTCTCTCAGACAGTGAAACTAGGCAGTAGCTCGTGAAGCTTCGCAGTGAAAGTAAAGTTGTCGAAGGCGCCCCACACAGCTGATCGGCTGGCTCCCTACTGGTTGTAAAATTATTTAACTACTAGGACAGTAGTACACTTCGACGATAACGGAAGTCTGTATCTTCCTACCACCAGCAAGGCAGTTTCCTTCTGTTCATTTTAGAGCTTTTCTGAAGACTGAATAATTTCCAAGATATGTGGGGTCCCCAAAGTACCCGAAATACTCTTACTCCTGTTAATATTTGCTCTCTGGAGACAATTCTTCACTTCTCCACACGATCTGCAATTTACATTAATCCGTGGAGGATGTCAATTCGAATACGGCTTCAGGTACAGGACGCTATACCTCATAAGCGTTCTTTGCCCTCATATTCACAATGTTCGGACACGAAACTTTACTGAATTACGTAACCCCATGCCTGTTCAACATACCATGTAATCCTAAATTCACTTTCATTTGCTTTACACACAAGGCTGACTGTTCATAGATATCACATCACTCACTTGCTCTGTATCAAAGTTCAAAGTTTAACACGACCCAACATGGACCGACTGGCAAGGCGATACGTACCTTCCGAGAGATAACCGAAGAATAAGACGCTGTGTATTGGGGTGGGAGATATTTATTCCTTCTATCCTCTCTCTCGGGACTTGCGGTCTAATAATATACACTCAGGGGATTCCCAGATGACGTGCTGTAGCTTCTCGCAGCTACTCAGTGGCGGCTCGTGGTATCTGAAGCTGGGTGTTGCACAGACATTTTCAGCGTCACATTTTTATAGCTTACAGAAAGAACAAGAAACTCTATTATCGTTAAGTAATGAACTACATTCCTACAGAAACTGTAATATATCTGGCAATTGCAACCCAGGAAATAAGAGGTTAATTATACACTGTAACTACAGTTACTCTTAATACTAATGTCATTGGCTTTACGTCCAACTAACGACTTTTTACGGTTTTCGGAGACGCCGAGGTGCCGTAGTTCTTTTACATGCCTGTAAATCTACTGACACAAGGCTGACGTATTTGAGCACCTTCAAATACCACCGGACTGAGCCAGGATCGAACCTGCCACATTGGGGTCGGAAGACCAGCGCCTCAACCGTCTGAGACACTCAGCCTGGCACAGTTACTTTTGCCTCACTTGAATCCTCATATAATTTAAAATCACTGAGCAGACTGGGGATTTGTAGGAAGACTAGAAGTGCTTTTTCAGTTTTCTCTTACATGATTGATGTCAACCAAGCTTCATATTTACAATCTACTCATCCAGAAGCAGGTTTCCATATGCATACCTATCTTTTAAAAATCACCTAATAGACTGGGGGTTTATACGAAGAACAGAAGATAATTTTTTTCAAATTTCTTTTACACTAATGATTATATCTCGATCAAATTTCATATTTAGAGTCAACTCATTCAGGACCAGGTATTTATATGCATATCATTTAAAAATCACTGCACAGACTGGGGGTTTATAGGGGGGTATTGATTGGCTCAGTGGCTTAGCTGCTGGCTTTCCACCCAGAAGGCCGAATTTCGAATCCCGGTCGATCCTGGGTCGAGATTTTCATCCTCAGAATCACGTGGCTTCAGGAAGAGCATCCTGCCTTAAACCCCCAGCCAAAACCAAAATGAGCCTGGGTGGCTCCAGAAACCCCAGAAATATCTGGGATAAACTAAAGAAAGACTGGGGGTTTATAGGAAGACCAGAAGAGGGGTTTTTACCTGGCAAGTTGGCCGTGCGGTATCGGTACCTCATATACCACCTATCCCTCCGGGGATAGGTGACTCATACGGATAACCAGGACGGCTCTATATCCTATCCTCAAATTACCTGGGAGAGAAAGTAAACATCAAAATCACGTGGTAAATTCGGTGGTACTGTCTATATTTTGGTAAGGTGTTAAAAATACTTTACATGTGTTAAATAATGTTATGTCCGCCTAAAAGTTATGTACGTCATCTAAATGCGTATATCTTCACTTTTCACTTTTGAAAAGCGGAACAGCCATTGCAGTATTCAGTAGCGGTATATTTAGCTAACATACAACCCACGTACTTTTGTCTACTGCTATGTTAGGGTGTTAATGGCGCGCTAGTGACTTCTCATATTATTACGAGTTTCTTTCGTACGAATATTTAGTAACATATCAGTTTTTTTTGCTATTTGTTTTACGTCGCACCGATACAGGTATGTCTTACGGCGACGATGGGATAGGAAAGGCGTAGGAAGTGGAAGGAAGCGGCCGTGGCCTTAATTAAGGTACAGCCATGGCATTTGCCTGGTGTGAAAATGGGAAACCACGGAAAACCATCTTCGAGGCTGCCAACAGTGGGGCTCGAACCCACTATCTCCCGTTTACTGGATACTGGCCGCACTTAAGCGATTGCAGCTATTGAGTTCGGTACATATCAGTATTAATTAAGCTAGTAGTCAGTCTTTGTCTGGGTGTTTTGGGTTTCGTTAACTGTTTTAATTTACGTTTGCATAACCTTTGTTAAAGTTCCGTGTGGAGTTAACACGGGTGAGCGTGGCCTTCTCACATAAAACATAAGAAGCGAAAAGCATTGAGAAGTGGAGAAACACAGTGTGTTCTCAACGTTTTTAAGAAGTTTAGAGACGCTAATCCTGGTAGTACTCTCGAAAATGTGACGAGCTTAGCAGCCGCAATTTCTTAAAGTCATTCCACAGCATATTAAGGACTCGTGTAGCGCGTATCAATATAATGATATCGCACTGCAATCGGGAAGGCAATTTGTAAGGTTACCTCCGTACCATACTAACTGAAAGTGTGTGGAGGCAAATTAAGGGCCGTGTGGGTAGGAACAACAAATCGTTCACCCTTGCGGAAGTAAGAAAACTGCTGCTGGAAGGGATTGAACTAGTCTACCCTCAACGTTGGGAAATGTGTGTAAAACATCGAGAGGGAAGAAAAACGAATGTGGGATATAGACCGGTTAGTACCTTTAGTAGACGATGCCATTGAACGGAAAGTGGTAAACGTAAACGACTCCGACAGTGATGACGACGAGACGACGGAGATACGGAAGGAATTGAGTAACCTATCTTTCTTCCGCAGGCGAAATCGGTGAGTACATTAAACTTCAGAATTGTATTGAATATCATCTTGATTAATTATTGTGATTGTGTAAATATTGTATTCTTCTTATGAAATGTTAGTTACAGATTATTTGAACTATTTATCGATCTCGCGGTTTCTTGACTAATATTTCTACGCGACTAGTACCCCAACGCGCACGTGGCCGGACTTGTTATTCGTATCTCCCAATGTAATTTTAGATAGGGTATAATACCAGGTGAGCAGGATAAAGCGGAACCGCTCTATCCTATGTCCGGAAATTCCTGAGTGAATGAGTCGGTCGGTGACGAAATACAGTGCCGTATGCACTCAAGGCCGCACTACCGTGCCAGGTTTCAGTCTTTGCTGAACGTTTGGAAACGTGCCAAGTGTTTCGTTGCTGACATTGGTGCAGTGTGTGAAATAAGCGAAATGGCTCGGGTGGCTCAAGTCGGGTATTGGTATTCTTTTCCCCAAAGAGTATTCATTTACGATTCATACGTTCGTTCAGAAAGTGTGAGGGCCGTAAGGAGATTATTTCAAGAGAAGTTTCCTGATGTTCAAATTCCAGGTCGCACTTCTATTTACAGTAAGTAAATTACGTAAAACGGGAAGTCTATGGTTCTGTTCGAACGGGCACGAAGTTACTGAAATTAAAGTTGTACAAAATTGCTGCAGTGAAAGAACTTAAACCACGTGAACCTGCATTACCTGCGATTTTGTGAATAGGTTTTGAATGCGATGCATTGACCCTAATCTAATCTGTTATTTGTTTATACAGAACAACAGGCAGGAAAGGAAACCAAAAAGGAATTTGGGAAGGGAATCACAATCCAAGGAGAGAAAATAATAACCTTCAGATTTGCTGATGATATTTTTATTTTTATCCGAGACTGCAGAAGATTTGGAGAAATTGCTGAATGGTATGGGGGGAGTCTTGGGTTAGGAGTACATGATGAAAATAAATAAGTCCAACGAACGAAGTCAGGTGATGCAGTAAATATTAGATTAGGAAATGAAGTAGATGAATATTGTTACTTGGGTAGTAAAATAACGAACGATGGCAGAAGTAAGGAGGGCATAAGTTGTAGACCAGCACAAGCAAGGAAGACTTCTCTTATGGAAAGAAATTTGCTCACTACGAACATTGATGTAGGAATTAGAAATATGTTCTTGAAGACTTTCTTCTGGAGCGTGGCATTGTATGGAAGTGAAATATGGACAATAACTAGCTCAGAAAGAAAGGGAATAAAGCTTTTTGAAATGTGGTGCTACAGGAAAATGCTGAAGGTGAGATGGGTAGATCGAATCATATTGGGGAGAGAAGATCGATTTGGCTAAATTTGACTGGAAAAAGAGGTAGAATGATAGGACACAGCTTAGGACACCCAGGACTTGTGCAGTTGGTTTTTGAGAGAAGTGTAGGTGGTAGGAACGGTAGGGGAAGGCTAAGGTATGAATATGACAAGCAGACTAGAGGAGATGTAGGATGCAGGAGTTACGTAGAAATGAAACCGTTAGCACAGGATAGGGTGGCATGGACAGCTGCATCAAACCAGCCTATGGATTGATGACTCAAACAACACATTATTTATTTATATGTTTACATATTTTGATAACCCTTACAAACATTCTAATAATATATCATTCTTTGCACTGTTCTAGGAAAGATTTTATATGTACTGTTGGGAGGCAGTGGGCTCGAACCCCACTGTCGGTAGCCCTGAGGATGGTTTTCCTTAGTTTCCCATTTTCACACCAGGCAAATTCTGGGGCTGTACTTTAATTAAGACCAAGTTCGCTTCCTTCCCACTCCTGGCCCTCCCCTATCCCATCGTCGCCATTAAGGCCTGGCGTGAACATGGAAAACCGTGGAAATCATCTTCAGGGCTGCCGACAGCGGGGTTCGAACCGGGGGTTCTCTTGCTAGCGCTGCAGTAGTCAGAGTGAGCAGCAAATTGAGTACAACAGTGATGGGTGATATCAAAGCAAAAATTAGAAATAGAACTGCAGGGTATGAGAAGGAAAATACATGAGGGCTAACAAGAATGGGAAGCATTTACTGGCCTTCAGTGCTGGTTTGGGATTAACAATTGTTATTTGATTCTTCAAGAACTGGCATGAATACTGGCATTACGCTACTCGGCAACAGGAGGTAAAGGCTCATTAATTCATCACCCTCACATTGTACAGATAGTGAGTGATATCTGTAGAAATAAACGTCAGCATTGTTTAATAATAATAATAATAATAATAATAATAATAATAATAATAATAATAATAATAATAATAATAATAACAATAACAATATTAATGATAATAACGTACTGCTGTTGAGGATGTATTTCGCCCCGCGTTGTAATTTAACCGCGGTATATCGGGAGGTGGCCTGTGCGGAGACAAATGTTCGGGCAGGACAAGAAAAAATACAACTTATTACCCACTTGATAAACTTGCCCTTGATTCCCCGTTTTTCGCACGATGAATTATTTTGAGTTTATCACTCACAGAATATGCTTTCCTTTTCTGTGACATTACGCAGATGCAGTGAACTCGGATTCAACTATATGCGCGACAATAATATACTATAGCCTACACTTGTTGACAGGAAAGGAGGTAGTGTAAGGGTTTTGTTGTCTGGTTCCAAGAACACCACTGCTTGCTTCTGTAAGAATTCCTAGAAATGTAGACGCTGTAGATAGCTCAACAATTGTATGTTTCCGGTTGCTTCTTTGATATTCCAGAAATGCAGTCCAATATCCCCGTAATAGATATTGTACTGTACTATAATGTATATTTTTCTGTTGGCTGGAGATTCGAAAGGATCAAAGAACTGCAGAGCTACAGTGACCGTCGTACTGAAATAACAACACAGCAAATAGTAAAATACGATGTCGTACCAACAACTATAGCTCCAGAGCGTAAACGCGCAGTCTGAAACTTCTGCATGCATATCTGAACTCGGGAGAATGTGTTTTTTAACCTCACTTTGGTTGTCTTGAAAATGGTATTCCGTGGTTTCCAATTTTTAAGCAGACTAATTTACTGGCCTTAAAAAGAAGAATTTCACTAATACCGAGTGAGTTGTATGGGTTCGAACCCCATTGTCGGCAGCCCTGAAGATGATTTTATGTGGTTTTCCATTTTCACACCAGGCAAATGCTGGAGCTATACCTTAATTAAGGCCACGGCTGCCTCCTTCCCACTCCTAGCCCTTTCCTATCCTATCGTAACCATAAGACCTATCTGTGTCGGTGCGACGTAAAACAACTTGTAGAAAAACTAATGATTTATTTCTGTATGATGAACCCGAGTGACTTAGGCCCATAATCAATCATGATTTGATCGGTAAAATAATATGAGACATTTATTGAAATACAGAGGAGTGTATTTGAAAATATTTCGTTTAGGTAATGTCGAAATCGGAGCGAAGGAAGGACGACAGACTGGAGCCTGACGGATTAGCTCAACCCGACAACTTTTAGCTACTTCACAGCAGGGAATATCATTAGTTGGCGTACAAGGAAATACAGAGTCCACAAATAAGTCTTGGTCAGAAAGAGGAAGGGGGAGAATCATACAAAGAAAACTCACCACATGAGTAAGACCTTGGGATATTTTTGGTAGGACGGAAATTCCATGACCTCATGGAAAATTACAGCGGCTGAGTGTACGTTCGCTAGCCTAAGTTCGAGCAGGTGGAGATTTAAATCACGTGACCGCTTGCCGGCCAATAGTAAAAATTTGATGGGAGACTCAGTGATACCATCTTAAGGAATGATGGATGAGATATTTTCGTAACTACAAAAGTATTCAGTAATAAATTAATATGAGTACGCGGATGAATGTAATGAATTTATTAGAGGTCATGCATGGAAAAATAATCAATACTTATTGGCAAATTAATTAAATTGAAGGCTGGATTTCTTGGAAACCGGACAGCTTGAATCTCATTGGCTGAAAGAAGACCACGTTGTCAGAGACGCTTACGAAGGCGCGAAAT
Organism: Anabrus simplex; assembly: GCF_040414725.1. Taxonomy (NCBI): domain Eukaryota; kingdom Metazoa; phylum Arthropoda; class Insecta; order Orthoptera; family Tettigoniidae; genus Anabrus; species Anabrus simplex. Next base: position 147,835,224 of record NC_090266.1, read on the forward strand.
GTGAGGAGCGAAATCCATCCATATCTCCTAAATCTGTGATCACCTGGAGTTCATATTTTATCCAGCAGATATGCTAGCGGAGTGGATTAATTTGATGTAAATTTTAACTTCCAATTCGGAGTGCAAGTACCGATATTAAAAATCCACCCCCTCCCTAAGGGGCATGACGTCAACGAATCCGCGGGAAAAAGGCTTCATCCATATATACGGAGCTGAATTGACGGTCGCCAGCCACTTGTCTTGAATCGTTGGAGCTGAATTGACGGTCGCCAGCACACGTGAATTGAAAATCGGGAGTTGAACTGTTGGTCGCCGGTAACTTAGAATTCTACGGACGTACAGTCATTTAATGGCGCGAGCATCCGCCAGTGTTTGTAAAGTGTGATCGCGCTCAAGCAACATGTTAAATCTGGAAATAGTTAACGTAGGATAGTGTTTTTTTTTATTTATGAATAATCAGTGACGTAAAGTAATTACCCTGCAAGAGAGTAGTATAAAATATATCACCGTGAGTACGTACATAATAGACTGTGTGACGAACAGTACTTTAAGGAAGTAGTAGCCTGTACTTAGCTATACCGAACCGATGTAATGAACACGTCAAGAATGCCGTATAAATCGGGCGTATCGCGGCGGGCGTAATAGTTGACACCACGTCGTACGTGTCCAGGTCCATTGTGCGGTAGGTGGACGAAGATTAAATAGTGTAAATATATTAAATTCTTGGGTCTAGGATAGAAATTTGTTGTATCCAAATTAAAGCATACAGTGTTAACGTAGTAAATGGTGAAGGTTTGTGGTAATCAAGATATGAGTATAAAATAATAATGTGCCAGGAAATCTTTTGTGAAACTACGCCATCAAGGATGGAGGAGTAAAACGCAGAGAGGGGCTGGATGAAGCCTCTCGTCTGCAAAGCTGCAATGGAATACCGATAACTAAGATGAGTACTAAACTGTAAAATATATTTGGGAAATGTTATCGTGATGGGAAAAATGGGAATAATTTGATTATACTTGGTTACCTTCTGTAACAAGATGGGTCGCTTAACGACCCCATCCTAAATTTGTAGCACGGACAGTAGTAAATCATAATAATGTAAATAATCGGGTCTTTTATGTATTCAGTTTGTTGGAGATGTAAATTTGTATATATAGTGTAGTACGTTAAGTCATGCATGCATTCATTATTTTCTTTGTAGTCGATAATTTTCTTTACATTTGGTTTTGATTATGCTAGTTAAATAAGACCCGATATGTGCTTTTATGTTTTGTCATTTTAACGAGCCATTTAATGACATGGAAGGAAAATCCAGCTTCGCCATACCAAGTGTGTTTTGTTGAAATTAATATGGTCATATTTTCAAAGTGAAGTTGTTAAATTTGTGAGATGCGATTAATATAATATTTCCAAGTAAATCATATCTGGAGTGTTTAGTGCCAGAATAAATTGAATTTGTAAAAGGGGTTATGCGTTAAACATAATAAGAGTGGACTACCGTATTACAGGCGAAATTATTATTTTTTTTAAAAAATAATAATAATAATAAATAAATAATATAACTACTTTTTTTTGTGAAGATATTTTTTTTTAATACGATTTGGAGATAATAATAATTCATGTGATCAAGTGTTGAGTTTATTGGGAATCATTTAATGACGGGAGGTCGTTTTAATTTGGAATTAAAGTGCGTGATAATTTAATTTGATCGAATAATAATATTGAAATGTAGATCGGTGCTAATAATCCGTACATGTTAATGAACGTGTGGTTTAAATTACGGTCCAATTATATTTTTTACGTATAAATGTCGCGTTTTGAAGTTGCGATTCATTAGCCGGAACATGTAGTGCTAATATTACGAGACCATGATTGTCAAATTTTGGTAAATATAATTTCAAGATGTTACGATTATTTGTGGAGAATGAACTAAAGCATAGATCCAAATGAGATAGAAAATGTGAAAGAATTTGCAGTCAGATAATAAAAGGTCGTACGATGTCCGAAATGAATAAATAAGTCAGTTGATAATTCTGTGAGGAATAAATAAATGAATCGAGGAATATTGAGATAGAGAGGAAAATAAATTCCGTACGAGAGACACTTAGGATATTGATATGAGTGTAAAATGTACGGGCAGTGTCACAGAGAAATACTGAGTTACGCAGCGGGTAGAATTCGAACCCGTGACAGCATGTACGAAATAAATAGACTGCACAGTTATTCGTTGAGATACAACGGATCTAAGGATAATGAGAGTTCAGATTCCACATAAATGGTCGTATATTGTATTCATTGTAATGACGAGCGAGGGACAATCATGATGTCGTGATAATAATAATAATAATAAATATTGCAGATAAAGGATTGGACCGCCTTAATTAAATGAGCGTTGATAAGGATGTTAAACGGGAATCTAAATGATAATATGCAACCGATAATAATAATAACAATGTAAGGACGGTGTTAAATCATCGCGGTCAGATTAATAATAATTGTCATAATAATAACTGTAATGATGTCGTTGGTTGATCAGTGAATTAATTTGTAATTGCGACCGATATCTTAATATATAATTTGGCGGAAGTGACCGGTCCATTAATAATAATAACCTCTTAAGTGACGTGAATAATAATAATAATATCTTGAGTCACCTATTCATTAATAATAATAATAACCACGAGAGGGATATAATAATAATAACAGTAATAACCACTTGGTGTTTGCATCCCGCATAATAATGACGATATTAATCAACGTGACAGTGCCAGGAACCGTTGCATAATAATAATAATAATAATAATAATAATAATAATTTCGAGGATGATAATTTCGTGGATTAAATTATTTGGTAACAACATCCCTCTATTAGTATGTTGAACAATGAGAGTGATAATATTAGAGTCATTTGGTACCTCTTTATTGTACGGTCTCCGTATGGGACGATGTTACATACCTGCGTGTTTGTTTACTTCGCTCGCGATGCGAGGGGGGGGTCACTGGCCACGGTATTTCCCACCGCTTCTCGTTATCTCATCTGTGTCAGTAGTCTCCTGAGGCTAACTGGAAACAATTCAGATCACATGTAAATAAAAAGTAAATGCTAATTCATTGGTATGGCATCAGCTGGATATCGTAAGATAGGAACTGTCCGTGGAATCCAGTTTTCGCACTTCACGAGAAACATTACCCAGTCCGAGTACCGGTCTCGGAAAAATGTATATAGCCGGAGTACATCATCTTAGTTAAATCGGGAAGCCGACCGTAACATGGGTTATGCTCGGGCTCCCGATAGAAGGAAGCTATATCCTTGAGTAACGGTTCGATTCAAATGGAATCGATCCGTAAATTATACCTCCAAAATGTCATTTTATTTCAGAAGCAACACAGCGAGATATTGATACCACTTGCGGTATGGCAAGTGATTTATATATGTAACATGTGTGTAAATTCAAATATTGTTGCCACGTGTATCAAAGTTTTATACGTCAAATGGCGTAATAAACCGCTCCTTCTGGCAAATTATTTCAAAGGAAACCACTCTCATAATCTTTTTATTGTAGTTAGATGATGCCCTTTTTAAAGTAACAGTCACTTCCTAGTCCTATCATGGAGTCCTTAAATTCAAGTTACAATCGAGCCTTCCCCCTTTTAATTTTAAGTTGCTCCGTTCATCCCCGTGTTCTATTATGCCGTTATATTTATATTTGATGATTTAAATAATGAACCGACACCCCTGAGATAAATGCTAGTCTGGGACTCGGGAGGTGGACGGGTGCAAAATGGCTGGCCCAAAGTGGGGCTTTAAGAACGGCAAAGTGTTGCTTTAAGAACGGCAGAGAGGCCAATTTTATTGCTAATCAATTGTAAAATTTTTATATTTTTATATTTTTTTTCAAAATTTTATATTTTTAAATTTTTGATTTTTATTAATTGATGACCGCATCACGGTCAAGTGTGTGTTCACTTGTAACGTAATATCATGCTAGAGTAAGGTTAGTTTCGAACGGAGCTAGATTTGACTAGTGTATTAATATAATCCATTGCTAATCTCTTCAAGTTTGGCAATGATTCAAAATTCAATAAGCTCGAAGATTTGATGTTTCTCTTTTCCCATATGAAATTTAATATTATTTTGGTAATTCAGGACTCCATTTAAATGTCATTGGACATGAGATGAATATTATAAACAGCTGTTTAGGAAGGCTTGAAATGGTAAAAATATTACTGAGCACCAGTTCAAGTTATTAGTTAAAAAGAGGTTGAGATGGTATAAATTAAAATTAACGTATTTCAGGGCAGGAGATTTCCAACTTCATCGTTGTTTTTAATGTTGTTGTTGTTGTTATATTGGAGCGGTTTATTGTGAAATCTTAGGCGCAAGCCAGCATTCAAGGTGAATGACCTGCAAATGTAAACAAGTTTTATAGTCAAAATTTTTTTTTTGTTAAATGAAAGTTAGTGTAGGGGTATAATGTCATAGGATAGGGCCTAGACCCAGTAGCGTATTCCTTCGTGTGCAGCAAGGCGAGAGGCCGATCGGCCCTTTTGCTTTCTCAAGAAAAGTTATAATGTCTGACGACGGTGGGGAGCAATCCCAGGACATATTGGTAGAAGGACAGGGAGAGGTGAAAGCTCTCACGTTAGAGGACTTAATGCAAGCATTGGCTGCAAGTATTGGTCCAATGGAACGTAGGTTAGATCAGTTACAGGCCGATAGCGTTTCAGTTAAGCAGACAAATGACAAAATCATAAATAAAGTAGACCAAGTACAGGCTAATAGTGTCTCATTAGAAAATAAAATTGTTTCAACTAAACATGAACTTGCAGAACAAATGAAGGTTAATAGTGTTTCAATAGAGGACAAAATAGACAAAGTACAGGCCGCGAGTGTTTCACTAGAGAATAAAATAGATCGAGTACAGGCTGCGTGTGAAATAAATAAATCAGAACTCAAGGCACAAATAGATGCAGGTCAGGCCGCGAGCGTAGCGATGGGACAGGAACTTAGGGACAAATTAACTCAAGTCCAGGAAGCATGTCACTTCGCGAAAGACGAATTAAAAGTACACATGGATGCGTACATTACCATCGTTAATGAAAAGGTTGACCGCGTTAGAGATGAGGCTCAAATGGAACGCGCAGAAATTAAGGAAAAATTGAACGCTAGTGTCAAGGAACTCGCCGCTCTACGATTAACTGACAGAAAAGACGTAGAATCACACATAGAGGAAATTCGGGATGAATGTCGGAAGGAGAATGACATCGTCCGGGGACAAGTCGAAGAAAAATGCGCGCAGATAGCTGGCACCTTGGACAAGCATGACAAGGGCATGAACGAGTTACGTGGGGAAGCCGCACGTACACTTGTCATCGTAGCAGGACTGAAAAACAAAGTCGAAGAACTAACTATAAATTTAGAAGACCGTAGCCAGAGAATAACCAAGTGCGAAGACGCAAACCTAGCGTTATTCCAGCGGACGGAAGACTTAATTGAACAGGGCCAATCATTTGCCGACACGGAAGTTCGCCTATTAGAACAATGCAAGGCGTATAATGGGCAAAATTCCGGCACAAAAGAAATGTCAAGTTGTAATCCCGACGGAATGGATGACATCCGAAAAGACTTGGAGATGTTGAAGGCTAGGTTGGAACCATCAGCGTCTAGCCAAGATTTTAACCTCCAATATCGCGAATACGAACCCCATGATAACCAGGGGATTCATAAGAAAGGAGGCCTATCCCAAACTGACACACACGGTTTCAAGTTTGAAAACAGAGATGGGTCATCTACGTCATCAAATGCTATCCCGACATCGGTGGTACACGTCATTAAGATGTCTGATGACAAGCCACCAAAGTTCGATGCCCGTGGGCATATTACCCCGAAAGGTTTCATCCGGGAAATCGCCGGTTATATAAGTGAGAATAAAATACCAGTAGAGCGACAACTGCGAACGGTCGAGAAATTCCTAGACGGAGCACCAGCTGTATGGTTCAGGGCTTTCTTGTATACTTTTGAAGATTTTGAAGGATTTCGGCGGGCTTTTCTCCAAAAGTTCTGGAGTATTCAGGAACAGCAGGAGTTAAGGCTGGAAGTATACTCCAGACGATATGCAACATCTTCACCAACGAAATTCTCTGATTACTTTGTGGCACAATTTCACAAGCTACGGGAGCTTGATAATCCAATGAGCGAAACAGAATTGATTAGCGCCATTGGAAAACAATTGCCATTCGAGGTCCAACGAATGATGATAGCGTCAAATGTCCAGACAGCTGTCGATGCGGAGGCTTTATTACGTCAATTAGACCTCACAACGCATCATTCGAACCCGAGACAAATTAGGAGCAGGGACCAACAGGTGAATAATATCGAACGGACAATCGAACCGAAGACCACTAGTACGAAGAACCAGGGAACTAGTACTGATCCAGAACCTCGTCGAGCATATAATACGGAGTGGAAGCCGCGACAATGGACGAGACCAAGGAATTTTGCGGAAGGCAACCGGCAAACAAACCAAGGAAATTTTCGAGCCGACAGGGGATACCGTGGATGCCAGAGAAGTAATTACAGGCCGTATCCAGCTAGGAATCAAGGGAACCCGAGATATTACCAGGGAGGATCTCGTCAAGAGAAGGATGACAGATACCAAGAGTCTAGGCGGTACATAGAAGAGCTGAACAAGAGAAAATGGAAGGAGGCGATCCATGATCGAGGCCGTGATGAGGAAGCGACAGGAGCGGAGAGCTTGCAATTCCAAAGAGCAAGGAAAGGGGGCAGCAACTTGAACCCGAATGCACCGACGTTCGATTCGGGACAAGGAAACAAAGAGATGTGACTAGAAGCAGAGGATGAACGAGAGGAAGCAGATGACGAGCCGGAAGAAGATGATGTCGAAGAAGAGGATGAAGAAGATGACGGAAGGGAAGAAGAAGTCCAAGTAATCCATACACCAATTGAAGCAAGGCCATGTCCAGAGTGTGGAGAGATAGACAGAGACGTGCAGGAATTTGTCAATGCGATCCATGATATCGAAAGACAGAACGAGGAGTTAAGGGTCAGGAACCAGATGTTGAGAGACGAAATCAATAGCCGTCGCAGAACAGAGGATCCGATGTCAAATCATGATAGTGATGATATGGACACATCATAAAAAAAAAAAATCTCATGATGCTCAATAGATTTTTTTTTTACCTGGGCAAGAGGAAGATGAACCCGAGTGACTTAGGCCCATAATCAATCATGATTTGATCGGTAAAATAATATGAGACATTTATTGAAATACAGAGGAGTGTATTTGAAAATATTTCGTTTAGGTAATGTCGAAATCGGAGCGAAGGAAGGACGACAGACTGGAGCCTGACGGATTAGCTCAACCCGACAACTTTTAGCTACTTCACAGCAGGGAATATCATTAGTTGGCGTACAAGGAAATACAGAGTCCACAAATAAGTCTTGGTCAGAAAGAGGAAGGGGGAGAATCATACAAAGAAAACTCACCACATGAGTAAGACCTTGGGATATTTTTGGTAGGACGGAAATTCCATGACCTCATGGAAAATTACAGCGGCTGAGTGTACGTTCGCTAGCCTAAGTTCGAGCAGGTGGAGATTTAAATCACGTGACCGCTTGCCGGCCAATAGTAAAAATTTGATGGGAGACTCAGTGATACCATCTTAAGGAATGATGGATGAGATATTTTCGTAACTACAAAAGTATTCAGTAATAAATTAATATGAGTACGCGGATGAATGTAATGAATTTATTAGAGGTCATGCATGGAAAAATAAATAATACTTATTGGCAAATTAATTAAATTGAAGGCTGGATTTCTTGGAAACCGGACAGCTTGAATCTCATTGGCTGAAAGAAGACCACGTTGTCAGAGACGCTTACGAAGGCGCGAAATGTGAGGAGCGAAATCCATCCATATCTCCTAAATCTGTGATCACCTGGAGTTCATATTTTATCCAGCAGATATGCTAGCGGAGTGGATTAATTTGATGTAAATTTTAACTTCCAATTCGGAGTGCAAGTACCGATATTAAAAATCCACCCCCTCCCTAAGGGGCATGACGTCAACGAATCCGCGGGAAAAAGGCTTCATCCATATATACGGAGCTGAATTGACGGTCGCCAGCCACTTGTCTTGAATCGTTGGAGCTGAATTGACGGTCGCCAGCACACGTGAATTGAAAATCGGGAGTTGAACTGTTGGTCGCCGGTAACTTAGAATTCTACGGACGTACAGTCATTTAATGGCGCGAGCATCCGCCAGTGTTTGTAAAGTGTGATCGCGCTCAAGCAACATGTTAAATCTGGAAATAGTTAACGTAGGATAGTGTTTTTTTTTATTTATGAATAATCAGTGACGTAAAGTAATTACCCTGCAAGAGAGTAGTATAAAATATATCACCGTGAGTACGTACATAATAGACTGTGTGACGAACAGTACTTTAAGGAAGTAGTAGCCTGTACTTAGCTATACCGAACCGATGTAATGAACACGTCAAGAATGCCGTATAAATCGGGCGTATCGCGGCGGGCGTAATAGTTGACACCACGTCGTACGTGTCCAGGTCCATTGTGCGGTAGGTGGACGAAGATTAAATAGTGTAAATATATTAAATTCTTGGGTCTAGGATAGAAATTTGTTGTATCCAAATTAAAGCATACAGTGTTAACGTAGTAAATGGTGAAGGTTTGTGGTAATCAAGATATGAGTATAAAATAATAATGTGCCAGGAAATCTTTTGTGAAACTACGCCATCAAGGATGGAGGAGTAAAACGCAGAGAGGGGCTGGATGAAGCCTCTCGTCTGCAAAGCTGCAATGGAATACCGATAACTAAGATGAGTACTAAACTGTAAAATATATTTGGGAAATGTTATCGTGATGGGAAAAATGGGAATAATTTGATTATACTTGGTTACCTTCTGTAACAAGATGGGTCGCTTAACGACCCCATCCTAAATTTGTAGCACGGACAGTAGTAAATCATAATAATGTAAATAATCGGGTCTTTTATGTATTCAGTTTGTTGGAGATGTAAATTTGTATATATAGTGTAGTACGTTAAGTCATGCATGCATTCATTATTTTCTTTGTAGTCGATAATTTTCTTTACATTTGGTTTTGATTATGCTAGTTAAATAAGACCCGATATGTGCTTTTATGTTTTGTCATTTTAACGAGCCATTTAATGACATGGAAGGAAAATCCAGCTTCGCCATACCAAGTGTGTTTTGTTGAAATTAATATGGTCATATTTTCAAAGTGAAGTTGTTAAATTTGTGAGATGCGATTAATATAATATTTCCAAGTAAATCATATCTGGAGTGTTTAGTGCCAGAATAAATTGAATTTGTAAAAGGGGTTATGCGTTAAACATAATAAGAGTGGACTACCGTATTACAGGCGAAATTATTATTTTTTTTAAAAAATAATAATAATAATAAATAAATAATATAACTACTTTTTTTTGTGAAGATATTTTTTTTTAATACGATTTGGAGATAATAATAATTCATGTGATCAAGTGTTGAGTTTATTGGGAATCATTTAATGACGGGAGGTCGTTTTAATTTGGAATTAAAGTGCGTGATAATTTAATTTGATCGAATAATAATATTGAAATGTAGATCGGTGCTAATAATCCGTACATGTTAATGAACGTGTGGTTTAAATTACGGTCCAATTATATTTTTTACGTATAAATGTCGCGTTTTGAAGTTGCGATTCATTAGCCGGAACATGTAGTGCTAATATTACGAGACCATGATTGTCAAATTTTGGTAAATATAATTTCAAGATGTTACGATTATTTGTGGAGAATGAACTAAAGCATAGATCCAAATGAGATAGAAAATGTGAAAGAATTTGCAGTCAGATAATAAAAGGTCGTACGATGTCCGAAATGAATAAATAAGTCAGTTGATAATTCTGTGAGGAATAAATAAATGAATCGAGGAATATTGAGATAGAGAGGAAAATAAATTCCGTACGAGAGACACTTAGGATATTGATATGAGTGTAAAATGTACGGGCAGTGTCACAGAGAAATACTGAGTTACGCAGCGGGTAGAATTCGAACCCGTGACAGCATGTACGAAATAAATAGACTGCACAGTTATTCGTTGAGATACAACGGATCTAAGGATAATGAGAGTTCAGATTCCACATAAATGGTCGTATGTTGTATTCATTGTAATGACGAGCGAGGGACAATCATGATGTCGTGATAATAATAATAATAATAAATATTGCAGATAAAGGATTGGACCGCCTTAATTAAATGAGCGTTGATAAGGATGTTAAACGGGAATCTAAATGATAATATGCAACCGATAATAATAATAACAATGTAAGGACGGTGTTAAATCATCGCGGTCAGATTAATAATAATTGTCATAATAATAACTGTAATGATGTCGTTGGTTGATCAGTGAATTAATTTGTAATTGCGACCGATATCTTAATATATAATTTGGCGGAAGTGACCGGTCCATTAATAATAATAACCTCTTAAGTGACGTGAATAATAATAATAATATCTTGAGTCACCTATTCATTAATAATAATAATAACCACGAGAGGGATATAATAATAATAACAGTAATAACCACTTGGTGTTTGCATCCCGCATAATAATGACGATATTAATCAACGTGACAGTGCCAGGAACCGTTGCATAATAATAATAATAATAATAATAATAATAATTTCGAGGATGATAATTTCGTGGATTAAATTATTTGGTAACAACATCCCTCTATTAGTATGTTGAACAATGAGAGTGATAATATTAGAGTCATTTGGTACCTCTTTATTGTACGGTCTCCGTATGGGACGATGTTACATACCTGCGTGTTTGTTTACTTCGCTCGCGATGCGAGGGGGGGTCACTGGCCACGGTATTTCCCACCGCTTCTCGTTATCTCATCTGTGTCAGTAGTCTCCTGAGGCTAACTGGAAACAATTCAGATCACATGTAAATAAAAAGTAAATGCTAATTCATTGGTATGGCATCAGCTGGATATCGTAAGATAGGAACTGTCCGTGGAATCCAGTTTTCGCACTTCACGAGAAACATTACCCAGTCCGAGTACCGGTCTCGGAAAAATGTATATAGCCGGAGTACATCATCTTAGTTAAATCGGGAAGCCGACCGTAACATGGGTTATGCTCGGGCTCCCGATAGAAGGAAGCTATATCCTTGAGTAACGGTTCGATTCAAATGGAATCGATCCGTAAATTATACCTCCAAAATGTCATTTTATTTCAGAAGCAACACAGCGAGATATTGATACCACTTGCGGTATGGCAAGTGATTTATATATGTAACATGTGTGTAAATTCAAATATTGTTGCCACGTGTATCAAAGTTTTATACGTCAAATGGCGTAATAAACCGCTCCTTCTGGCAAATTATTTCAAAGGAAACCACTCTCATAATCTTTTTATTGTAGTTAGATGATGCCCTTTTTAAAGTAACAGTCACTTCCTAGTCCTATCATGGAGTCCTTAAATTCAAGTTACAATCGAGCCTTCCCCCTTTTAATTTTAAGTTGCTCCGTTCATCCCCGTGTTCTATTATGCCGTTATATTTATATTTGATGATTTAAATAATGAACCGACACCCCTGAGATAAATGCTAGTCTGGGACTCGGGAGGTGGACGGGTGCAATATTTTTGGAGAGATTACTCTTCACAGCGTTAAATCCGAATCCATGGCATAGTGGACCATTTTACGGCGGGTTTCTACTGGAACATTAATAATAATAATAATAATAATCATAATAATAATAATAATAATAATAATAATAATAATAATAATAATAATAATAATGTTACTCGACTACCTGTGGAACAACAAGACAACGACGGCATGGATTAAGAAAGTTCATAAAGATATAGAGAAGTTCAACATCCAGGAAGTTAAGATGTTAGACTAGAAAATATTTCGGACCATGATTCAAAATTTGGAAGGGTTTCAAGTCGAAGGAACTGCAAAGACGGGAAGAGCCTGGACGAATGAACAGAAGAAAGAGTGTAGCGCCCATACGAAGAGGAAGAGGAAACTTCAGACAAAGAAAAACTGAAATTGCAGCGTGATCCTCAGTGGTCAATTCAAAAATAAATAATAAATAAATAAATAATAATAATAATAATAATAAGAATAATAATAAACCACTAACTTAGAAATAATAAGGCACCAGGTGAAGACACGATATCTCCCGGTAAGAGATCCCCTGTACCAAGTGCCAACAGTCTCCCTGAGAGTGGATGAGCAGGTTTAGGTTAGGGCACTCTATTGTCCTGGGGGCAGGAAATTGTCCCTAAAGGCGGAGGAACCAAACTTTGGACAACAGCACTAGGATGCAGAAGGCAGCCGGAAACCACTGAATTCAAGATCCTCAAGAATATCTCCATAAATTCACATAGTAATGTCTCAGTACACTGCAAAGAACGTGGATCGCCAACATCAGTATGGTATTGGCGTTTTAAGGCGGGGTGGGGGTGGGGGTTGCAACACCTTTAAATGACCAAAAATGCTATTTCTCCATTCATTTCTTATTTTTAAATTGAAATTTTCTCTTTATAACAGTGCAAAATGTTTGTTAATGCCTCCAATACTTTCGGTGTTATGACCGGAAACGTTTAGCCCTGTCACCCAAGCAAGCCTTTTATCGGCAAGTTTGTTCCTCGCTTCTCGTAGCTTTTGTTTTGAGAACCGTTTCCCTGATAACTCTGAAAATATTTAAGATATTAAGATGAAATTTTGCAAGTATGTATATTCCATAGATAAGAACAAGATATACTAGAATTATTGCACTAGCTCCATTGATTAAGTTTAAAAAATATTTTCAATGAAAATTAATTAAAAATGACTACTTGAAAATAACTTCATAAAAAATATATATTTGATTGACTTATCTGATACTAGTATATTTTGTAGCTATAAAATTACTAATCATAATAAAAAAGAATCATAGAAATATATTCATGTGTTTGGAAATGATCAGGGACACGGCTAAACAGAGGCCATGATACATCGCCATTTTGAATAATTAATTAATTTATATGTTATATAATGACATATGTTTATATGTTTTCTAACTATGTAAGCATATTATTAAGGAATAATGTGTTTGTCATACTAAGTTTCTTTTAGTATTCATTTACATTGCTGCAGAAAAAAGTTTAACACACCCTTTTTTTCTATGTTCAAAGGTGTATGTCCCCTTTAAGAAGAACAGGCAATACGCTTAGAGATAGGATATCATTTCCGAGATTTTAGAAACTGATGATCTTCCAAGTGAATGGACCTCAGCCCTGATTCACCCCCCCCCCCTTTCATAAAAAGACGACCAAGCATCTGCGAATAATTACCGTGGCGTGTTATTATTTCCAGTATCCTACCCTACAGGCCAGAGCAGAAGGAAAACTGGATCAGTAACTGCTATCATTTCAAGGGAGCTTCGAGAAAGGGCGTCCATGTGCCGAACAGACCATGAATGTTAAATCTGTTCTTTCATACTCAAAACTCAGAGATGGGAAATTCGCTGTGACTTTCGTGCATTTAAAGGAAGCCTACAATTCAAACGATCAAAACACCCTAATCCAAGAAAAAAATTGCCAAGGGACAGCAAATTTTACATGCAATTCGAAACCCAGAGACATGAATTTTCATTTCAGACACCCCAATGGCATTGTTTGGAATTCAAACTGCGGCTTCCTTGGTGAGAAGTCAAAACCACTAGTAAGGTAAAACTACTGAAGTACCCTTCACTAGTTTTACTTCCTTTTAATCAAAAATACATACGTTTTGTGTCTCACAGATGATAATACAAATCATATATTCCGTGATATGTTATTATTGTGCATACGTTTCTATTCACATACTATATGAATTATATTATTGCATTTACATCCCACTAACTACTTTGACGGTCTTCGGAGACGCCCAGGTGCCGGAATTTTGTCCCGCGGAAGTTCTTTTACGTGCCAGTAAATCTACCGACACGAGGCTGACGTATTTGAGTCCCTTGAAACACACCGGAGTGAGCCAGGATTGAACCTGCCAAGTTGGGTTCAGAAGGTCAGCACCTCAACCGTCTGAGCCACTCAGCCCGGCATGTAGTGTATTTGCATCAAATATCTTCTCATTGCAAATCCCTGATTTGTTGTAAGTACTTGATATTAAACGATATCTCCTGAAGAAATATTTTTGAGGCACGCACGAGTATTTTTATCCCACGTCCACAGATACTTTATAATACCTATCTATCGAGTGTATTTTTACTCGGTCTGCCATCTAGTGGGCCTAGGGTAAAACGGAACGTCGAAATTGACGAGCAGACAGCCAGATGGCGTCAAATTGAAATGTCTGCACACGGTAGCTGAGGCCATACGATTATTATTTTTATTATTTTTTATCGAGTGTATTTACATTATTTAATTCTATTACCCTTCCAAAGGGGCTGCTGGCCGAGGCGGTAAAGGCGTGCTCGGTTCACCCGGAAGGAAGTCGTAAAATTTAAGAAACGAGGTTTCCACTTCCGGAGATGCATATGGCCCTGAGGTTCACTCAGCCTACACCAAAAATGAGTACAGGTTAATTCCTGGGGGCAAAGGCGGGCGAGCGTAGGGCTAACCACTCTACCCCATCACGTGCCGAGGTTAACAATGGTGGAAGCCTTTACCTTCCACTCCTCCAAGGGCCTTCATGGCCTGTACGGAGGTGACTTTGCTTTTTACTTTTATTACCCTTCCAAATTACCTGAGGTTGGCCGACAAAAGAGTGCAAGGTATTATTTCAACATAAGCTCATCAAGGACGGAAAACTAAAAGGTACTCTTAGCTAGAACTAAGAGAATTAAGGGTGGCGAAGGCTGTTGTGCAGCAACAACATTGGTCATGTTAGAATCTTGGTGTCAAGGCCAGGTCTATCTCGTGAAACCTTATCTCATATTAGGCATATTTCTGGCAATGAATGGTGCAAGTGGAAGGTCAATCTAGTGTGACTCAGTATCTTTACATAAGAACTTGAA
Organism: Anabrus simplex; assembly: GCF_040414725.1. NCBI lineage: Eukaryota > Metazoa > Arthropoda > Insecta > Orthoptera > Tettigoniidae > Anabrus > Anabrus simplex. Next base: position 147,850,284 of record NC_090266.1, read on the forward strand.
ATGCCAATTACAAGAGGTCCTGCGAGAAATACATGTAAAATCAGTCACAAATATGTCGAGAGGTTAACAGCCTAACGAGTGGCTAAGACGGTAGAACACTGGATCCGGTGGTGTTTGAATGAGATCAAATACGCCAGGTTTGTGTCGGTAGACTTAGTGGCACGTAATAGAACTCCGGGGATATTTCGATGAAACAGAGTACTATCTGATCTGTATGTCTAGGACCAGGATAGAAAAAGTGAAATATGTCTGCAGACGAATCTCCTCCTTCGTCTTCTTCTTCTTCTTTCTCTACCACTTTCCCCACACCTGTGGGGTCGTGTGTGCGAACTGTATCGCACATGTGGATTTGACCTTGTTTTACGGCCGGATGGCGTTCCTGACGCCAACCCAACTTGGAGGGACGTAATCACTATTGCGCATTTCTGTGGTGGTTGGTAGTGCGATGTGTTATCTGAACATGAAGGGGAGAGTTTTGAGACAATCACAAACAAGCGGTCCCGAGCCAGAGCAATTAATCACACAAGATTAATATCCCCGACCTAGCCGATTACCCGGAACACTCTGAACCGAAGGCCTCAATGCTGACTATTCAGCCAAGGAGTCGGACTGTCTGCAGACGAATAAGGGTAGAAAATATCCAGGACGAGGAAATTAGACATACCTGGATATGATTTGTGAAAAGTTCCGAACAATAGACAGAAAGCAGGTTCAGGATATAGAAATAGAAAGGGTAGCATACAGGGGTGCTGTAGTAGAAACAGTAAGAGAATACTTGGAAAAAGTGTCTGTAAAATTGGAAAGCGAATATCTCGCAACTTGTAGCCTAAATGTTAAAGAAACGCGTATCAGAAATGGCTCAAAACAGGGACAGATGCAGACAGGGAATTGTACCTAGATGAAAGAAACAGAGCGAAACAACTACTTGTTGAATACAAGAAGAAGTCATGGAAAGATTTCAGTAATAATCTGGAAAGGTTATGTAAAACGGCAGAGAAAACTTTCTTGAACAGTAAAAAAAAGAATTTTTGAAAGGAAGGGAAAAAGTAAATGTACAGTGTTTTGGGCAAATCAGATGAACTCATAACAGAATCCAGGGGATCACTGGAGAGGTGGAAGAAATATTTTGAAAATCTCCTCAACGAAAGAGAAAATCTTTCTGGTGACGTCGCGAACAACCGAGCTCATGGGAAGAAGACAATGACGTGAGTGGAATTATGCTTGAGAAAGTGGAAAGGATGGTAAATAAACTCCATTGTCATATAGCAATAGTTCTTTCCGCCAATTCGCGTCCTGGAAATGTACCAGCACATGGGTCCTGGTTAGGTGTTTATTGAGCAAATTTTCTATTATTTGACAGAAAAGGATGATAAAACTATTCTGTTTTAAATGGCTGGTGACTGATTACTAGGATAGGGAACATCAAATACCATAACGACAAGGAGCCATTTATATCAAAAATAGTGAGGCAGGTGTTCCATTTAATCTCGTTCTAGCAGGCAAGGGCGCTCATACACGGGGACAAGGTGCGGCCTCGCCCCCCCCCCCCCCCTACCTCTCAGGGAAAAGCAAAAATCTAATATAGTCAGGTGTTTTCCTTTCAAGAAAATGATTTAAAAGTCAGTATTACGTAGAAGTGGTAGTACCGTGTCCCCCCAACAGGCAGGGGATACCGTGGGTTATTCTGCTGCAGAATACAAGTCGCCATTTATCTTCCAAACTATTAAACATACTACCTACCCGCAGGTCTAGCCCCCCCCCCCCCCCTACAAACTGTCATATGGGCGCCCAAGCTAGCAGGTCATTTCTCAACTTCACTCACTTGTTCAGAACATTGAAAAACAGATTTCCTTGGAGAGGCGAGGCGAAGATAGATATCGCACTTTAAGCTATACGACGAGTTTCAGTTCTAATTTTGCTTTGGGACATGTGATGGATTCTGAAGGCGTGATCCCAAACCCTGTAAAGATGCAGGCGATCCAAAAATTTCCAACACCAAGTAGAGTCAAACATGTCAGGCAGTTCTTAGGTATCTGCAGTTACTTTTCCGACCATTGTCTAGGGTACAGGGAGGTGGTGGCACCCCTACACAATTTATTGAGGAAGAATAATCGTTGGAAATGGGATGAGGAATGCAAAGCCGCATTTAACAGAACGAAAGAACTCCTCGCTAATAGTGTGAAACTCGAGTACCCAGATTACACCAAGAAATTTATCGTGCCAACGAACGCATCGAACATTGGGGTACGCGCCGTTTTGTACCAAGAAGATCCTGAGGCAAAACCAAAGATCGCAATTTGTGAGCCCATGAACTAAAGTACACGGTAACAGAGCTCGAAATGTTGGCCTTCGTAACAGCCCTAGGTCACTGAGTATTGTAGACCTGGTACCCACTGGCCAACCACAGCAACAGAAACAATAGGAACACACTCTGCCAGACCGGCACAATAATTATATTCCGGGCTGGCGCGGAAGAAAGGGACTCGTTTGCACTCCAGTTGAGAAAGGGACGCAGCGATAATTTCCATCATCGAGTCTTAACCAATTCGCTAACATATCGACGGTGCGCAAGCAATACCTCGTATACCCGGAATGCTTTTCCTATCCATTATTTTCCTTCAGACTGGTCACGCTTCCCAGGCACACACATAGCTCTGCAGTCCATCAGAACAATGTTCGTTGCGTTCATTTTCCTATGCCAACACGCAAATTAAAATGAACCTTATTGTATCGTACTGCAGGAATCTATATTTTCATGAAGTATTTACGCAGTCATAGACTAATGCATTTAAGGTTAATTTTCCTTTACACACGAGCACATAAAAATAAACACAACGAATGTTGTTCTGACGGACTGCATATCCATGTGTGGCTGGCAGGTGTGACCAGTATTAAGGGGGATAATAGTTCAGAAAAACATTGTGGGCTACGAGGTATTGCTGGCGCACCGTCTATATTCTCAAGCGGACACTGAAAACGTTGAAATTTTGTATTATTTTTCCAGCAGCCTGGCCTGTTGAAACAACACGCCTCATTATCTCTGCAATGCCTTTCTGATACCCATTGGAGTGAAAGACAAGAAGCTGTGCGTCCAATAGTAAAGCACTCTCCTTCGATTATCGAAGTTCTAGAGTTGCTCCTGGAAGACACTGGTACTGCTTTGGCTCCATTAGCACGAAACGCCATTTTGAGACTTCAGAAGTACTTTGTATCTCCAAGGGTCTTTTAATGTCATCATTTTGGCACAAAGTTCTGTCTACTATTGACCAGAAGAGTGTCATCATTTAGAGGAAAGGGATACCAACAATGCTGAGACCCAACACATTGAAGATTTACTTGATGAGACGCAGACCGGGCAAGTTCGCCGTGCGGTTAGGAGCGCGCAGCTGTGAGCTCGCATCCGGGAGATAGTGGGTTCGAACCCCACTGTCGGCAGCCCTGAAGATGGTTTCCTTTTTCACACCAGGCAAATGCTGTGGCTGTACCTTAATTAAGGCCATGGCCACTTCCGTCACATTCCTAGGCCTTTCCTATCCAATCGTCGCCATAAGACCTACCTGTGTCGGTGCGACGTGAAACAAAATAGCAACAACAGAAACATAGTAGATGAGATGCAGGACTTACAAGGTTCGTGGGAAATCACTTTGCAACAACCAAAAATAGTTGCCGAAGGATTTGGCATCTGCTCTCTCACTTCGTTACTAAGATGCGACATAGAAGCCTGCCATATATGAACGGAATCACGCTTGAAGTCGAACATCAACTAGGAACAACAAGTGAATTCAAGTCTTCTGTCATTGTTCCCGTTTCGAATATTTTCATGGCAATTCTGAAGAGTAGATTTTCACCAATTTTAACTTCCATGGATTTAGATAGTGATCAACTCAAGTGTTTCCAAGTACTCCTGGGATTTAGCAGATGAAATGAAGAGCATCCATAGTACGGTGTTTGACTCAGAAAAGCACCCATTTAAGATTATCAACTCTATCTATGAGAAAACCCTTTAAGCTATTTTTGTTAACTTATGCACAGGAACAGTGCGACAAGCTTCGGCAGCCGGCACAATTCCTATCCTCGCCGCAATATGCCGGCTTCATTCATTCCATTCCTGACCCGGTCGAATGACTGGAAACAGGCTGTGGATTTTCATTTTTTTCATCCACAGGAATCATGGACTTTTGCACAATTTCAGTAACCGAATCTACTGCTGAGAGGTTCTTCATCAAGCTGGTCGACTCTCTCAAAACATAGCAGAGAAGGAAAACTGGACAAAACCATCTGAACCATTTGGCAATGTTAGCCATAGAAAAAGAATTGGCAAATATATAAACTTTTCTGATGTTATTGATCACTTTCCAGAAAACATCCGGGGAGGTGTATAGTTTAGTTTCTTATTCAAAGCAATTCAGTAAGTTCAGTTCAATATTGTACATGTATGTGAGTCATTTTTCCGGGCCTTCAACCTTCAATGGTTCAACTACAACTGTTGCTTCTAATTCCAGTTGTTTTACAGTTTTATATTAGTAGTTTTCAATAACGAATTTTCCTTGCTACAGTAGTTTTCATGTTTTCCTAGCCCTATGTAACGTCATTTAAAATAGGAAAATGAAAAGGCCTAAGCCTATCTGAATTTTATTTTAGATTCTTACATTTGTAAAATAATACTAAAAGAGGTACAATTGAATTAAATATTCCGTTCACATCGATTAATGGATAAAATGTTAGATCTAGTTCATTCTTATAAAAACTGTAATCATTGTTACGTGCTTTATTTTTACAATTCGCTTCACGTTGCACGGACACAGATAGGTCTTATGGTGAAGATGGGATAGGAAAGGGCTGTGAGTGGGAAGGAAGCGACCGTGGCCTTAATTGAAATACAGCCGCTGCATTTGCCTCATGTGAAGATGGGAAATTCATGGAAAACCATCTTCAGGGCTGCCGACAGTGGGGTTCGAACCCACTATCTCCTGAATGCAAGTTGACAGCTACGTGACTCAAACCGTGCAGCCACTCGCACGGTAGGTTTAAATTTTGTGTGTTAATAAAATACAATAAATAACTCCTTTCTCATTTCTAGACTTAGCATTGTCCATTGCAAGGTAAAAATTGTATGCAATTAGAGTGCAGTTTTGATTTATTAGGAAGTTATGCTTGATGATGCTTGTTGTTTTAAGGGGCCTAACATCAAAAGTCATCGGCCCCTAGGAAGTTATTACATGTAGGACATTTTACAGTGAAATCACATTCGGCACAGACAGGTCATTAGCACTGGCCCACACCATGGCACGGGTACAATGAAAATGGAAGGGTGACCAGCTAATTTCCCACCCTAAAAAAACAAAAAGAAAGTGAAAAAATGAAAACACCGAAAGTATGGGCTTGCTTCAGATTCTCGGTCTCGGGCCAGCAATTTCATGTGGGGGCCATGCTTAGGACTTCGTACTTAACAGTCGTGTGAATGTGTAGGTCTCCGCCTCTGTGGTGTAGTGGTTAGTGTGATTAACTGCCACCCCCAGAAGCCCGGTTTCCATTCCCGGCTCTGCCACGAAGGCTGGAACGGGGTCCATTCAGCCTCGGGATATCAACTGAGTACAAGGGGGTTCGATTCGCTACTCAGCCACCCTCAAAGTGGTTTTCCGTGTTTTTCCACTCCTTCTTCAAGCAAATACCGGAATGGGGCATAACATAACTCAAGGCCATGGTCACTTCCTTACCTCTTCCTTGACTGTCCCTTCCACTCTCCCCGTCCCCCCCCCCACAAGGCTCCTGTTCAGCATAGCAGGTGAGGCAGCCTGGGCGAGGTACTGGTCCTCCTCCTCCGTTATATCCCTCCTGACCGAAAGTCTCACGCTCCAGGACACTGCCCTTGAGGCGGTAGAGGTGGGATCCTTCGCGGAGTCCGAAGAAAAAACCAACGGTTGAGGCTGATGGGTTAAGGAAGAAATAAATAAATAAATAAATATGTGTAGGTGTACTGCATGTACTGCTGTATTTGTAATTAACTGGGACAAGGACTTCTAAAAAAGGGATCGTAGTTTCTGTACTTCACTAAGCCAAAAAATCAAGAACAAGGGCATGAGTAATATTTTAACCTCCAATTTCTACGAGGCTGTTCTGAGACAGAATCCACTATTTTCCATATCCTCAAACTAGTCGTGAATTCGTGAGAGAACAGGGAATTGAACCCAGGCCAACCGGGTGAACAACTACTAAACTAAGTACTAGATCCCGGTACGAGTTAAAGTGTAGGTATGTTATACCGCAGTTCCTTTTTCGTCGTATTGTTGTATTTTGTTACACCGCTAACCTACAGAAACACACATTAATCTGTATGAAATATCACATTAATCTCTATGAAATATGGCTATCGGCTTGCATAATACAGTCTCGGTCAAAACTGAGAGACATTTGACAGGCTCTCTTGTCTGATTACTCGCTGAGGACACAAGCTCTATCTAGTTCAGTGATGAAATATGCACTCACCATACTCCTTATGCCGGGCTGAATGGCACAGACGGTTGAGGCGCTGGCGTTCTGACTCCAATTTGGCAAGTTCGATCCTGGCTCGGTACGGTGGTATTTGACGGTGTTCAAATACGACAGCCTCGTGTCGGTAGATTTACTGGTAGGGCCTGCGTAAAAGTACTGCTGCGGGACCAAATTCCGGCACCCCGGCGTCTTAAAAGGGTTGATTATTATTTTATTGCCATAAAAATAAAATGACAGTGGACTTACGTTTTCATAATTACGAATCAGAATAAGAAAGTAAGTTCCTATCTTAATTCTCACTGTCCTGATCCTTTTTATCAACGCTAGCGAAAGCTTCCTCCGTGAATCAGTGGTAGAGTATCGGGTCGGCCTCCGGATCCCAAGATAGCGGGTTTAAACCGGGCAGAGGTATTTCGGTTTTTGAAGGGGGAAAAAAGTCAATTCGACATTCCATGTCGAACGATATCGGCATGTAAAAGTTCTCGGGTGACACATTTGGTGTTTACCCAACAAAATTCATTAAAAACTCAGCCATAGACGCCCAAAAGAGATTCGGTTTACTTTTCCACCCAGGAGGCCTGGAGTAAAACGGAACGTTGAAATTGACGAACAGACAGTCAGATGGCGTCAAATGAAAATGCCTGCACACTGTAGCTGAGACCATACGATTATTATTATTATTATTATTATTATTATTATTATTATTATTATTATTACATTCGTTTACGGCCATTTGAGACCACGTTAAGCAACAATCACACAATACTGGTCTCCGAAAACCTTAATAAGTAGTTATTGGGACGTAAAGCAAATATACCGAGCTCGATAGCTGCAGTCGCTTAAGTGCGGCCAGTATCCAGTAATCGGGAGATAGTGGGTTCGAGCAAATAACATTATTAACACATTACTGGAACTCTTCTTTGCTGCACAAAATCTTAGCATTCTTTTTTTTTTCTTTTTGCTTGTGGGTTTACGTCGCACCGACACAGATAGGTCTTATGGCGACGATGGGTTAGGAAAGGCCTAGGAGTGGGAAGGAAGCGGCCGTGGCCTAAGTTAAGGCACAGCCCCAGCATTTGCCTGATGTGAAAATGGGAAACTAAGGAAAACCCTCTTCAGGGCTGCCGACAGTGGGATTCGAACCCAGTATCTCCCGGATGTAAGCTTACATCCGCGCGCCCCTAACCGCATGGCCAACTTGCCCGGGTTTAGCATTCTTTCTCTGGCAGCCTGTCTTCTTTCCTCTGCACATCCTCTGTTCATCTTTTGTTCGTCATGGAAGCCTCTGAAGCTGTCGATCACTGATCTATACTTTGTTCGGTTTAGGATGTCTTCCCCATTCAATCCAGAGTGCTCAAGTTCCTTTCTTACCTCTCTGAAGCATTTGTCGGAAGCTCTAGGTAAGTAAGTAAGTAAGTAAGTAAGTAATTCGTCTTTATTCGTGGCGAAGTTAGGGCTCAAGGCCCTCTCTTACACTTAACCACAATATTTAAAATGATTAACGTACATATAATATTTAAATACAACAGATCTTTTAAAATAATATGGTACTAATAGAAAATTTGGAGATTGTAATACTAAAAAAAACTATTATAGAATGTACAACACTACAATCTAAGTGTACATGATAATAAATATACCGGGCGAGTTGGCCGTGCGCGTAGAGGCGCGCGGCTGTGAGCTTGCATCCGGGAGATAGTAGGTTCGAATCCCACTATCGGCAGCCCTGAAGATGGTTTTCCGTGGTTTCCCATTTTCACACCAGGTAAATGCTGGGGCTGTACCTTAATTAAGGCCACGGCTGCTTCCTTCCAACTCCTAGGCCTTTTTCCTATCCCATCGTCGCCATAAGACCTATCTGTGTCGGTGCGACGTAAAGCCCCTAGCAAAAAAAAAGATAATAAATATAAAACTAACACTAGTGATAATAAGAGACGGAAACACAGAAAAAAACCTATAACTGGCAAATATATTTCTAATTTTTATGAATATATGCTCATTCACGCACTCATTCACACTACACACATCGAAAAGTCAGCTAGAGGTATTCAGAAAGTGATTTCGGCAATCCATCTTAAATCTCCTACGAGAACGCAAATCCCTAATGGTAGCAGGTAGGGTATTCCACAGCCTCGCGGCAGTGACTACAAAGGAGCGGTTGTAGGTCCTGGAGTGACTGAGAGATATTGTTAAACAGGAGCCAGATCGTGTATCGTGGTTATGATAGGAGGAGAGGTAATTAAATTTTGAAGAGAGATAATTCGGTACACCTGTATTTAGAACTCCATGCAGAAGAGACAACATGTGGAGACTGCGACGCTCATGAACACGAAGCCATGACAACTCCCTGTAATAAGGTGAAATGTGAGAACCATATCGCAGCTTAAATATGAATCGAATACAGGTGTTCAAACTCCGTTCAAGCATCTTGTTACTGTCTTGAGATATGTCCGTAAGTACAGTGTCGCAGTAGTCTAGAATTGGTAAGATTAGGGATTTTACCAGTTGTATTTTAAGATTTTTTGGAAATATAGTAGAGTAGCGTTTGAGAGGAAAAAGGGATTTCTGCACTTTACGGCATGTATTTGTCACTTGTTCAGTCCAGTTGAGGGTCTCAGTCATTATAACGCCTAAGTTTCTTACTGACGTACAATAGGGCACGACAATGTTATTTAAAATAATTGGGGGTACATGTCTACTTCTTAACAAGTTGAGGTTTATTTTGGTACCAAATATAATAGCCTGAGTTTTGTTAGGATTTATTAACAAGCTGTTATTTTTTGCATAGTCATTCAGTCGTCGTAAGTCAAAATTTACTCTGTCAATGGCTAAATCTATGTCTTGTGGATATGTACTGTCAAGTGTTTTAATAATCTGTTTTGTCAGCCTCTTCTCGTCCATTCTAAACAGATGCCCATAAAATTTGAGTCTTCTTTTCTTCATTGACTCAATCAGTCTTTCACTTTTTTGGTATATTTCTCCCCTTCCTCGTAACCTATACTGGCCATCCACGATTTTTAGACCCATTACCTTGTGGAAGATCTTCCTCTCAATTTTTTTTTTGCTATTTGTTTTACGTCGCACCGACACAGATAGGTCTTTGGCGACGATGGGATAGGAAAGGCCTAGGAAGTGGAAGGAAGCGGTCGTGGCCTTAATTAAGGTACAGCCCCGGCATTTGCCTGGTGTGAAAATGGGAAACCACGGAAAACCATCTTCAGGGCTGCCGACAGTGGGGCTCGAACCCACTATCTCCCGATTACTGGATACTGGCCGCACTTAAGCGACTGCAGCTATCGAGCTCGGTCCTCTCAAATTTCTCGGCTTCTCTGAGTCCCGGCATTCCTGTAATTCGGTGGCATTCACTAGCATACAGATGCTCTGTTTTGATTACCGTATTGTATTGCCTTAGTTTAGCTCGCCTTGAGATGGCTTTCCTCTCGTACAGAGCATGTGTCCTACGAATAGCCGCGACCATCTTCTCTCGCCTGGTGTAGTTTGCTTTTCTCTCGCGAGGTTTCAGCTGTACGATTTCCCTGAGGTACTTGAAGCTGTCAACTCGTTCTATCTTACCATACATTGTTATTATTATTATTATTATTATTATTATTATTATTATTATTATTATTATTATTATTATTATTATTATTATTAATGGTAGTGAATTTGAACGGTATTTTTACTACAGTAAACCCCATATACAAAGTGAACCAGCTAGTTTCCATTCGGGAGTTGATGGACTTGAACTTCATCGTTGGTAGCCCCTAATATGTTCCCTTTGGTTTCCCATTTTCACACCACGTGAATGCTGGGGCTGCATACGGCCGTTCTAGCCCTTTCCTTGCGTAGCCACACTGAAAATCTATCATATTTAGTTCGACACGTGGGAGTAGTCCTAAGGAGTAGTTCGACGGAGGGCTGGTCTGAGTGGCTCAGACGGTTGAGGCACTAGTCTTCTGAATCCAACTTGGCAGGTTCGATCCTGGCTCAGCCCGGTGGTATTTGAAGGTGTTCAGATACGTCAGCCACGTGTCGGTAGGTTTACTGACAAGTAAAAGAACTCCTGCGGGACAAAACTCCAGCTCCTCGGACTCTCTGAAAACCGTAAAAGTAGTTACTGTAGGGGGACATAATACCGATAACATAATTAGTATTAAATAACAACAATAATAATAAGGTAAGGTAAGGGTGTATTCTGCCCGAAGGCAGGTCCGAACCTCCGCAGAGGTGCGCCTGAGCCGGAGTTCATGTACGGTAGTGTGGAAAGTTCCTTTCCGCTCCTCCATTCCCTTAACCCCCACCAACAGCGCGTGGCAACCCATCCAAATCTTGACCACGCCCAACGTTGCTTAACTTCGGAGATCTCACTCTATCCGGTGCTTCAACACGGATTGTACTCGTTCTTCGCACGGGAATTTGCAGTGGATTACATGTTACCTTCAGAAATTTATGTGAAGTAACATGGCTCTATTCACACATTTAGTGCGATATGTGAAAATGATACACTGGCGGAAAAAATATCCGAAAACCATGAAATAAGGAATGTAGAATACGAAAATGTTGGCAATATATTTGTTGAGGTGACATATTTAATTGATTAAATGTACAAGACTACAGGTTAATAACCGCGCGAGAAAAGCCATCGTAAATGTGCCTTGCTGGTCCATTAATAACCTGTGCAATCGCCTGACTGTTGGATGCAGGCATGCAAACGTGTGTGCATTGTGTCGTACAGGTGCCGGTTGTCATCTTGTGGGAATGAGTTCCATGCCTGTTGCACTTGGTCGGTCAATACAGGGACGGTTAACGCCGGTTGTAGACGACACTGGAGTTGTCGTCCAATGATGTCCCATACGTGCTCGATTGGGGACAGATCGGGGGAGCGAGCAGGCCAAGACAACATGTCGACAATCTGTAGAGCACGCTGGGTTACAACAGCAGCATGGGGGCGTGCATTATCCTGATGGAATACACCACCCGGGAATGCTGTTCATGAATGGTAGCACAACAGGTCGAATCACCAGACGGACGTACACATCTGCAGTCAGGGTGCGTGAGATAACCATGAAAGTGTTCCCCAGACCAGAACTTCCGGCGTAGGTCCAGTGTGTCTTCGCCACGTACAGGTGGAATGAAGGTGCTCACCTCGCCTCCTTCTAACCAACACACGGCCATCGTTGGCACCAAGGGAGAACCGGCTTTCATCGGAAAGCACAAAGGACCTCCACTCCACCCTCCAATGAGCTCACGCTTGACACCACTGAAGTCGCAGACGGCGGTGGTTAGAGGTAAGTGGAAAGCACGGCGCTGGGCGTTTGGCTCGGAGGTGTCCTTCAAGTAACCGATTTCGAACAGTTCGTTGCGTCACTGTGGTGCCCAACTGCCGCTCGAATTGCTGCTGCAGACGTAGTCCGCGACGTCACAGCAATACGCCGAATACGGCGGTCCTCCATCTCGGTGGTGCCACGAGGACGTCCGGAGCCCGGTCTTTTTGCGAGCGTACCTTGTCGTGAGCACTGCTGCCAGCACGCATGAACAGTGGAGACATTTCTGCCAAGTCGTTCTGTAATAGCGCGCAAGGAAATTCCACCTTCACGTAGCCCTATTATACGGCCTCGTTCAATCGCAGTGAGCTGTTGATACTGGCCTATTCGTCATCGTCGTCGTCGTAAAGGCATTCTTGACCCACTCACAGCCACTCCGTCGAATCTCACGGGTAACTAACGTTCTCGCGCAGTACAGCCCGTATTTAAAGCAAACCTGATGTGCAATGTCATAGGGCCGCTACTACAGCCACGCTAATGCGATTTGCGAGAAATTTGAATCAATGCCATTTCTCAGATGTATTAACACGCCTACTGACGGTCGTTAGTCAAGCACAACCCTTTCTTGGTGTTTGGATATTTTCTTCCACGTCGTTGTACGAAAGCACGTGGCGGAACGTGAAATATGATGAAGCTGAACGAGAGAAAATGATGATGATTTTCGAATTTATTGTACGGTACAGTTACTGGTCCGAAGTTGTGCGAAATTCTCCATGGTTCTCAGGTTTCATATTGTATCTCTGACCACTGGCGTGGTGCTCTGATGTTGATGATACCTCCCTTAATATCTCTCCTATCGAAAAGAGTAAAATGGCTCTTTAGTTCTTCCCGTTGCTCACCTTGGAGTGACATGCACGATATGTCCCACGGGACTTTGACTAAAAATTCAATTTTTCGTGATCATCTGCGTTATTATCCGTCATACAATAAATACGTGGATGGCATAACGGAACGGAAATAACATATTCGTAAAGGTTTATGTATACAGTATTTTGATAGACCTAATGTTAACGAAAATATTTGAGAAAAATGTTCCTATAAATACCAACTCCATGTGATTACCATGACGTCACATGCACCTGATAACACAATCCTGAGTGAGTAGGATCCAAATACGTAGTTTGATTGAAATAAGTCCAGCCGTTACCCACTCTTAGGAATATACAAACAGACAGATAACTAGACAGACGGACATACAGACACCAAAGGGAAAAGACAGACAGAAAGACAGACAGACATCAAAGGGAAAAGTTCTACCTCATGTTACCTCGGTGTTCAGATACATTAGGTGGGGGTAAGTTTAAAGCCAAGAGAAATATGATGCATCCTCTCATTTTCTCCTGTTATGGATCCTTCAAATAACTGTTCGTGTGCGAGGGTGTTCGTCACAGGCTGCAGAGCATGAAGCCCGTAGAAAATAATACTTTTCTCTGTCATTTCAAGAGTAAGCGAAATTATGTAGGCCTACAGCAGTTATTTAAAAGGAAGGGGCGTTTCACATATAGTGTACAGATTTACATATAATCAATAGTGTTGATGATGATGATGATGATGCTTGTTGTGTAAAGAGGTTTAACAATCAATATTGTAAGAGAAAATTTAAAAAAACCTCTTCTGGTCTTCCTGTAAACCCACAGCCTATTCAGCGATTTTTACATGGTATGCAATCAAATCCTGCCCCTGAATGAGTAGATTCTAAATATGAAGTTTGGTCGAGATCTATTCATTCGTTTGCCCGTGATGTAGAACAAACAGACAAACAAACAGATACGAAAGCTAAATACAACTGATACGATCTTGAATTGACCTGAAACGGTTAAATATATAAAAATTTGGCGACATAAATGACATTACAAACTATGGACCCCCTATAATGTTATTTATAAGATAATAATGTTATTGGCTTTACGTTCAACTAATTACTTTTAAGGTTTTCGGAGACGCCGAGGTGCCGGAATTTAGTCCCGCAGGAGGTTTTTTTTTACCTTCCAGTAAATCTATCGACACCAGGCTGACGTATTTGAGCACCTTCACATACCACCGGACTGAGCCAGGATCGAACCTGCCAAGTTGGGGTTAGAAGGCCAGCACCTCAACTGTCTGAACCACTCAGCCCGGTTATTATTATTATTATTATTATTATTATTATTATTATTATTATTATTATTATTATCATTATTATCATTATTATTCTCAAATAGGATGCTTAAGAGACGTGTGTTTTCTACAGCCACATGGATTGCATTGTTCTCCCTCACAAGTACCGACTAGCATAGCTGCAGATACACTCCGGATTGTACTACCCTGTGTAGTAATGATGACACTAATCCATTAACACCTTGTCCATAATTAGAGAGTAAAGCAAAGCAAATCCAAGTTAGGCTATCTTCGTACAGGCTATGAAGGCCCTTGGAGGAGTGGAAGGTGCCTCTAACCTCGGTACTAAGTGGGATAGTGTGGGCTTGCTCTATACCCCCAGGAATTAACCTGGTACTCATTTTATTGCTGGAAACACTTCCTAGCAGACAAAGTAAGGGTCCCCATACTACGAAAAACGTAAAATATAGCAATTTCCTCAATTGTGCCGAAAGTTGAAGGGCTAAAGGACCGGGAAAGGTCTCAAATTGTGATCCTTGGATAGCTCTAACAAACTAAAAGAGCAAATTTCGAAGTTCACTCCCGTCTTAAATGCAGTTCCGGAAAAACTGCCTAAGATCGCTTGTTTCTTTACTCGTTATCTTTTTGATTCAAATCCTAGCTAAATTAACATATTTACATAATTCTTTCTGTAATGTATTCCTTGGTGCAATATCCTGAGTCACGTTTTGAATTTTTTTTTTTTTTTTTTTTTTGCTTTACGTCGCACCGACACAGATAGGTATTATGGCGACGATGGGACAGGAAAGGGCTAGGAGTGGGAAGGAAGCGGCCGTGGCCTTAATTAAGGTACAGCCCCAGCATTTGCCTGGTGTGAAAATGGGAAACCACGGAAAACCATTTTCAGGGCTGCCGACATTGGGGTTCGAACCTACTATCTCCCGAATACTGGATACTGGCCGCACTTAAGCGACTGCAGTTATCGAGCTCGGTGTTTTGATTTTTAGAAAAATGTCCACACCGAATATAGTTATAAGGGCTTAAGTGGAACTCTGCATTGACTCGCATTAGTAAAGGCCAACTGCTAATCTAATCGATCGGATAACGATGATTAAGAAATGGGTTGTAATTTATAGGAATCAATAAAGAATATATTCTCACACTTTATTATATTTTATTTACATAAAATTCGTAGCTCATATCTCTAGGATATTTTCAACATTGAGTTCCTTGCCGTAAGAGGGTTTTGATGTAGACTGAGTGACCCTCAGGTCCACGTGCCTCTCGAGAGGTGGAATTTCGTTTCTAAGTTCTTTAACTGTAGAGACCCGCCCGTTTTTGAATCAGTGTTGAATATTCGTGGTCCGCGTGTCCAGTTCTTAAGACATACTGCATGTCTTGAGATCTAGAGCTTCACAGGAGCCAGTTATATGAATGCCACTCTCCGTCTCGGTCTAAGCTGCCCTGTAAGATTTCCATCGTGCTTAATTGCTTCTTCACATAGGCATGTCCTGTGACCAAAACTGCTGTAGATCTTCTATTATATTTCAGTGCTAATCCAATTGTTTCTATTGTCCTTTGAAGAAAATTTCCCTTTTCTTTTATAGCAGTTGCTCTTTTCCAACCTTCAAATTTTGACCCTTTATTGATTGTTTCTCTGCTGGAACTGTTCGGTATTCTGAGATACGTTTCTGGTGCATTAAGGATTAATCCCACAATTTCTTGACCAGCAAGTTCGTCTGCTTCTTTAATTTCATTAGCTCCCTCCGAAGATCAGTCGTAGAGTGTCGGTTTCCGGATCCGAAAATAGTGGGTTCAAACCCGGCAGAGGTAGTCGGATTTCTGAAGGGTGAAAGAAAGTCCATTCGACACTCCATATCGTATGATGTCGGTATGTAAAAGATCTCTGGTGAGACGTTTGGTGTTTACCCGGCAACATTCATTAAAATCTAAGCCATAGACGCCCAAGAGTGATTCAGTTTAATTTGCTACCTAGTAGGCGTAGAGTAAAACGGAACGTCGAAACTGACAAATACACTGACTGACAGAGCAAATGCAACACCAAGAGGAGTGGTCAGAACTTTATGCCAATTGCAGGGTAGACTGACGTCACTGAGGTATGCTCATGATGTGAAATGCGCCGCTGTGCTGCGCACGTAGCGAACGATAAATGGGACACGGCGTTGGCGAATGGCCCACTTCGTACCGTGATTTCTCAGCCGACAGTCATTGTAGAACGTGTTGTCGTGTGCCACAGGACACGTGTATAGCTAAGAATGCCAGGCCGCCGTCAACGGAGGCATTTCCAGCAGACAGACGACTTTACGAGGGGTATGGTGATCGGGCTGAGAAGGGCAGGTTGGTCGCTTCGTCAAATCGCAGCCGATACCCAAAGGGATGTGTCCACGGTGCAGCGCCTGTGGCGAAGATGGTTGGCGCAGGGACATGTGGCACGTGCGAGGGGTCCAGGCGCAGCCCGAGTGACGTCAGCACGCGAGGATCGGCGCATCCGCCGCCAAGCGGTGGCAGCCCCGCACGCCACGTCAACCGCCATTCTTCAGCATGTGCAAGACACCCTGGCTGTTCCAATATCGACCAGAACAATTTCCCGTCGATTGGTTGAAGGAGGCCTGCACTCCCGTCGTCCGCTCAGAAGACTACCATTGGCTCCACAGCATAGACGTGCACGCCTGGCATGGTGCCGGGCTAGAGCGACTTGGATGAGGGAATGGTGGAACGTCGTGTTCTCCGATGAGTCACGCTTCTGTTCTGTCAGTGATAGTCACCGCAGACGCGTGTGGCGTCGGCGTGGAGAAAGGTCAAATCCGGCAGTAACTGTGGAGCGCCCTACCACTAGACAACGCGGCATCATGGTTTGGGGCGCTATTGCGTATGATTCCACGTCACCTCTAGTGCGTATTCAAGGCACGTTAAATGCCCACCGCTACGTGCAGCATGTGCTGCGGCAGGTGGCACTCCCGTACCTTCAGGGGCTGCCCAATGCTCTGTTTCAGCAGGATAATGCCCGCCCACACACTGCTCGCATCTCCCAACAGGCTCTACGAGGTGTACAGATGCTTCCGTGGCCAGCGTACTCTCCGGATCTCTCACCAATCGAACACGTGTGGGATCTCATTGGACGCCGTTTGCAAACTCTGCCCCAGCCTCATACGGACGACCAACTGTGGCAAATGGTTGACAGAGGATGGAGAACCATCCCTCAGGACACCATCCGCACTCTTATTGACTCTGTACCTCGACGTGTTTCTGCGTGCATCGTCGCTCGCGGTGGTCCTACATCCTACTGAGTCGATGCTGTGCGCATTGTGTAACCTGCATATCGGTTTGAAATAAACATCAATTATTCGTCCGTGCCGTCTCTGTTTTTTCCCCAACTTTCATCCCTTTCGAACCACTCCTTCTTGGTGTTGCATTTGCTCTGTCAGTCAGTGTAGACAGCCAGATGGCGTCAAATTAAAATTAAATTAAAATGTCTGCACATAGTAGCTGAGGTTATCTGATTATCATTATTATTATTATTATTATTATTATTATTATTATTATTATTATTATTATTATTTCTTTTTTCTTTATTTCCTTTTCCTTTCTTTCTTTCTTTCTTTCTTTCTTAATCCATTTACCCTCCAGGGTTGTTTTTTTCCCTCGGACTCAGAACGGTTTCCCGCCTCTACCGCCTTAAGGGCAGTGTCGTGGAGTACCCCGCCTAGGCGGCCTCACCTGCTATGCTGAACAGGGGCCTTGTGGTCGGATAGGAAGACAACGAACAGGGAGGGGAGCGGCCGTGGCCTTAAGTTAGGTACCATCTCGGCATTTACCTGGAGGAAAAGTGGAGAAGTGGGAAACCACGGAAAACAACTTCGAGGATGGCTGGGGTGGAAATCGATGCCCCCACCCCCCCTTCTACTCAGATGACCCAGTGGAGCCCGTTCCAGTCCTCGTACAACTTTTCAAATATCGTGGCAGAGCCGGGAATCGAACTAGGGCCTCTGGCAATGGCAGCTAAGTACGCTAACCACTACAGCACAGAGGCGGACATTATTATCATTTCCTTCATTTATTTATTATCTCTGTCACCTGGAAAGTACAACGAAGTTGTGTTCTTCAAGGTTCGACAGGACGCTGAGGTTTCTTGTAACAGCTTATAAGTCGCTTTACCGGACGAATTGGCTGTGCGGTTAGGGGCACGCGGCTGTGAGCTTGCATCCGGTAGATGGTGGGTTCGCATCCCACTGTCGGCAACTCTGAAGATGGTTTTCCGTGGTTTCCCATTTTCACACCTTAATTAAGACCACGGCCGCTTCCTTCCAACTCCTAGGCCTTTCCTATCCCATCGTCGCCATAAGACCTATCTTTGTCGGTGCAACGTAAAGCCATTAACAATAAGTCGCTTTAGGACTTAATAGTAATATTATTATTAGTAACATGGAATGCATTACAGTCGGGAGATATCCCAGTAGCTATGTCATCCCACAGTATAGTATAGGCTATCTACACAAAATATGAATAACAAGCATTACACGCAAATTTAAGACAACAAAACGTTACATGAAAACAAACGAAACACGATGTACAAGAAATTACACGAAATCGAGAATTTACACGGAAAGGAAAAACGTATGAAAACACAAAATATGCATGAAAACTAAAAAATTACTTACAATAAATGTAACGTAGTACACACGTCAACAAGTATTGCATAACCCCGATATGTCATGTCCATGTGTTGCTATTGTGACCGTTCTTGTGAATGTCGGATAGCCGCCCCGTAAGTTGTCTGTTAACATACACACAGCTGTGTGTAGCGCTGCCTATGGGTGTAACGTCACTGTCGAATGGGAGGCAGCATTTCAGTTGAAGTTGGAGCACCGGTAAGGAAGCATTAGAAGTATGTTAGGACCAGTGTTGTGAACTTCCATCATGATAAGATGGATTTTGTCCACCTTTGATCAGGTACGCCTAATTGCATTAATGCAAGAAGGCTTGTCAACCAGGGAAGCTGCTCGACGTGTGCATCAAAGTGGTATTGTGAGGGACAGGAATCGGTTCTCAATGACAGGCAGTGTTGAAGACCAACCCGCACAGGTTGTCCACGTGCGACATCTACCGGCAATGATCGTTATCTTCAACAGTTGGCTCGGCGGAACCGAGTGCTGTCTGCAGCGGAACTGAATTCGTAGCTCGTAATGTCCACAGGACATCACGTGTCCAATCAAACTGTCAGGAGGAGGTTGCATGATGGGAGTCTACCTTCCCGACGATTCTCGGGAGTTACACCTTGTACACCACGACACCAAGCAGAACGTTACAGTTGGGCACGAGATCATGCTGTATGGACGCTCCAAGATTGGCATAGGGTACTGTTTACCGACGAATTTCGGATCTGTTTGACCCCTAACAATGGCACACAATTTGTTTTAAGGGAACCCGGAAGTATCACACGCCTTCAGCACTTTATCACACGCCAGCAGTGAGATGGTGGTGCAGTGATGTTTTGGGGTGCGTTTACATGGCGTCACCGCACAACTCAAATGGTTGTTCCGGGCACACTAAACGCTGTACGATACAGGAACAACATTGCACTCAATAATGGAACCGTATCTCCAGTCCTTTGGAGGGGATATCATCTTAATTGGCGATAACGCGCGTGCCCGTAGTGCAGTTTTCGTGGGCATCTTCATTCATCTTGCTACGATCACCCGAATGGAGTGGCCTGCCTGTTTCCCAAACATGAACCCCACCGAAAATGTCTGGAATTGATTGAGACGTGCAGTTTCTGGACGTTCAGACCCACCACACACTCTACTCGACTTGCGCAGAATCGCCAGTGAAGAATGGGTTAACAAGGCAGGCTGTTGATCTCATCGATTGGATACCACGATACACTGCACTGTTTATCGTGATTGACGTACAAACATTCTATGCGAAAGAAATTTTGTATTCTTCTACAAAAAAAAAAGTTTTATTTTGCGGTTTGGTAAACTGAAATTATTGCACATTTATGAACTCTCGTAATTAATTTTTGCGCGTGTCCTCCGGAGAGGCGTAATGCAGGTCATCCGAGCTGACGCCAAATAGGCGCTCTGCGCGTCCCTGAGGATGAGGTCGTACAAATGATTAATTCTAATGTTGAAAACTACACACACACACACACACACACGATCCATTGGAATTAACCAATGAAGGTTAAAATCCCTGACCCGGTCGTGAATTGAACTCTCGACACCTTGAATCAAAGGCCAGCACGCTCTCTAGCCATGGAGCCGGACTGTACCCTCATGAGTCAGGACCATGTTTTGTTTTACGTGCCATGAACTACATATTACTCGGGTGATGCAGAACCTTTCTTGTGTGTAATTAGAACAATCCCATGGGAATTCAAACAAAATGTACGTAATATGACTTAAAGTACACTCCTACAAGTAGTACTATGTTACAATTTCGACGCATTCACACGATTTACTGGATATATCTTAACCTGAAAAAGCCTTGAGAGCTCCTTGTCTGTCTGAGAATATAAACATATTTACTTCTCACATTTTCATACTGTGTACGACTACACGTTAGAGAATTTCGTGTTTCAGTCTCAGGTGCAGTGCCATCTCTTCCAAATGAAAATCTTGCATTTCTTCCTCATACACCCATGAACCTGCCCATGAGTTACTTTTTAGTCCATCTATAAACCCGATTAAGGGGCTGCCTGGCCGAGACGGTAAAGGCGTGCTCGATTCGCCCGGAAGGACATGGGTTCGAATCCCCGCCAGAAAGTCGTAAAAGTTAAGAAACTAGATTTCCACTTCCGGAGGTGCATTTGGCTCTGAGGTTCACTCAGCCTACACCAAAAATGAGTACCAGGTTACTTCCTGGGGGATCGAGCTCCATAGCTGCAGTCGCTTAAGTGCGGCCAGTATCCAGTATTCGGGAGATAGTAGGTTCGAACCCCACTGTCGGCAGCTCTGAAAATGGTTTTCCGTGGTTTCCCATTTTCACACCAGGCAAATGCTGGGGCTGTACCTTAATTAAGGCCACGGCCGCTTCCTTCACACTCCTAGCCCTTCCCTGTCCCATCGTCGCCATAAGACCTATCTGTGTCGGTGCAACGTAAAGCAACTAGCAAAAAAAAATAAAAAAAAATCCTGGGGGCAAAGGCGGCCGGGCGTAGAGCTAACCACTCTACCCCATCACGTGCCGAGGTTAACAATGGTGGAAGCCATTACCTTCCACTCCTCCAAGGGCCTTCATGGCCTGTACGGAGGTGACTTTGCTATAAACCAGATTAATGAACCCTCAATGGCTTTTCATTCTAGTCATTCCGTACAATGTTCCATGTTAGTAGAATATTCTAAATCTTAATTTATTTATTTAATCCATTTACCCTCCAGGGCTGGATTCCCCCCGACTGTACCACTTAACGGGCAGTGTCCTGCAGCGTGAGACATTTGATCAAGGTGATACAACTGGGGAGGAGGACCAGTAACTGGCCCAGGCGTCCTCACCTGCTATTTTGAACAGGGCCAGGAATGGAACCCGGGCCTCCAAAGGTGGCAGCTAATCACACTAACCACTACACCGAAGAGGCGGACATTCGAACAATAATTTCGTAAATGTTTCATTTTTCACCAGCTTGAATAATTTTATAATAGGACTGGCAGTATATCTTCCTAATGATGCTATGTGGTGTAAAGAAACATTACGTAGTTTGAGAAACGTAATTAGTTGTCAGTTTCATGTTAATAATGTAGAGCGTATTTATTATTCATCGCATGTTACTTTTTATATCGCTCCAGAGATTAATTTATGAACCAGTTGTTGAGTCTAAAGTGTAGAGTTCAATGAAGAAAAAAACCTATACAATGACCTATAAAATGATCTAACGTACATATTTTGTAGATCAGATATTTCGCGGAATTTCACCCCAAGTCCTGAACATCCCTTACACTAGACAAGAAGCGCTCGAAATACAAAAGCCCCAACTTTACTTTAATCAGGACGAAGGGCTCATTCTCCCACAGTTACATAAAGACAGACAACTTCCCCCTATCCTCGGGCTAGTTAGAAATTGACAGTCACCGAGCTCATTATTTCCATTCACTGTTCTGTCAAGTAAGGACTCGCGCAGAACTTCTACTGCGCACGCACTTGGTAATTGGATTGCGGATGGTCAACAGGCACTCGTGTACGAGAGTAAGCCAGACAACTCGACATGCATTCTCGTATCAAACAATCGATTATTGATGATTTTATTAGATAGATATATTGAAAAGAGAGGGGTCAGTTTATTCTCAACCATCTGCATACCAATCTCTTCTCTAATGTGCCTTCTTTTGTGAAACAAGAACGTGTTCCAAAACTTCCGTTAGCTAAATTTAAACCTTCACTTTGTGAGACATTTCTTATGCATCGTTATTAAAATGAGTCTGTGGACGTAGTAGTTGATCTAAATGTCAGAATAGAAATGTTCATACAACAGTGACATATGATGGCCTTTGGTCGCAGGAGTCCCGGGTTCAAATCACGGCTGGGTGGGGATTGTTAACCATCATTGGTTAATGTCGCTGGCACGGTTGCTTCATCACGAAGCGCAGGTGGCCTACGGATGTCAAATCAAAAGACCTGGCGATCCGAACATGTCCGCGGACACTCCTGCGCTAAAAGTCCTATGCCATTTCATTGTGGATATAAGGCAAAGACGCGTAAGACAACTTTTGAGGAGAGAATGTCAAACATTCAACTACTGTCTTCTTCTTCCTCTTCCTCCACTTTTCCCACTTCTGTGGGGTCGCGGGTGCGAACTGTGAAGTACATGTGTACTTGGCCATGCTTTACGGCCGGATGCCCTTCCTGACACCAACCCTATATGGAAGGATGTAATTTCTATTGCGTGTTTCTCTGGTGGTTGGTAAGGCAGTGTGTAGTCTGAATATTTAGGGGAAAGTGTTGGGAGAAACACAAACACCCAGTCCCCGGGCGAGAAGTATTAATCAGACGCGATTAAAATCCCTGATCCGACCGGGAATCGAACCCGGGATTGTCTGAACCGAAGGCCTCAACGCTGACCATTCATCCAGTGAATAGGACAAACATTCAACTAGTGTAATTCCAATAAATCAAGATTCTGCAATGTAAAAGTACTTGACGCAGATGTCTGAATAGAAATGTTCATACAACAATGACAAATGAAACAGTTTTACTATAATTCATGAGACACAAGGCTTAGAAATGGTAAAATAAGTCCTTCGTGCCAGGGCTAGAGAGTATAATGTAACTGAAAAGCTTTCCAGCCTGTCGAACACACAAGTTGAATATAAACATTACTCTGTAACAGGGATGGAAAATCTTTACCGAATAGCGTGTCAATTAAGGTCTTGCTTAATACACTCATGTTCATAAAAAACAGAACACCCTGAAAGACTAGGGATAGGAAGTTCATATTCACAGGACATGTTCATTAGTACGTTCTTAAGAAATGATTAGCACATCAGTCACCTAGGTTCAGCATGTGTTCTGTTGCCTAGTAGGCACTTGGCCCTCCACGGGCACTGATAACTTGTTACATGCGCGATGGCATCGGCGCGTATAAGGCGCGAATCGCGTCCTGGGGTATAGCCATTCATGCTGCATTCACCTGGTTCCACAGCTCATCTTTGGTGGTTGGCATTGTGTCACAGCGCCGCACCCGTCGTTTCACCATATCCCATATATTTTTGATTGGCGACATGTCCGGTGATCGGGCGGGCCAGGGCAGCAGTCTGACATCCTGTGACAACAAGATGGCACGTGTTCGTGCAGCAATATGCGGTCGCGCATTGTCCTGTTGAAATATGGCGTCTGGGGTGTCGTGCAGAAAGGGTATAGCTACAGGTCACAGGATGTCATTCACGTAGGCCAAACTGGTCACAGTGCCCTGGACACGCACCAACTGTGATTTGTGGTTGTACCCAAAAGCACCCCACATCATAAGGCCTTGAGTTGGCGCTGTATGTCTTGTGCGAATACTGTCAATGTGATGCCTCTCACCCTACCTACAGCGAATCAAAATGTGGCCATCACTTTCAAACAAACAGAACCTGGATTCGTCCGAAAACACTATCTGCTGCCATTCCTGTCCCCAGTGACGTAGTTCCATGCACCATTGCAGCGTAGCATGTTTATGCACATTAGTCAAAGGGGAGCGGAGAAGTGGACGACGCACCAGCAACCCAGACCGTAATAAACGGCGACGGACTGTCACTGCTGATAGTGTACGATAAGTTATACTGTTACACTGTTGCGCTAGAACCCAGGACGACGCAGATCTGTCCTGCAATACCATTCAGATGAGGTTCTGATCTTCTCGGGGGGTGGTTTGGGTAGTGCAACCAGACCCATCTCGTCGTGTTCTACGGCCTTCTGTGAACCATTCTGTACACACCCCTTGCACTGCCGACACATTTCGTCCTACACGAGCAGCAATTTTCGGGATGGACGCAGCACGTTCTCTCATGCCAATAATGCGCCTTCCTTCACACTCATTCATTTGACGGTACGGTTCTTGCATACGTCTGCTAGGCATTCTGCACGTCTGCTCAAGTCACACTAATCCATTACCTTAGGTTTATAGTGCCAATGAGATCCACGGGCAGATTTTAGCAGTCGGTGGTGTTGCGCCGAAATATCGATGTGGACCTTGAACCTGAGGGCCGACATGGTTCAAATGCTAATATTTATTCAGAACATGCTAATGCACGTGTTCTGTGAATATGAACTTCCTACCTCTAGTCTTTTAAGATGTTTTGATTTATAAGAACATGAGTGTATATTTTATTGTCTAGTGTGCCAAAGGTTAATTTCTTTTGAAATCATCATGAAACTCCTCATTTGACTTCATTCGGTATTAGCCTGCACTACATATAAATATATTCGACTGAACGTTTCATGATTAAATTTTTCAAACATTACTAAAAATTACATATTAAAAACAGGTAAATTTAAAAAATTAAGTATATTATTGCTTTAACCTAATGAAAAAGTAAAAAAATATGGCCATAAAATTAATTGGGGCATACTTCTTCATTAAAGCGTAATGTTAAAATATGCTATGTTGCTAGATTTTCGACCTATTTATTACATATTAAAAAACATAGCAGATATGAGGTCAAATGGACTGTATAGCGATTGACCTATCTAAGGCATTTGATAGGGCAGATCATGGAAGGCTACTGGCAAAAATGAGTGCAATTGGACTAGATAAAAAAGGGACTGAATGGGTGGCTATATTTCTAGAAAATAGATCTCAGAGAGTTAAGAATAAGCGAAGCTTTATCTGACCCTGTAATAATTAAGAGGGGAATTGATCAAGGCAGTGTTATTGGACCTTTATGTTCTCCTATATAGTCGCTCCTATGCCAAAACCACGAATGTGACAATGTTCTTCCTATTAATTATTTCCCGTAAGACTGGTCACGCCTCCCAGCTACATACCGATATGCAGTCTATCAGAACAAATTTCCTTGAGTTCATTTTCCTATGCTAATGCGTAAAGGGAAAAGAACCTTATGCTACCGTATTGTAGGAATGTATGTTTGCATATTCACCCGCTCCTGGAGTAAGAAGGGTTCATTTTCCTTTACACACACACTTAGGAAAATGAACTCAAGAAAAATTTGTGTGATGGACTGTACATCAATATGTGGCTAGGAGGTGTGACCAGTCTTAAGGGAAATAATGGATAGCAAGAGCATTGTCACATTCGCGGATTTGGCATAGGAGCGACGATATATATAACTGTTATGTTTAAAGAACTGGAATCAGAGAATAGGCCTTTTGCGGATGATGTTATTCTCTATAGAGTAATAAATAAGTTACAAGATTGTGAGAAACTGCAAAATGACCTCAATAATTTTGTGAGATGAACAGTAGGCAATGGTATAATGATAAACGCGGTTAAAAGTAAGGTTGTGAGTTCGACAAATAGGAAAAGCCCTCTCAGGTTTAATTACTGCGTTGATGGGATGAAAGTTTTTTTGTGGATCATTGTAAGTACATAGGTGTTAATATAAGGAAAGAACTTCATTGAGCCGGGCTGAGTGGCTCAGACGGTTGAGGCGCTGGCCTTCTGACCCCAACTTGGCAGGTTCGATCCTGGCTCAGTCCGGTGGTATTTGAAGGTGCTCAAATACGTCACCCTCGTGTCGGTAGATTTACTGGCACGTAAAAGAACTCCTGCGGGACTAAATTCCGGCACCTCGGCGTCTCCGAAAACCGTCAAAGATGTTAGTGGGACGTAAAACAAATAACATTATTATTATTAACTTCATTGAAATAATCACATAAATGGGATTGTAAATAAAGGGTACAGACCTCTGCACATGGTTATGAGGGTACTGAGGGATTTTAGTAAGGATGTAAAGAAGAGGACATATAAGTCTCTAATAAGTCCCCAACTAGAATATGGTTCCGGTGTAAGGGATCCTCACCAGGATTGCTTTATTCAAGAACTGGAAAAGTCCTATGAAAAGCAGCTCGATTTATTCTGGATGATTTCCGAGAAAAGAGTAGCGTTACACAAAATGTTGCAAAGTTTGGGCTGGGAAGACTTGGAAGAAAGGAGACGAGCTTCTCGACTAAGTGGTATGTTACGAGGTGTCAGTGGAGAGATGGCGTCGAATGACATTAGTAGACGAATACGTTTGAGTGGTGTCTTTAAAAGTAGGAAAGATCACAATATGAAGATAAAGTTGAAATTCAAGAGGACAAATTGGGGAAAATATTCGTTTATAGGAAGAGGAGTTAAGGATTGGAATAACTTACCAAGGAATATGTTCAATAAATTTCCAATTTCTTTGCAATCATTTATGAATAGTCTAGGAAAACAAGTGATAGGGAATCTGCCACCTGGGCGACTGCCCTAAATGCAGATCAGTAGTGATTGATTGATAGAGTAACATTAAAATATATTAGTATGCTGTTGACTGCCACAGAAGTCGTGTTCGTGTGTCACCTAGTGGCACGCGTGTCGTAGGTTCGCCAACCCTGCACTGTAACATACCTGTAAAAAACCTCTTTGTTAAGCGAGGAATAAGAGATACCCACTATTAAACATAGAATGGCATGTCTCATTCATGAAGGACATCATCATATTCTATCAAATCACCTGAAGTATTTAGAATATTTGAGTCTATTTCTGTTTAAAATTCAGGAACTTGCAATCTGGAGAGACAAAGGAGAGCACACCACCATTAAGATTTCCAGGTTTCGAGTTCCTAAGAACCAGTGGTGCGGACTTTTTCTTCCCCCCCCCCCCCTCCCCCCGCCAATGACCAAAGGTTGGCAAAGTGCCATTTTGCCCCTCCAAAGATTCTCCTGTTACGTTCCCTTAAAGCGTGGAGTTTTGTAGTCTTCGGAGGCTGCCAAAGCGTTAAATCTGGAGGTGGTAGGTGGTTTTATATCAAGAAATGAGATCAGAAAGCGGGCATTCCTTCACAGAACTACATTTCCCAATGGAGACTGTTTAGGCGGTACATCTGGTGAGAGGGCTTGTCACATTTCTTGCCATGAAATGCATAATATACAGAGAATGTAGGCCTATTTATGAAGCACGTTCCTTTTTTACTTGTCATGATATTTGATAGGTAAGGTAAGGGTGTATTCTGCTCGAAGGCAGGTCCGAACCACCGCAGAGATGTGCCTGAGTCGGAGTTTACGTACGGTAGAGTGGCTAGTTCCTTTCCGCTCCTCCATTCCCTTACCCCCACTATCAGCGCGTGGCAACCCATTCATATCTTGACCACGCCCAATGTTGCTTAACTTAGGAGATCTCACGGGATCCGGTGTTTCAACACGGCTACGGCCGTTGGTATATTTGATAGCGACGTAAATAAAACACTCCGTCAAAAATAATTATTTATGAATCAAGTTCTATTTTTCTGTTTACCTGCGAAAATTATTGAAAACTTCGTACATAAGATTCGGTCAAAAATGTATTTGAGAAACAAGCTCCATTAGTGTTCTGCTTTTTTTTTCTGTTTTTTGTTTTTTTGTGAATATTGTTCTTGTATGCGAATGTTTGCATTAATAGTTTTTTCTCACTTCGCATGCCTGTGTTCATATTAATCATGCCCCCACCCGAATAATTACTCGAGGTTTGAACTTTTAGAAACAGACTGCTATGTATTATACGGAAAAACATAACTATTCTAAATGTATTTGAGTATGATCTGATAGAATCTGATGATATTCTTTCATTAATGAAATCTGTCGTTCTTTGTTTAATTGTGTGTATCCTATTCCTTGTTCAATAATGTGATTTTTACCGGTGTGTTATAGTGTAATGTTAACATTTAACCTCTGTGTTCGGAAGACTGAAAAGCTTTGAAGTTACATTTAACTGAGTCGACACTAGAAAGTATGGCTTCCTTCTTAACAAAATAAAGAGTATAAATCAAACGTAACTGCATTTCGGGACATAACTGCGAACTTTTAGAAACAGATAGAGTACTAATAGAATAGATCACTTCGAAAAGGGCACATGTCCCGTTTTTTAAATGCCTGTTTTCTCATATCGATTGCTTTCTTTTAAAACCTCGTATGTCCGATTTCTCTTCCTACTCACTATATTCCTTAAGACTGGTCACGCCTCCCAGCCACATATTGATATCCTGTCCATCAGAATAATTTTCGTTGTATTCATTTTCCTATGCGGAAGTGTAAAGGAAAATAGACCTTACCACACCGTACTGTAGGGATGTTGTTTGCATGGCTAACTCCTACAGTATAATGTGTTTAAGGTTCATTTTCCCCTTACACGCAGGCATAGGAAAATGAACACAACGAAAATTGTTCTGATGGACTGCTTTTAAATATGTGGCTGAGAGGCGTGACTAGTCTTAACGAATATAATGGGAAGGAAGAGCATTGAGACATACGAGGTTTTAAAAGAAAGTCATCGATATTCCTGTAGTAGAAATGTAGATGCGTTGATCAACGCGATAAAATCAGAGTAATCAACTACTTCTTTTGGAAGAAACATAGCTAGAAAGGACAAAATATATTTCCAGTTTTCTTTGTAGAATGAATTCCAATACGATTTTGCAGCACTCGGAGTTCCAACGGTGTCTTAGTGGATCTGCAGCCTCCCGGAAATCTAAGACATATTTTCTTTGTCTACACCGACTGGACTTCTTCCTGCTTTACCGACACTACACGACTTTCAAGCCTATGATGGAAAACTACCCATTACTATTAGAAAGATCAACGACATAAGGAAACGGATACAGTATATTGGTAATAATAATAATTTCGTGCGGCTATTTCTAGCCGAGTGCAGCCCTTCTAAGGCAGACCCTCCGATGAGGGTGGGCGGCATGTGTACGTAACTGCGTGTTATTGTGGTGGTGGATAGTGCTATGTGCGGTGTGTGAGTTGCAGGGATGTTGGGGACAGCACAAACACCCAGCCCCCGGACCATTGGAATTAACCAATGAAGGTTAAAATCCCCGAACCAGCCGGGAATCGAACCCGGTACCATCTGAACCGAAGGCCAGTACGCTGACCATTCAGCCAACGAGTCGGACAGTATATTGGTGATGACATGACATAGTGAGCAAATGGCCTGCTACCAAGCAGGAAGAAGCATTGTGATCCACTTACAGAGGAGCTACTAAAAGTTCTCGTTTTTTATATTCAGTGTGCACTTAGTCACTATAATCTATTCAATATAATGGTTATAAGGTTAGTTCTTGAAGAGGTAATATACAATGCAGTGAAAATGTATCATCTTATAAGATGTAATGAACGAGCATATTCTACCACTTATAATTTAATTTTGGTTTGCATTTAACGTAGTAATAACTCATAAAGGATTCAGCGACGGTGGAATGGGAAAGAGCTAGGACTAGAAAAGTAGCAGCAGTGGTCTTCAAAATGCAAACATATAGCTACACGACTCGTACTCTGTAATTTACACCGGAGTTCAAATAAAAACCCTTTTTAACACAGAATGACAGGTTTCACTCAAATCCAGATCAAAGATTCATTATTATTTATTTATTTTTTTATTTATGTGAATGCACATAGGAGTTTGCTTCTGTGGTGTAGTGGTTAGTGTGATTAGCTGCCATCCCCGGAGGCCCGAGTTCGATTCCCGGCTCTACCACGAAATTTGAAAAAGTGGTACGAGGGTTGGAACGGGGTACACTCAGCCTCGGGAGGTCAACTGAATAGAAGTGGGTTCGATTTGCACCTCAGCTATCCTGGAAGTGGTTTTCCGTGGTTTCCCACTTCTCTTCCAAGCAAATGCCGGGATGGTACCTAACTCAAGGCCACGGCCGCTTCTTTTCCTCTTCCTTGTCTATCCCTTCCAATCTTCCCATCCCCCCCCCCCGCAAGGCCCATGTTCAGCATGCAGGCCGTCTGGGCGAGCTACTGGTTATCCTCCCCAGTTGTACCCCCCACCCAGAGTCTGAAGCTCTAGGACACTGCCCTTGAGGTGGTAGAGGTGGGATCCCTTGCTGAGTCCGAGGGAAAAACCGACTCTGGAGGGTAAACAGATAAATAAGAAGAAGAAGAATGTACATAGTGCACCCATAAGCGAATTTGCAAGGGCACAATAGGTTTTACACCCAATTAAATATCTTCTTAACATCAATTTATATTTATGAAATGTATGAAATAAAAATTAACAAAAACCAAAATAAAACAAAATGCATAACGTCATTATAAATCGTCGCTGTTCGAGCAAAAGGTCATAGCTCCCAGTGCTCTTCCTATCCATGATTTTCCTTAGGACTTGTGACGCCTCCCAACTACATATGGATATTCAGTCCATGAGAACTATGTTCGCCGAGTTCATTTTCCTATGCCTGCGTGGGAAGGAAAATGAACGTTACCATACCGCACTCTAGAAATATACGTTTGCATGACTTATTTACGCACTATTACAGTATAACGTACTTCAGGTTCATTTTACTTTACACGATAGCATACGAAAATAAACACAACGAAAATTATTCTGATGGACTGCATGTAAATATGTGGCTGAGAGGCGTGACAAGTCTTTAGAAATCTAATGGGTAGAAAGTGCATTGGGACATACCAGGTTTTAAAAGAAAGCCATCGATATACTTTCGATCAGCTTTATCACATACGAAAGTGTTTAAGAAGACACTCGCGCTTCTTCTGTGGCAGATTCAGCTCGCTTGCGTTCGGCTAAGAAGGCGTGGAGGGAAAGCTTTCTCCTCCTACTTGCGTGATGAGGGAGGCAAAGACTGGGGAACAATAACACGCCACCATAAAGTCTGGACTTCCTCGCATTAATCTTCAGCTGTCTCTTCGAGGGACAGTAATACTTGCCGTTTCCGTCAGCTACGCTCACGCTTCACATATTGTTTGCATGGAGCGAGTTGGCGGTGCGGCTAGTGTCACGCAGCTGCGAGTTTGCAGTCAAGAGATAATGGGTTCGAACACCATTGTCGTCAGTTCTGAAAATGGTTTTCCGTGGTTTACCATTTTCACACCAGGAAAACGCCGGGCCTTGTACCTTAAGGGAAGTTAGGACTGAATTTATAAAAAAATAGTAATTATTGATAGAACTGAATGAAATTTGGTTTATGGTCTCCTAATGGTGAAATAAGGCCATATACCAATTTTTCAGGAAAATAGCAACATAAGTTTCTGAGAAATTAACACTTACAATTTAACATTTTTAAAAATCGATAAGCATAAAAAATGCTCCAGATGAACAGTTACTTCAAATATCACATTGGAAACTGGTGTACAGGCACTTCAAGGTATGGAAAGAATTTTAACAGAGAGAAAGTCTGCATACGTAGTCCATGAATGTGAGGAAAAGATGTGTCTTATGTGTTTATGTTTTTCTCAAATTATGCTAAAAAATACCCATTTGAAGGCTACTATCTTTTAAAATATCAACATTATAAAACATTCCTTCTGTTAATATCAAGACAATACAGGTGTTAACAACCCATGAAATTCTCAAAGAATTTGAAACCAAATTGGTTCAGCTGTAACATTTTAAATACACACATTTTCGTAAGTAAAAGCTAGTGGATGGGGACTCAACCGGACATTTAAATGTCACGCTAGTACTTTAAATACGGCGGAACCCGAAAAATATCCCCGCCAAATGATCCGCAGGAGTCCGGCGTACAATAATATGCACAAATTGAAAAATCGATAATTTTTACTTTTTCCACCAAAAACTCAGTCCCAGCCTCCCTTAATTAAGGCCACCGCCGCTTGCTTCCCACTTCTAGACCATACCTATCCCATCGTCGCCACAAGACCTATCTGTGCCACAAAGCAAACTGTAATAATAATAATAATAATAATAATAATAATAATAATAATAATAATAATAATAATAATAATAATAATAATAATAATAATAATAATAAATTCATATACACCCCCCTAGTCCCGTTTCCTGATACAAGGTCCGGGACGAGGTGAGATGAAAATGATATGGCATGTTTTACGGCCGATGTCCTTCCTGTCGCCAACCTCATTTTAAGAGCTAATGAAACGAATAATGGTGACTGAAATTGGATAAGGAAAGAATGAAATACAGTAGCGTATGGCTGTTAGTGCCGGGAGTGTCCGAGGACAATTTCGGCTCTCCAGATGCAGGTCTTTTGATTTCACGCCCGTTGGCGACTCACGCGTCCTGATGCGGATGAAATGATGATGAAGACGACACATACACTCAGCCCCTGTGCCAGCGGAATTAATTAATTATGGTTAAAATTCTAGACCCTGCCGGAAATGGAACCCGGGACCCCTGTGACCATAGGCCAAGCACACTAACCATTTAGCCATGGAGCCAGAGGTTGGGTATGCAGGTGGAAGGAATCAGCTGTGGCCTATGAATGGGAAATGTCCCCGCCTTTGCCTTGGAGTAAAAATGGGAAACCACAAAAAAAAATTCTCAGGACAGCCGACGGTGGCATTCGAAGCCACTCGTATCCCGTATACAGCTCTTGGCTTCATAGCCGTCCGCCTGTTAAAACGCATGGCCCTCTGCTCGGTATATTGCCGACTTCATGAGAGAAAAATAAATTATAAAATCTAAATTTGCAATTTGCTAGGTGCGTGTGGTCAATTACAATCTTATAGCAGACATTCTACCTCTCAGGTTTAGAGATTACGTCTACAATTCAGACGAACGTTAAAGTACACTTTTCTTGATATTACCAGTTTTCAACTTTAAAATATCCATTACAAGGGGACATCTCACATTTAGTATCCTTTCTGTGAGATAACAAAGGGATATTGGCAAATGTTTGGGGGGAATGCCACTGCCACAGACATCGAACGTCAACAATTATCCGAGGATGGTTGCCTAGTTGTTCTTCCTCTTAAAACATTAATCACCACGACCACTCAACTACTACCCCCTTGGAATCCAGAAGGCACCCTCTTCAGTAGAGCTTTAGGCCTTAATTATTTTCTATGACCAATAATTTTAGAACACTATTCCTCCTTGGCATTACGTTGCGATTTGTTGTATTCACCAGAAAGTTCACATTAGACCAATTACACTGGTCAACAAAAAATGACATTTGGCTGATATCTTTGTATATAACAGGCGTTCTAAGATAACTGAAACATATTCATTCAAAATATGCGAATCATTTGTCTCTATCACCCACCGTTCTTGAGATATACGACATCAACTATTTACACATGTTTCACATTTTATCAAGGAAAACAACTCACAGGCAGAAGTTTCACAACAGAACTGATTGCTAGATGGAGTACTAATGAACATAGCTTTTACTATGATCAGTGAAAATGCATAACATGACACTTATTGGATAGCATAGCGGCACCAATAGCAAAACAGATTTGGTCAATTTATGCAACTTCTGGATGTCATAATGTCCATTGTCACTGACAACAAAAGAGAAGACATTGTTCGGCTTTGTATGAAAAATAACGAAAAACATTGAAAACCATTTTCGATTAATGCTGTTCCATGAAACATAAAGCTTTGTCAACATCTTCAAAATATGACGTGATAGAACAACACGGTTTTCAGATTTGAAATCAGCATGCAAAACTGCACTAGAAACAGTAAACGTCATGTCAGATATCTACCGCTTGTAAATAAGTGTTATATTATGTGGTCCCTGGGGAACATGAAAACATTCCCTAAAGACAATTTTGTTTACACTTCAGACCTCGAAAGAGAGTATAAAGCTGGGATGTAGAGAAGTGATGATACAAAATGGCATGACATAATTGAAGGGCTTATTTCCAGAGTGTCGCAACTCCACTTTCTTCGGATTTTAAGATGCTTTTTTTTTCTATGGGCTTTACGTCGCACCGACACAGATAGGTCTTATGGCGACGATGGGATAGGAAAGGCCTAGGAGTTGGAAGGAAGTGGCCGTGGCCTTAATTAAGGTACAGCCCCAGCATTTGCCTGGTGTGAAAATGGGAAACCACGGAAAACCATTTTCAGGGCTGCCAATAGTGGGATTCGAACCTACTATCTCCCGGATGCATGCTCACAGCCGCGCGCCTCTACGCACACGGCCAACTCGCCCGGTGGATTTTAAGATGAACGAGGGAATGTATTCCCACAATAGTTCTTTATCATGTGGAAACGTGCCGGTCCCACGGTGTAGGGGTAGCGTGCCTGCCTCTTACCCGGAGACCCCGGGTTCGATTCCCTGCATTTTTACCTGTATCTGAGGGCTGGTTCGAGGTCAACTCAGCCTACATGATTACAATGGAGGAGCTATCTGACGGTGAGATGGCGGCCCCGGTCTTGAAAGCCAAGAATAACGGCCGAGAGGATCCGTCGTGCTGACCACACGACACCTTCGGGCTGAGCAGCGGTCGCTTTGTAGGCCATGGTCCGTCAGGGCTGTTGCGCCATGGGGGTTTTATGTGGAAACGTATATATTTCCAAATTGGAGTATATCTTGGTTAAAATGGCATCCAAATGTCGTATTTATTTCCAAAGTGACGCAACTCACCGCTGTTTTTATTTCCAAAGTGCCGCAACTCCACAGGACCAATAGCCTGGCGTGCGCATATCACGTGATTGTGGCGGGACTCTGCTCTTTCACTCGTGATTTCGTCATTTCTCTACAGTTTTATGCAATAGTGGCGAATATTAGTGCAAATGGCGACGTTTGATGAAGAAATTGAGAGGCAGGCAAATCATCGCGCGGAAAAGGAAACGAATCGCAGAAAAAAGGACAACATTGAAGGGCTTATTTCTAAAGTGGCATATGATATTTGAAAGTTTTAGCACCTACAATGTAACCTAGCCTACGCCGGTCCGCATAATTTGCATTTCCAGCCCTTCTTTAGTTCCAAAGTGACGTAAATTCAAGTCCATTTTGATGGTATTCTTTGCAATAGGATTTTAGCCACCACGACAAGCATATTTTGTTTCATGGAGATGCGTCACTTGACCGTAATTTAGGTATATAGGGTTAAGAAACACAGTTGCGCTTATTATTACTTGTCAGTGCCTAGGCAGCTCTTTTTGTTTGTTGGTGTGATTCAGTTAGTGTGCTTACTTAGTTACTAGCTTTCCACCCAGACAACCGATGTTCAAATCGTGGTGGACCATAGGGAGAGATTTTTACCTGAAAAGTCACGTGGCATCAGTAAGTGCATGCAGCCTCAAACTACCAGCCAAAGCTCGAAATGAGGTACGGTGGCACCAGTGGCTCAGACAGAAAAAGAGATAAGCTGAAGGAAGTTTCATTGTCAACGCAAATTTGTTTAGATTTTATAACGGAATGACAGATTTTTTGATTGACTTTTTCCAGATGTCTCCAAGACCAGTCCCAATTGATGTTTCTCTCAACTTAAAGCTCAGATGGTTAAGGTGGAAAGGGCATTAAAAAGAGCTACAAGCCTACTGCCCGTAAATATTTACCAACAACTCCCTCGTAATATTGTCAGCTTTAGTGACTGAATGGCTGGAGGGAATAATAATAATAATAATAATAATAATAATAATAATAATAATAATAATAATAATAATAATAATAATCATCATCATCATCATCATCATCATCTGTTTACCCTCCAGGTTCGGTTTTTCCCTCGGACTTAGAGAGGGATCCCACCTCTACCGCCTCAAGGGCAGTGTCCTGGAGCTTCAGACTCTTGGTCGGGGGATACAACTGGGGAGTGTGACCAGTACCTCGCCCAGGCGGCCTCACCTGCTTTGCTGAACAGGGGCCTTGTGGAGGGATGGGAAGATTGGAAGGGATAGGCAAGGAAGAGGGAAGGAAGCGGCCGTGGCCTTAAGTTAGGTTCCATCCCGGCATTCGCCTGGAGGAGAAGTGGGAAACCACGGAAAACCACTTCCAGGATGGCTGAGGTGGGAATCGAACCCACCTCTACTCAGTTGACCTCCCGAGGCGGAGTGGACCCCCTTCCAGCCCTCGTACCACTTTTCAAATTTCGTGGCAGAGCCGGGAATCGAACCCGGGCCTCCGGGGGTGGCAGCTAATCACGCTAACCACTACACCACAGAGGCGGATAATAATAATAATAATAATAATAATAATAGGTATTCATCTTGCTACCGAACCCAGTATTTCCTGAATAATTTCGATACCAATGAAGATATTGCAACGAAATGAGAACAGGACTCACCTTAATTTTGTAACGTGTGTGAATACTTAATAACATATCGATGTTCGGCTCCATGGCTAAATTGTTAGCGTGCTGGCCTTTGGCCACAGGGGTCCCGGGTTCGATTCCCGGCAGGGTCGGGAATTTTAACCTTAATTGGTTAATTTCGCTGGCACGGGGGCTGGGTGTATGTGTTGTCTTCATCATAATTTCATCCTCATCACGACGCGCAGGTCGCCTGCGGGAGTCAAATAGAAGACCAGCATCTGGTGAGCCGAACTTGTCCTCGGACACTCCCGGCACTAAAAGCCATACGCTATTTCATTTTTCAACATATCGATGGTTTTCTTTTAAAACCTCGTATGTCCCAATACTCTTCCTACCCATTATATTTCTTAAGACTGATCACGCTTCCCAGCTACATATTTTTATGCAGTCCATCAGAATAATTTTCGTTATGTTCATTTTCCTGTGCTTACGTGTAAAGAAAAATGGACCTTATCATACCGTATTGTAGGGATGTTTGCATGGCGAATTTACGCACTACTATAGTATAATGTATCTAAGGTTCATTTTCCTTTACATATTTGCATAATAAAATGAACACAACGAAAATAATATTAGTCTGATGGACTGCATATAAATATATGGCTGGAAGGCGTAACCAGTCTTAAGGAATGTGATAGGTGGGAAGAGCACTGAGACATACGAGGTTTTAAAAGAAAGCCATCGATATGCTGGAAGTGACCACCTTTTGCGTCCGGACAGGACAGAACCCGGTGCGCCATGTTCTGGAATATATATACCATTATGTCCGCTGTCACTACCTGAATTTCTTCCACGTGCACTATCATTCAGTGAAGTCCCCTTTGTTTCCAATTTCTTTGACAAGGTTCAAATGACGGATTTACTCGGCGGATGTCTCCAGCCTTTTCCAGAAATTGCTGTTAACATGACTTTGTGGACTCCGTTTTCCAGTAACTGTGGACAGTTAACACTCGCTCCTTCAGAGAAAGTTTCTACCGATTCATTTTCCAATTTTCTGCGTGAACTTTCTTGCAAACTGCACAGCGCTAACACCCACGCCCCTCAATCAAATGACAGGTAGAAAAGAACACATGCAGCCGGGCGGCTATCAATCAAATCAATCAACATTGATCTGCGTTTACGGCAGTCGCCCAGGTGGCAGAATCCCGGTCTGTTGTTTTCCTAGCCTTTTCTTAAATTATTTCAAAGAAATAGGAAATTTATTGAACATCCCCCTGATAAATTATTTCAATCCCTAATTCCCCTTCCTACAAACGACTATTTGCTCCAATTTGTTCTCTTGAATTCCAACTTTATCTTCATGTGTTCTTTCCTACTTTTAAAAACACCACTCACACTTATTCGTCTACTAATGTCATTCGACGCCATCTCTCCAGCGACAGCTCGGGACATAACACTTAGTCGAGCAGCTCGTCTCCTTTCTCCCAATTGGTCTTCCCAGCCCAAACTTTGCATCATTTTCGAAACGCTACTCTCTCGTCGGAAATCACCCAGAACAAATCGAAGCTGCTTTTCTTTGTATTTTTTCCAGTTCTCGAATCAAGTAACCCTGGTGAGGGTCCAATACACTGGAATCATACTCTAGTTGGGATCTTAACAAATACTTTTATTCCCTCTCCTTTACATCCTTACTACAACACCTAAACACCCTCATAATCATGTGCAGAGATCTTTAGCCGGTATTTACAATCCCATTTATGTTATTGCCCCAATGGAAATCTTTCCTTGTATTATGTTGACACCTAAGTGCTTACAGTGATCCCCATAAGGAACATTCAACCTATCAACGCAGTAATTAAAACTGAGAGGATTTTTCCTATTTGTGAAACTCACAACCTGACATTTAACCCCGTTTATGATCTTACAGTTGCCTGCTGTCCATCTCACAACATTGTTGAGGTCTTTTGGCTACTCCGTGACGCAAGAACCATGCAGTAGATCAACGTATTATTGTTCAAAGTAGGCGCTTTACATATGTCTCTCTCACCGAACGTATTCTTGCCCAAATTTCGTAGCAGTTTCTTTACTGGTGTAGGAATCATCGAGGCAATGCCGGGTTCGGTTAGCGAGTGGGCGAGTCTATGAAAATAAAGCTTGAAAACTACACATCAGCGTAAATGTATGTGTATTGCTTTGAGGACTTTTCGTAGTGATGTTACTAATAATAATACATACAACTTATGCCTTCAGCCTTCAGTCTGCAAGACGCTGTGAATGTGCTGAACGCCCCCACATTCCTCTATTTGTAATTAGCTCTGTGGCCTCGCTTAGTTCTATAACTCTTATAATTAAATCATTAGGAAATGAGTCTAACCAATGTCGTCTACTTCTCTTACCCTCCATGACCGAGTCCATTGTTCTTCTAGCTAACTTGTCCTCCTCCATATGCCCCGCATGACCCCACCACCGAAGCCTGTTTAAGCTTACAGCTTCATCAATCGAATTAATTCCTAGCTTAGTCTTTATCTCGTAATTCCGTGTACCCTACTGCCGTTGTTCCCATCTGTGTGTACCAGCATCATTCTCGCTACTTTCATGTCTAATAATAATAATGTTATTTGCTTTTCGTCCCACTAACTACGTTTACGGTTTTCGGAGACGACGAGATGCCTGAATTTAGCCCCCCAGGAGTTCTTTTACGTGTCAGCAAATCTACCGACACGAGACTGATGTATTTGATCACTTTCAAGTACCACCGGACTGATCGAAGCCAGCACCTCACCGCCTGAGCCACTCAGCACGGCAGGTCAAGAATTCAAAAAAAATTCAAAAAATAATACTTT
Organism: Anabrus simplex; assembly: GCF_040414725.1. Lineage (NCBI taxonomy): Eukaryota > Metazoa > Arthropoda > Insecta > Orthoptera > Tettigoniidae > Anabrus > Anabrus simplex. The sequence continues at coordinate 147,889,651 of NC_090266.1, forward strand.
ACTAAGGAAAAAGCTGATAAGTCCTAGACGATCTCCCTCTCCTGCGCCTGAGAAAATACTACAGTAACACATGATTAACCATGAAGCCATAACAGACTGGATGATAGTTTTAGCTGAGAGCCTTCTGAACTTTACATTTCCTCCCCTGAAAAGAAAAAGGAAAATGGCAATTGTCATGTGTTTTCCGTGTGCTATTCAAATTAGTTTATTCAACATGAAGTTTGGTCTCTCGTGTAAACATACATTCCTGCAGTTCCGAGGCCGACAGTAAGTCGACACGTTAAGTTTGTGTTATTTGCTGCTATCTCTGGCCAGTTTTCAAATTATTTATTCCTATCATACCAATATCGCCGGCCCCGTGGTGTAGGGGTAGCGTACTTTCCTCTTACCCGGAGACCCCTGGTTCGATTCCCGGCCAGGTCAGGGTTTTTTACCTGGACCTGAGGGCTGGTTCGAGGTCCATTCAACCCACGTGATTAGAATTGGGGATCTATCTGACGGTGAGATGTCGGCCCCGGTCTAGAAAGCCAAGAATAACGGCCGAGAGGATTCGTCGTGTTGACAACACGACACCTCATAATCTGCAGGCCTTCGGGCTAAGCAGCAGTCACTTGGTAGGCCAAGGCCCTTCAAGGACTGTAGTGCCATGGGGTTTGGTTTTGGTTTGGTTTGGTTTATACCAATATAAAAAATGGAGTGCAGTCGGACGAAGTCAGGCGATGCAGGAAATAGTAGTAAATTAGGAAATGAAGTCTTGCAGGAAGTAGATGAACATTGTTAATTGGGTAGTAAAATAACTAACGATGGCAAAAGTAAGGAGGACATAAAATGCAAACTATCTCAATCAAGGAGTTCTGATGGACTGCATATCCGTGTGTGGCTGGGAGGCGTGACCAGTCTTAAGGAGAATAATGGATAGGAAGAGCATTGTGAGATATAACCTTTTGCCCGAACAGTGATGAATTAATAGATTGTAATATTATTATGATATAAATATTTTATTCAGCGATGTTGATTCTGTTCCTGATGAGTTAGATTTATTTGTTGACATGAAGTTTGAAGAACTAGAAACTAGAAACAGAATGACCATCGTCCGGATATTTAGAGGATCACATCACGACAGTCGGAAGTGGCAGTGGAACCTGAAGTTGCATTTCACGCGGACGAATTGGACTTTGAAGCGAGCCTGAAAGAGAAATACGCAGACTTAACGAATTTGGGAGTACCGGGTGAGTTGGTCGTGCGGTTAGGGGCGCTCAGCTGTGAGTTTGAATCCGGGAGATAATGGGTTCGAATCCCCCTGTCGGCAGCCCTGAAGATGGTTTTTCGTGCTGAGGTTGTACCTTTAATTAAGGCAATGGTCGCTTCCTTCCCACTCCTAGCCCTTTCTATCCCATCGTCACCATAAGAGCTATCTTGGTCGGTGCGACGTAAAGCAAATTCTTTTTTTTTTTTTTTCAAGTTGCTTTACGTCGCACCGACACAGATATGTCTTATGGCGACGATGGGACAGGGAAGGGCTAGGAGTGTGAAGGAAGCGGCCGTGGCCTTAATTGAGGTACAGCCCCAGCATTTGCCTGGTGTGAAAATGGGAAACCACGGAAAACCATTTTCAGGGCTGCCGACAGTGGGGTTCGAACCTACTATCTCCCGAATACTGGATACTGGCCGCACTTAAGCGACTGCAGCTATCGAGCTCGGTAAAGCAAATTCTTAAAATGATGGGAGTGATATTATTTCGAATAAAAAACGCAAAATGTTTCTAAACGTATCGTGCACTAGAGAAATACAATCCATAGAGCAATTGTAAGACAGCAACAATAGTTGCTTACAAGTGAGGTTTACACGGCTCGGCTGAAATTTCGAAAAGAACTCGTAAACACCTTCGCCCGTTTAATGTAAATATATTATTTTGATTCCGTACTTCGCTGAATTTCTTCATTTTTATTCAAACAATAACAAAATAAACACAGTATGCTCAGTTCAGGGTCCTTCTTCTTCTTTATCTGTTTACTCTCCAGGGTCGGTTTTCCCTCGGACTCAGCGAGGGATCCCACATCTACCGCCTCAAGGGCAGTGTCCTGGAGCTTCAGACTTTGGATCGGGGGATGCAACTGGGGAGGATGACCAGTAGCTCGTACAGGTGGCCTCATCTGCTATGCTGAACAGGGGCCTTGTGGGGGATGGGAAGTTTGGAAGGGATAGACAAGTAAGAGGAAAGGAAATGGCCGTATCCTTAAGTTCGGTACCATACCGGCATTTGCCTGAAGGAGAAGTGGGAAACCACTTCGAGGATGACTGAGGTGGGAATCGAACACACCTCTACTCAGTTGACCTCCCGAGGCTGAGTGGACTTCGTTCCAGCCCTCGTACCACTTTTCCAATTTTGTGGCAGAGCCGGGAATCGAACCCGGGCCGCATGAGGTGGCAGCTAATCACGCTAACCACTATACCACAGAGGCGGGCCAGTTCAGGGTACACCATGCAAAAAGTTTGTTCAGTTCAGGGCTCCTAATTCAAACATTCAGCGCCAACCATTAAAGAATGGATATCATTCAAGAATTCGTCGATAGTTTTATTGACATGATGCATTGTAGTCATCTGGTAAATACCTGAGGTTTACTAGCATAGGAAAATGTTTCTGATGCTGTGCATTTTTGTGTTGTGCGGTGAGTAATTACACTATCGTGACGCTTCACTTTCCACGGTTTCTTTAGGAACATAAATCTATAAATATAAGCAGATTACCTCTAAACACCTTCTGCTGGATACGTGTTTAGAGAGGAAGATATCTAATACCGAATACAAGTTACATAAAAGTATTTTAAATCCGCTGGTGATTTCAATAACATTGTATGGGGTAGAAATATTGGGCATTGAAGTAGAGAGAAGAAAATTCGATGTAATTAATAATAAATTCTGCAAAATAATTATGGGGGCTTCCAGTTTGCACGGCCAATTGCGGAGTTAGATGACTATTTGAGGATATAAGAATTCAAGCAGATATAGCCAGGAAAGTAATACATTTCTGGTTAAGATTAAGAAGGGGAGAAGGGGGGGAATACTGAATTTAGCATACCTACAAAAGATAGAACACTTAAAAGATGATTACTGGCTAACCAAAGTGAAAAGGATGCTCGAAACAATAGGAATAGGGAGCTACTGTGGTAGAGAGTTCAGTATAACTATAAGGAATTGAGTAAGAAATTAATGGTTAGAGTGAAGACGATTACGGCGGAATGTGGAACTAAAAGGACTCTGCGGAAATTTTGTAAAATTATACAAAATATGGCAATAAGGAGGAAAAGCCTTCCTAACAGAGAAGTGACAGGAAGGGTGTGGTGGCTGATGGGAATATATACAAATATGGGTTTGAGAGAGAGAGAGGAATAACGAAAATCAGTGTCTACTCTCTAGAAGAAATGGCAGAAGCGAATCTATAAAGAGTTTACAGGACAACCGAAACAGTGAGAGTCTAATATCTGGGAAGTGAATATAAAACAAAAATAGAAATAGAGATAATTCTATACAATTGTTAAACTGTTAAATAAAGAGTGGATTACATCGGAAGAATAGCAGAAGATTTTTTGTACAGTCAAACGGGGCGATGTCGGACACAGAGGTGGTTTCGGACACTATGGTAGAATTGCCTTTTTGTTGCATAGCGACGATTCAACGCTGTTTTGTCCGGCTCCATGGCTGAATGGTTAGCGTGCTGACCTTTGGTCACAGGGGTCCCGGGTTCGATTCCCGGCAGGGTCGGGAAGTTTAACCATCATTGGTTAATTTCGCTGGCACGGGGGCTGGTTGTCTGTGTCGTCTTCATCATCATTTCATCCTCATCATGACGCGCAGGTCGCCTACGGGTGTAAAATCAAAAGACCTACACCTGGCGAGCCGAACATATCCTCGGACACTCCCGGCACTAAAAGCCACACGCCAGTTCATTTTTTACCGCTGTTTTGCACTTCCGCGCACGTTTTAATTTGACATTGAGGTTATGTTTCCCGCATTCCGCGTTTTTTATTACGAGTCGACTTCATACTTAGGAAAATTTCCAATGTGCACTGGTATAGTTAAAGTTCATGCATTTTCATCAAGTGGATACTTTCAATTGCCGAGACCGGAAGAAATGCATTTTAACTATCGTTCTTAGTGAGGTCAACTGACCGAAGTGTTTATAAACGATTGCAATGGAATGTTGGTGTGATTTAATGAAAAGTAGTTTTTTAAACACATTTTATTGAAAACTGAAAGCAGTGTGGGTGATTTCGGAGAATGCCTAGAAATTATCAGAGAGAGAAAGGAACTACTTCACGGTGTAACTACGAACCAAAATTAGTAGAAAAAGCCGTACCTACGTGATTTTAAAAGTGGCAAATTTTCTTATAGGAAAGTATTTGATTTGTATGGTATACCTTGGTCCACCCTACAAAATAATGTACAGAAAGGAAATTCGAAAAAAATGGGAGGACAGCCAGTGCTAAACGACGAAGAAGGAAATCCTCAGGGAAGCTCGTCAGCCTCCAACGCAATCTGCTACTTTCCATCACTACAAATCAAGTGTTTTTCTTGGGAAGTCTAGTTTTGGCCGAGGCTTCCTCCGAGATGAAAGCAGTGCAGAAACAAGTGATAATGCTGGCAGCAGCAGCAGTGAAAATGAATGCGATGAGACACACAATGAAGGAATGACGTTCCTGTGTTGCAAGAAGAGGCCTTCCTTCTTGCAGATTATAAATACACGTTGAGGAACAAAGAGCATACGAGGCAGTATTTTGGCGTGGCCTCAAATATTCGTTGAAGGGCTGTGGATGTCAAATACTTGCGCCCACATAAAAACAGCAGGAAAGTGTTTGTGTTCCCTTACATACCTAATGAGGACACAATATGTCGTTGCCGCGACAAAACCTCCTATGTGATAATAGTTTTGGAGATATACTGACCCGCTGCACAAACATTAAGAAGAGCGAGAATGCCTTGACAACATTCACACAATATTGCACCTTAGATGACAGAACCTTACCGGCCAAATTTCTAAGCTAAAATACTTCACATAGAAGGTTTCGTCCCGGCAGCGACGAATAGCTAAAGAACAAATTTCGAAAATACTTCCAGCCCAAGATGAGAAGAGAGGAATGTTTATTTTCAGAGAAAATGTATTTTAGAATTATAGGCCATGCCAGTTACATGTTCATTGTATCGACTTTCTTTTTTTTTGCATGAGGATTTGCATCACTTGTAAGAAAAATTATTAAGATCTTGCAGTGGGATTTCTATTAATATTTCGATGAAATGAAATGAAATGAAATGAAATGAAATGAAATGAAATGAAATGAAATGAAATGTCGTATGACTTTTAGTGCCGGGATATCCCAGGACGGTTTCGGCTCGCCAGGTGCAGGTCTTTCTATTTGACTCCCGTAGGTGACCTGCGCGTCGTGATGAGGATGAAATGATGATGAAGACAACACATACACCCAGCCCCGGTGCCACTGGAATTAACCAATTAAGGTTAAAATCCCCGACCCGGCCGGGAATCGAGCGCCAGTACGCTGACCGTTCAGCCAACGAGTCGGACAATATTTCGATTTAGACCGTAAAATGTTACATTTACCTTATTAGTAAACGAAGATCGATCAGTAAAACATTGCATTTATTATTACAACGATTTTAGCCAGCTAGTCATATTTTGGACACCCTCAGGACACTTTAAATATCACAACACTAAAGCAGAAATAACGTAGAATTATAATAAAGGACAACTTGTTTCCGGAATCACCTAATACGTTTTGAAACTTTGGACAGCGTTTTAAAAGCATGTACGGGGTGAATTCAGACACTACTTTTTGTTTTCTCAGAAACACATATGTCGGCGTATATTTTTTGTCCTTAAGGTATTGTATTAATTGGATATATTTCTCATTATTAGTATGGTAAACCATACAATTAAAGGTTCCCTTCGTGAGTTGAGATGAAAATAACCTCGAGACCGTCCGAAATCACTCCGTTTGACGGTATATTAAAAAGTATGTGAGAAAAGGAAATTAAAATATCAAAACAATTACGAACGAGAATAACGAAGGATAAGATGTCTGATTGACCTAGAATAATGAATATAATTACTAGTAGCTTAAATATAATATCAAATATAGTAATATTTAAATTGTTGTATGGTCGTGTCATTATCTTCTACTCTTAGTTCAGCCATTAAGTGCTGTTAACGGTAGGATACTCCAAAAGTCTTGGTATGGGAAGATACATGTTGTCGTAAACAATATAACATTGTTAACGTCGAAGACAAAATAAATTATGTTTGTTGTAGTAATAGTCAAATTATTATAAGAGGAAAGTGCAATGCATTTGCTCGAACTTAATGAATGAAAGCTCTCTCCTCAATTTCAGGAGATCCGGAACTAGGAGATAGGAGTACTCTATTCTATAAGCAGATTATCATGTCAGAATGTAGATGCAAAAGAACTTTGCTCGAATTCTCTGAAATTAGCAAAATTTGTCAATGAAGAATGTCTTACGAATAGAGATGTAAGAGTTATAGTGTGGTGGCTAATGGGTGTCCATAAGAATACAGGTGAAAGGGAGAAACATGAGGAGAATTGTTGTCTTATATACCGTCGCTCCTATGCCAAAACTGCGAATGTGACAAGGCTCTTCCTATCCATTATTTCCCTTAAGACTGGTCTCGCCTTCCAGCCACATATTGATATACATCAGAACAAACATTGTTGAGTTAATTTTCCGATGCTAGCATGTAAAGGGAAATGAACCTTACTTTACCGTACTTTATGAATGTATGTTTGAATGACATATTTACTCGCTCCTAGAGTATGATGCATTTACGGTTCGTTTTCCTTCAAACACCAGCATAGGAGAAAGAACTCAACGAAAATTGGTCTGATAGACTGTATATCAATATGTGGCTGAGAGGCGTGACCAGTCTTAAGGGAAATAATGCATGGGAAGAACATTGCGTTGGCGCTCTTTTAAAACCCCGTATGTTACAATCCTCTTCCTACCCATTCTATTCCTTAAGATTGGCCACGCCTCCCAGCCACATATTTATGTACAGTCGATCAGAATAATTTTCGTTGTGTTCATTTACCTACGCCAACATGTAAAGGAACATCGACATTACAACACCATATTCTAGGGATGTCGTTTGCATGGCGAATTTACGCACTCCTATAGTATAATGTATGTAAGGTTCATTTTCCTTTACACGTGACCATAGGAAAATGAACACAACGAAAATTATTCTGATGGACTGCGTATAAATATGTGGCGGGGGGGGGCGGGTTAGTGACCATTCTTAAAGAATATGATGGGTAGGAAGAGCATTGGGACATACGAGGTTTTAAAAGAAAACCAGCGATTGTCACATTCGCGGTATTGGCATAGGATTGACGATATATTAAGAGCATATAGGGAGACAGAATTACTTAGTGTCAATTTGATTCCAAATCACCGAGCGAGTTGGCCGTACGGCTGGGGTTGCGTAGCTGTGAGCTTGCATTTTTTGTTGATGGGGTTCGTATCCCTACTGTCGACAGTTCTGAAGATGGTTTTGCATGGTTTCCCATTTTCACACCAGGTAAATCCTGGGGGCTGTACCTTAATTAAGGCTATGGAGGCTTCCTTCCACATTTTAGCATTTTTCCATCCTTGTATCGCCGAAAACCTTTAGTCTGTTAGTGAGACGTTAAACCAATAGGGAAAATTTCCAAAGCAAAACTAAGCAAGAGAGAAAGAATTCCATACAATTATAAAAAATAGTGGATCACGCCGGGTAGAATAACAATTTTTTTGTATCTAGGATACATTTTTAAAGTGACTGTACATGTATTAAGTCCACCTATTCAATTCAAATTATTGCCATTCAGTCCTGCGTAAAATGCTAGTGTCGGACATGTTTCGAGTTTGCCAGAGGTCATCTTCAGCTTAAAATATACAAGGATGAAAAACATATCGTCGCTGCTGGGACAAAACCTCCTATGAGAATTATTTTAGGTTAGAACTTTGACCAGTAAGGTTCTGTCATCTAAGGTGCAATATGTTGTGAATATTTTCAAGGCATTCTCGCTCTTCATAATGTATGTGCTGCCGGTCAGTATATATCCAAAAATATTATCACATAAGCGGTTTTGTCCCTGCAACGACGATATATAAAAACTTAAATGAGATAAAATACAACCAGCAAGTGCAATAAAATTTCACGTTTAGAAATGTCCAACCGTGTTTGCCACAACTACTGATTGGTTGGAGGAATACTTTACAATTATGAGGACTGTTAAATACTATCAGCATTTTAATTGCAATTGCTGATTGTATTTTATCATTTAAGTGTTTATAGAGGCCTATCGATGGCTTTCTTTTAAAACCTCGTATGCCCCAATGCTCTTGCTACCCATTATATTCCTTAAGACTGGTCACGCCTCTCAGCCACATATTTAAATGCAGTCCATCAGAACAATTTTCGTTGTGTTCATTTTCCTATGCCGCCCTGTAAGGGAAAATGAACCTTAAACACATTATATTGTAGGAGTGCGTAGGTTAGCCATGCAAACAACATCCCTACAATACGGTGTGGTAAGGTCTATTTTCCTTTACAGTTCCGCATAGGAAAATGAACACAAGGATAATTATTCTGATGGACAGGATATCAATATGTGGCTGGGAGGCGTGACCAGTCTTAAGGAATATAATGAGTAGAAAGAGAAATCGAACATACGAGGTTTTAAAAGAAAGCCATCGATATGCAGTCTATCAGAATAAATTCCGTTGGGTTCATTTTCCTGTGCTGCTGTATAAAGGAACATGAACCTTAAATACGTTATACTGTAGGAGTGTGTAAATTCACCATGCAAACAACATTCCTATAATACGGTATGGTAAGGTTCATTTTCCTTTACACACTAGCATAGGGATACGAATACAACGAAAATTATTCTGATGGACTGCATATTAATATGTGGCTGGGAGGCGTGACCAGTCTTAAGAGATATAATGGGTAGGAAGAACATTGGGACATACGAAGTTTTAAAAGAAAGCCGTCGATAAGTAGGACAGATCCTCCGGATAGAGTAAAAGGTAGATAGCAGAAAACCTACTGCGGTAATTTTTCGTTTGTAAATCGCGGAACTGTCGACTGCAATGCATTACCTGCAGCAGCTGTCCGGCTCCATGGCTAAATAATTAGCGTGCTGGCCTTTGGTCACAGGGGTCCCGGGTTCGATTCCTGGCAGGGTCGGGAATTTTACCTTAATTGGTTAATTTCGCTGGCACGGGGGCTAGGTGTAGGTGTGTGGTCTTCATCAACATTTCATCCTCATCACGACGCGCAGGTTGCATACGAGAGTCAAATCAAAAGACCTGCATTTGGCGAGCCGAACTTGTCCTCGGACATTTCCGGCACTAAAAGCCATACGCCATTTCATTTACCTGCAGCTGTCTTAGAGCCTTTTCCCCAAAATGTATGATGCTTAAAGAATAGACTCCAGCATTCTGTAAATTGTATGCAAATTTCTATGTTATTATCTCATATTTTAACGTAACGCACAACCCACTGAAAATTGTAGTATTAATACATCTGAATTATTTAAGATATGTGATAATTTGTATATGAACGTGCTGTATTTACAGTCCTAAGACAGTTAGTAATTGGAACGCTGGTGTAAAATTTTGAAATACTTAAGGTACATGTGAATTTGTATAATTATGACTGTGATGTAATGTTAAGCTTGTAGTAGGCTCAACCTACTGTATAGTACCTATTGTTAGCCGTAGTGTTGAGTAGTGGAAATAGGCTACTTAAGTTGTGTGTGAAACGGTATATCGTCGCTGCCGGGACAAAACCTCCTATGTGAAATATTTTAGCTTAGAACTTCGGGGGGTAAGGTTCTGTCATCGAAGGTGCAATATTGTGTGCTTATTGCCAAGGCATTCTCGCTTTTCATAATGTATGTGCTGCGGGTCAGTATATTTCCATAAATATTATCACATAGGAGGTTTTGTCCCGGCAAAGACGATATCGACGGCTTACTTCTAAAACCTCGTATGTCCCAGTGCTCTTCCTATCTATTATATTCCTTAAGATCGGTCACGTCTCCCAGCCACATATGAATATGCAGCCCATCAGAACAATTTTCGTTGTGCTCATTTTCCTATGGGAGTGTGTAAAGGAAAATTAATCTTAACCCTTCAAAGCCCAATGTCACCTACAGGTGACACCTAATATTAATAACATTTCCTGGTCCTCAGGCTGCTTGAACTTTTCTGCCTGTTGGAAGTATTTATAGAAAGGTCTTATAATTTGAAATGGACCTTTTTTGAACTCGTAGCCTGCATTGATCAGTCAGCTCTCGCTCAGATAACAAAGGAAACGGACTGGATTGAAGTGGTGAAGCAACCGCAAGTTATTGTTGCATGAAAAGCGTGTGATAGAGGGTAATTTTTTTATCATTTTATGCATGCATATTGCTTAAAGGTTCAATAATGAATGTGATACATTCTTAAGCATAATATTATAATTTAAGCATATGTTATCGTCATGAAAAAGCATGGTGTCACCTGTAGGTGAGATTGGTCATATCAAGTAGGCCTTTTTGTCCAGTTTCAATTATGATTAGTATCTGATATTCGCTTCATTTTTTCTCTCTCTCTCTTCAGTCTGACACTGGTTGAGCTACTACAAATGTTGGAAGATGACAGTAATAATGCACCCCAGATGATATTATTATGTTTCCTCAAAAAGATGGGCAGTTTACAAATGAGTGAGGTGGCGATGAAGCAACTGATTCCGTCGATGTCAATCCCCTTCCTGGTAGAATGTCGAGGTTTACAGTGTAAATATATGTGATAACAGCTTATGATGGTACGCCGATACCTTCTAATGAAATGCAGAAGGCATCTGGTCTTTCTTGGACAAATAAACCAGCATCTTCTACGAAAAGATACAATACATTGTGGGCAGCTACAGAGAAGAATAATTCTTCTTATTTTTATTCTTAATTTATTTTCCGATTGGGTGAGGTGACGTGCATGAGGAACCTTCTGAATATGACGGACCGCAACTGTCTGCAGTTCAGTGTTGTGAGTTACTGCTCATTATGAAAATGTCCAAGTTATACGCTGCGCACAAGAACCATATGCTAGACATAACTGTGGTCAATTGCTACGCGATTTGGTTACCTCATAGACTTTGAGCCTTACCAAGGGTCTAAATCGGCTCCGAATCCGGGACAGCCCGAATATGCGTTAGGGGCAGCAGTTGTCCTCACACTTGAATGTAGGGTACCAGCAAGCTGCGAACCGTAACTATACTGACCAATGTCACCTACAGGTGACACCCCTATATTTTCTTTGTGGACTATGTTTCCTGCAGATTTTTGGTTTTACATTGTTTTTTTGTAGTCTAGCTAACATAATATGAAAGGAAATACTTAGATTTATTTCCTACACTGTGTTTAGGCTTTTATAATGTAGGAGTGCGTAATTTCGCTTTCAAACAACAACCCTAAAATATGGTACGGTAATGTCTATTTTCCTTTACACACCCGCACAGGAAAATGAACACAACGAAAATTATTCCGATGGACTGCATATCAATATGAGGCTGGGAGGCGTGACCAGTCTTAAGGCATTTAATGGATAGGAAGAGCATCGCGACATACGAGGTTTTAGAAGTAAGCCATCGATATGATGGTGTTGGATTTAGAATGTTAAACTAGTGGTTTTTCTTGTAATGTTTTCTTTCCATGGAATTGCTTCTTGTTCTCTTGTTGTTGGATTTGTTGTTGTTGTTGTTGTTGTTGTTGTTGTTGTTGTTGTTGTTGTTGTTGTGTAATTATGATTCAACTTTACTTTATTATCACACTACTGTAAGTGATCACTGCCACCGGGGCATTTCCCAATTGCGATTTATTTGTTAATAATAATAATCATAATATTAATATTAATAATAATACGCGTGTTTAAAATAGTGTCGTACAAGTTATAAGGTGGTAGCATAGAAGTCCTGTGTACAATGTTGTTATGCCGTAAGAAATTTTAACACGCGGTAAGAGTGGTCTGACACTGAAGTTGCAAAAGTTATTGGAATGCAAAGGGTTAAACACGAAACAATGATACCGTGTGGCCTCCGGAGTGGCCAGGCACAGGTCTTTCGAATTGACGTCTTTGGGAGACCTGCGCCTCCATGAGGACGGTCATTTACCTAGGATGAAATTTGTTGTTGAAGACAGCACAAACACCGGGGCCCCGAATAAGAGGAATTAACCAATCGCTGTCCCGGCTGGGAATTGAACCGGGGCCCCTTGCACCAAAGGCCAGTATGCTAATCAGTTAGCCACGGACCGAGCTCGATAGCTGCAGTCACTTAAGTGCGGCCAGGATCCAGTATTCGGGAGATAGTGTGTTCGAACCCCACCGTCGGCAGCCCTGAAAATGTTTCTCCGTGGTTTCCCATTTTCGCACCAGGCAAATGCTGGGGCTATACCATAATTAAAGCTATGGCCGCTTCCTTCTCGCTCCTAGCCCATTCCTGTCCAATCGTCGCCATTTTATCTAACTGTGTTTGTGCGACGTAAAGCAACTTGGAAAAAAACTAGCCGTGGTGTCATGCAAACATGAAGTGGCGGCAGTATAAAAATAAATGTTCAACCCGTGTAGTAAAAGACCACCCTACGCACTAGCTTCTGAGGTAACTATTTTTTTTATCGCCGACTCGAGGCAATTGAGCATTATATTAAACACGCTGCCTGGCTGAACAGCGCAGTTGATTTAAAACCTATGTGGCTACTTGCGCCCATTTTCTTGGCAGTAGCGCACGCGTTGATCGTGGTCAAATAACCCGAGTGAGCCCAGCACTGCTTCAATATGCATATTTTCTAAACATTTGAAGTTACAGCGCCGTTCCGTGCCGAGTGTGACCAAATACAGATCAATGCAGCGCGCGGACAAGAATTTCTCTTATTGACGTCCACCTGCTGCATTTGGTTTCGACCTCCAATGAAGAGACTTACATCCATAGCCGTGCGAACTGCATCCGCCAACATAGGACATGTTGCATTCTTGAGTCGATAGACTTGTCCGATGCAGTTCCGTATACCACTCTAACCTACGCTAACTTTTCATTTGTAAGAAACTACTACATTCTACATCTACTCTAATCTGCCTACCACACTGATGCCTTGGTCCACACCCTACTGTTCTTATCGCGCACAAAGGCTAGCTGAACAAGTCCTACGCGTCTCAAGATATCTCCCATCAGTTTGTCTCTTATTTTGCCCATATAATCTGTATGATTTGTGATAAATAAATAAATAAATGAATAAATGCATAAATGAATAAATAAATAATAATCATAAAGCGAAGGCAAAAAAGGCCCTAAGCAGCAGGTCGTTACCCATATTAGGTACCAAAATGGGTAAAAAGAAATAATGTAAATTTAAATCTTATACCAGTTGTATAGTATTATTTGAACTGATTCTAGATACTGTATATGAGTTGACTAGCAATATACCCGTGCTTCGCTACGGCATTATACTGAAATTTGTAATTGAATGCTTATTGTTTTAGATATATAATACGCCGAAATTCGCGATCTGACTCGTTTTCTAATAGATTACGGCAAGTTTCCTCCCATTTTTCAATCTTGCTTTCCAGCAATCGATTTCGTACTTCTCGGGCTAGGTCCAGGTATTCCACCCGGTCAGTTGGGTCCCTAAATCTTTGCCATCTTTTCCTATAAGCATTTTAAATATGGATCAAATCCTTCAGGAGATCCGGCATGGTGTCGTCTTGGATGCCTTGGCGGTACTGAACCCGCGGCCGGACTGCATTCTTAGTCATTACCTGTCCAGGACCCGTTTCGAGCGTGATCCGCACATTTGACGACGGTCCAGAATATTATTATTATTATTATTATTATTATTATTATTATTATTATTATTATTATTATTATTATTATTATTATTATTATTATTATTATTATTATTATTATTATTATAGATGTTCTGGACCCCACAGCAAGATGCAAGGCCGCTACTTGGCAGTAAATTACATCTGCTGCCATTGTCATTGTTGACAATGTTACCAGCACTATTGTCGCGCGGAGTCAAGTGTGCGGGGTTACTGGCGATGCGATTGACGTACTTCCATGCAGTAATGACCTTATTATAGAGGTGAACAATTGGACGGTCAATCTCATTCCTATCGTTTATTTCAAATGTGTTTAAATTTTTATTTATATGCCAGGAGAATCTACTGTAATCTAAGAACGTTCTCCGAAGGAAAAGATGGCTGTCGAAAATGAACCCAGGAAAGATTAAAAATGATCGGTTTATGATCAGAATAAGTAGACAGAAAATCTACAGCCTGTTTCCAGTCATTCGACAGGGTCAGGAATGGATTGAATAGAGCCCCATCTATCGGCGACAATAGGAATTGTGTCGGCTGCCGAAGCACACCTCTGGGGCAATGATCGATGAATGACAAATGAAATGAAATATTGGACAGTGTTGCTGGAATGAATGATGACAGGGAAAACCGGAGTATCCGGAGAAAAACCTGTCCAGCCTCCGTTTTGTCCAGCACGAATGTCACATGAAGTGACCGGGATTTGAACCACGGAACCCAGCTGTGAAAGGCCGGCACGCTGCCGCCTGAGCAACGGAGGCTCTTTAAAAGTACATTATGAACAGTAAAATCAATTGGTCTCCCCTCGATTTACACCCCACCGCCGTTAAGTTTAACCCCCCCCCCCAAAAAAATAAAGAAGGCGTGTTTCTTTACGTTTAGAGATTCCAAACACAAATGTTCACGTCTATTACCTTCAGTTTTGAAATATAACCTATGTATCCCCATAAAAATAATTAACATTTTTTCACTTCCTATCACCCCCCCCCCCCCTCCCCAGTGAATTTTCCGGCAAAAAATACTTGTTTCTTTAATAGTAAAGGATCTTCTAAATACCAATTATCACGACTTTAACTTCTTCAGTTTTTGATTTATGTGTCCTCATGAAAGGAATTCAAATCCTTTTCACTCCCACCCCCCATGATGATTTCACGCTCCCCCCCAAACGCGTTTTTCTTTGTTTTAAAGGAGATCCAAATACCAATTTTCACGTCTGTAACAACTTGAGTTTTTATTAGATGTACTGTATGTATTCTCATACAATTAAGTCAATTAATTTTTCAATTCTTTCGCCCCCCCCTCCCCCCGCTTCATTGGATTTTCCGAGAATACGTGTTTCTTTACTTTTAAAGCAGATTCCAAATATCAAACTTCACGTCTGTAACATATTAATTTTTGAGATATCAGTAGCATAATTAAAAGAATTCAACACCATTTTCAGTTACTTTTATTTCCTCCCCCCCTTCCACCCAAGTGGTATTTCCGAAAATTAAAATACACGTTTCTTTATTTTTAATAGAGATAAAAAATACAACTTTTCACTTCTGTAACATGTAAGTATTTTAGATATACTGTAGAAACTCTCATTTTAAAATTTCACCCGTTTTTAGTTCCCCTTAAGTGGAGTTTCCAAAAACAAATCACCTATGTTTCTTTACATTTACAGGAGATTCCAAATACCCACTTTTTACGTCTATAACACTTTACGTTTCTCAGATATTCTGCTGATATAGTCTTTCAAAAAATTCACCCCAATTTGTCACTCCTGTTTAACAGCCATTAATTGGATTTTCCAAAAAAAAAAGCGTGTTTCATTATTTTTAAAGGAGATCCCATATACAAATTTTCAGTTCTGTAATATCATCAGTTTCTGATATATATGTATCCTCATTAAAGGCATTTCCACACCAGGCAAATGCTGGGGCTGTACCTTAATTAAGGCCACGGCCGCTTCCTTCCACTTCCTAGACCTTTCCTATCCCATCGTCGCCATAAGACCTATCTGTGTCGGTGCGACGTAAAAGCAAAAAAAAAAAAGCATTCAACCCATTATTCACCCTTTTACACCCCTCCTATTGGGATTTACAGAAAACAGAAAATACGTGTTCCTTTATTTTTACATCTGTAAACTTTTAAGGTCTTAAGATGTAGACACACTCATTTTAAGAATTCACCCCTCTTTTCACCCCCCATTATTTGGATTTTCCAAAAACGACAAAATACCTGTTTCTTTATTTTTAAAGTAGATCCCAAATACCAATTTTCAGGTCTGTAATATCTTCAGGTTCTGAAATATAAATAGCCTCATTAAATGCATTCAACCATTTTTTCACTCTTTTCCACCCTTCCTATTGTGATTTTCCAAAAACGAAAAATACATGTTTCTTCATTTTTAAAGGAGATTCTAAATACCAATTTTTACATATATAAACTTTGAAGGTTTTGAGATATAGATACTCTCATTTTAAAAATTTACCCCCTTTTCACCGCCCCCCCATTAATTGGATTATCCAAAAACAAACAATACGTGTTTCTTGATTTTTAAAGGAGATCCCAAACACCAATTTTCAGATCTGTAATATCTTCAGTTTCTGAGATATAAGTATCCTCATTAAAGGCATTCAACCATTTTTTCACCCCTTTTCACCCCTCCTATTGGGGTTTTCCGAAAACAAAAAAGTACGTGTTTCTTTATTTTTAAAGAAGATTCTAAATACCTATTTTTACATCTGTAAACTTTCAAAGTTTTGAGTTATAGATGCACTCATTTTAAAAATTCACCCCCTTTTCACCCTCTCATTAATTGGATTTTCCAAAAACAAAAAAATACGTGTTTCTTTATTTTTAAAAGGGATCAAAAGTACCAATTATCAGGTCTGTAATATCTTCAGTTTCTGAGATATAAGTACCGGTATCCTGATTAAAGGCATTCAACCCCTTTTTCACCCTTTTTCACCCCTCCTATTGGGATTTTCTGAAAACAAAAAAATACGTGTTTCCTTGTTTTTAAAGAAGATTCTAAATACCAATTTATACGTCTGTAAACTTTTGAAGTTTTGAGATATAGATACACTAATTTTAAAATTTCATCCCCCTTTTCACCCCCTTAACGACGGAATATCCAAAAATCCTCTCTTAGCGAGCACCTACATCTTAACATTAATATATCCCCAAAATTTTATTTCTTTATGTCCAGTAGTTTTGGCTCGGCGATGATAAATCAGTCAGTCAGTCAGGACAAGTTATTTTATACGTATAGATTATGTGTGTAAGTACAGGAGATATTGTGAGTAGAATTTTCTAAATAATATAATTTTATTAAGGATGAGCTGTTTGTTTAATAGAAAAATTGTTAATGTAAATTGTATAGTACTGTATTTTAAGAAATTTTCTTCTTTTATAACTTTAATATTTAGTGCTTGATATTAATTTATTTTTGTGTATCATTTGCCATTGAGGTAGATACCTCATTTGCAAATAAACTGGTTTGATTTGATTTGAACTCCGTCAAATTATTCTCGTCTTAGCAACTAGATTTCCTTTCATTTGTCATCCTAATCCACCTATCTGCCTTGCAGCATTCTCCTCAAACACCACATTTCAAAACCTGTTCTCCTTGTTTTTGTGCTAGTTATTTAACCAAGATTCACTTCCGAAATCCTCCGTGGTTCAGACGGCAGCGCGTCGGCCTCTCACCGCTGGATACCGTGGTTCAAATCCCGGTCCTTCCATGTGAGATTTGTGCTGGACAAAGCGGAGGCGGGACAGGTTTTTCCCCGAGTACTCCGGTTTTCCGTGTCATCTTTCATTCCAGAAACACTCTCCATTCTCATTCCATAGCATCTATCAGTCACTAATGAATCATTTTGGGAGTGGCGACCCCATTGTAATAACAGCCTATGTGTGTTTCATTCATTACATCCCTGACCCGGTCAATGACTGGAAAACAGGTTGTAGGTTTTCATTTTTCAGAACTGAAGCCCCTACGATGAACATTCATTCAGGGAATTGGGCATTGTATACATAAATGATAAATATTAATGTCGATATAAAGTACTTTGTCTAAAGGGCGTATGCCTCATTATGTACATATTCAGGGAAATGCAAAAGAACAACAAACAGAAAAAGAAAAACCTTGTTTTAATTTTAGAGGATATACAATAAGCAAGATTCGGTGTTTCTGTCTCATTGGCCAGCTGTAGACAGATATTGTACCAGAAGCTTTTCAATTAGCCACGAATCCAGTATTCGGCAGATAGTGTGTTCGAACTCCACTGTCGGCAGGCATGAAAATGTTTTTCCGTGGTTTCCCATTTTCACAGCAGGGAAATGCTGGGGTTGTAGCTTAATTAAGGCCACGATCGCTTCCTTCTCACTCCTAGACCTTTCCTCTCCAATCGTTGCCATTAGACCTATCTGTGCGACGTAAAACAACTTGATTAAAATAACAATGTTACCCTTGGAGTCATACATCCATGAAGTGGCGGCAGTATAGAAACAAATGTTCAACTCGTGTAGAAAAAGACCACCTTACACACTAGCTGCTGAGGTAACAATTTTTTAATCACCGGCTCGAGGCAATTGAGCATCATAATAAACACGCTGCCTGGCTGAAAAGCGCAGGTGATTTTAAACACGTTTTTAAAGATGTTTTTATTTTATTTCAAACTTTCGTGTTTCACGCCTTTTCAAAATATACAAACTGTGACTTCAAAAACAGAATAGAGAAGACAAATTAATTATAATTTTATTTCAGGTAAATTTGTATAATAATAATAATAATAATAATAATAATAATAATAATAATAATAATAATAATAATAATAATAATAATAATAATAATAATCTACAGGCTTCAGTTTTAGGTAAACAATCAAACAGAAAAGCCAACTCATTTCCGTACAGGTTATACACTTGGAGGGGTGGAAGGTAAATGCTTTGTTGATGACTGAAAATGAAGGAACCAAAATGGGCAGCTATAACTTGCGTTACTGCCATCTAGGGAATAATTTGTGCCTATTTGCGAAAGATGAGATAAATACCCGCCAGACAATTCGCGGATGTTCGTTGGGTGTGACGTAAAGCCGACAGCAATATTTTTTCTTGTTACGAGATGGTGTAAGAGAGATGGGGAACTAGTTAAATTACAGGAATAAAAATGAGCAATTAAATGATTAAATTCCATTAGACATGCTGACAGGCTAGGAGGTAGAAGTAGGTTTTACATGGTTGCGCCATCTTGCTCTTTTATTATATTTTGTCTTAGCTTTACGCTAATTATTTTTAACCTATCCTGCCATTTTAAATTTGCCTAATTGTCATTGTTAGCTCATATGCCGTTTGCCGCAATGCCATGGCCATTGGACCTCCGAGAAGGAGTTGTTCAAGGCCCATATAGATGAAGAATTTTTTTAAATTTATTTATTTCATTTTAATTTATAATCTGGTTTGAATGAAAACATAGATTTGGACGGAAGCCTGTTATGTTCATTAATAAATACTAATACTAGGGCTGCACTCGGCTAGAAACATCCACACGAAATTACAAATTACAATAATAATACTAATACTAATACTAATACTAATACCAATCAATTGATTAATTGGAACTTTATGACATGTTTACCGACATATGTTAGGCTTGGTCGCTTGCGAGTGAAATTTCCTATGGTCATAACTTATAATGTCATCGACGATCGAACAAATATATTTTGTACTAGCAAGATACCCGTGCTTCGCTACGGTATTATACTGAAATTTATGATTGAATGCTTATCGTTTTATATATAACCCGCCGATATTCGCGATCTGACTCGTTTTCTGAGAGATTCCGCCAAAATTCACGATCTGACTGGTTTTCTGAGAGATTACGGCAAAGTTCCTCCCATTTTTCAATCTTTTTTCCAGCAATCGATTTCGTACTTCCAGGGCTAGGTCCAGGTATTCCGCCCGGTCAGTTGGGTCCCTAAATCTTTGCCACCTTTTCCTATAAGCATTTTTAATGTGGATCAAATCCTTGAGGAGATACGGCGTGGTGTCGTCTTGGGTGCCTTGGCGGTACTGAACCCGTGGCCGGACTGCAATCGTAGTCATTACCCGTCCGGGACCCATTTCCAGCATGGTCCGCACATTTTGATGACGGTCCAGAACATTATTATTATTATTATTATTATTATTATTATTATTATTATTATTATTATTATTATTATTATTATTATTATTATTATTATGACAGTATGACCAGCACCATTGTCGCCCGTAGGCAAGTGCGCAGGACTTCTGGCGATACGAATGACATACTTCCGTGCATTATAGAGGTGAACAATTGCACGGTCAATCTTATACCTATCGTTTATTTCAAATGTGTTCAAATTTTTATTTATATGCCAGAAGAATCTACTGTAATCTAAGAAGGTTCTCCAAAGGAAAAGATGGCTCTTAAAAACGAACCCAGGAAAGATTCAAAATGATCGGTTTATGATCCGAATAAGTACATTGAAAAACCACAGCCTGTTTCCAGTCATTCATCCGGGTCAGGAATGGAATGAATAAGCCCACAGCTAGCGGTGAGGATAGGAATTGTGCCGGCTGCCGAAGCCTGTCGCACTCCTCTGGGGCAATGATTAATGAATGACAAATGAAATGATATTGGAGAGTGTTTCTGGAATGAATGATGATGGGGAAAACCGGAGTACCCGGAGAAAAACCTGTCCCGTCTCCGCTTTGTCCAGCACAAATCTCACATGGAGTGACCGGGATTTGAACCACGAAACCCAGCGGTGAGAGGCCAGCGCGCTGCCGCCTCAACCACGGAGGCTCCTTATAAGTACATTAGGAACAGTAAAATCAATTGGTCTCACCTCCGTTTTCACCCCACCGCGGTTAAGTTGATTTACCCCCCCCCCCCCCACCAGAAAAAGAAGGCGTGTTTCTTTATGTTTAAAGGAGATTCCAAATACCAATGTTCACGTGTGCTCCCTTCAGTTTTGAGATATAAGTATTCCCATAAAAATAATTCACTTTTTTCACTTACTTTCACACTCACCCTCCCCCCCTTTAAGTGAATTTTCCGGCAAAAATATTATTCTTTAATAGTAAAGGATCTTCTAAATACCGATTATCTTCATTTTTTGAGATATGTGTCCTCATGAAACGAATTCAATTCCTTTTCACAGCCGCCCCCAAAGACGATTCCCCGCCCCCCCCCCCAAAAGCCCATCGTTTTCTTTTTAAAGAAGATCTAAATACCAATTTTCACGTCTGTAACAACTTTAGTTTTTATTAGATGTAAGTATCCTCATACAATTAATTCAATTAATTCAATTAATTTTTCAATTTTTCACCCCCCTCCCCTTATTGGATTTTCCGAGAATACCTGTTTCTTTACTTTAACAGGAGATTCCAAATACCAGTCTTTACGTCTGTAACATTTTACGTTTCTGAGATATACTGTAGATATAGTCTTTCTAAAAATTCACCCCAATTTGTCACTCCTGTTTAACCCCCATTAATTAGATTTTCCAAAAACAAAAAATGATGTTTCTGCATTTTTAAAGGAGATTCCATATACTAACTGTCTGGTCTGTAATATCTTCAGTTTCTGTGATATAAGTATCCTTATTAAAGACATTCAACCACTTATTCACACTTTTCACCCCTCCTATTGGTATTTACAGAAAACAAAAAAATACATGTTCTCTTATTTTTAAAGGAGATTCTAAATATCAATTTTTACATCTGCAAACTTTTGAAGTTTTGAGATATAGATACACTCATTTTTTAAATACCCCCCCTTTCACCACCACTATTTTGATTTTCTAAAAACAAAAAGTACGTGTTTCTTTATTTAAAAAGGAGATCCCAAATACCGATTTTCAGGTCTGTAACATCTTCATTTTCTGTGATATAAGGATTCTTATTAAAGGCATTCAACCATTTTTCACCCGATTTCACCCCTCCTATTGGGATTTTCCGAAAACAAAAGAATAGGTGTTTCTTTATTTTGAAAGTAGATTCTAAGTACCAATTTTAACATCTGTAAACTTCGAAAGTTTTGAGATATAGATACTCATTTTAAAAATTCACCCCCCTTCCAACCCTCCACTATTTGGATTTTCC